>NC_090933.1:259712769-260015799 GCF_040938575.1 Ambystoma mexicanum | reverse complement strand
CGCGGGTCACACGCTGTATCCCGTGGTGCGTGTGAATTACCACACGCTATTGGACTGGGAACTGGATTCCAGGGGTGCGCGGGTCACACGCTGTATCCCGTGGTGCGTGTGAATTTCCACACGCTATTGGACTGGGAACTGGATTCCAGGGGTGCGCGGGTCACACGCTGTATCCCGTGGTGCGTGTGAATTTCCACACGCTATTGGACTGGGAACTGGATTCCAGGGGTGCGCGGGTCACACGCTGTATCCCGTGGTGCGTGTGAATTTCCACACGCTATTGGACTGGGAACTGGATTCCAGGGGTGCGCGGGTCACACGCTGTATCCCGTGGTGCGTGTGAATTTCCACACGCTATTGGACTGGGAACTGGATTCCAGGGGTGCGCGGGTCACACGCTCGCCTAGAACACGCGCAAAGCATAAAATTGCGGACTTTAACAATAACAAGCTCAGACGCCAGGATGAACATACCGTTCCTAGCAGCAGTGGCAGTGGGCTACCAAAGGAGGAGGAGGAGGATAGTCAGGGCCAGAATATTCACACCCAGAACCAGCCTTTTCGGGATGCCTGATGACCAGGTGTATGGGAGGTACAGGTTTCCACCACACATCATACTGGACCTGGTGAGTGAGTGGGAGGATGACCTCACATCACCCACCCTGTGCTCCCAAGCACTCAGCCCCCTGGAGAAGGTCCTCAATGTACTGCACTTCTTAGCCACTGGATCATTTCAGCGGACAAGTGCCATAGTGGGTGGGGTGTCACAGGCCACCCAGTCACGCTGCCTACACCAGGTCTTGAACATCATGACTGCACGCCCATCAGTCCGCAGGCACATATACCTGCCCAGAACACCTGCAGAAAGGCATGCTGCCGCCCTGGATTTTTACGCAGTGGCACGATTCCCCAAAATGCTAGGTGCCATCGACTGCACCCATGTGGCTCTACGTCCCCCCAGGGCATCTGAGCACATCATAGGAACCGCAAGCACTGGCATTCCATCAACGTGCAGGTAGCATGTAATGCCAAGGGAATCATCACCTCAGTATATGCCAACTATCCCGGCTCCACCCACGACAGCTTCATTTACCGAATGTCCACCCTAAGCCGGGACCTAGAAGCTGGGCGGCATGGCGATACATGGCTGCTTGGTGAGTATGTATGCCACTGCACATGCATGCATGTTGGATACTGAGCAAGGTCACAACCTCACCAATGATACCAATCCCCACCTCCACAGGGGACAGTGCCTACCCTCTCAGCCCCCACATGATGACGCCAATTCGGAACCCCACCACGCCACCCCAGGTAAGATAAAACACAGCCCACATTACAACCAGGGGCATAGTGGAGCGCACATTCGGAGTGCTAAAGTCACGCTTTCGCTCCCTTGACCGTTCTGGCGGGCAGCTGTTATACGCTCCCCCAGTAGTGTGCAGGATCATAGTGGCAGCATGTGTCCTGCACAACGTTGCAACACGCCGGGGCCTGGCCGTGGACATGGTGGTGGCCCCACATCCCCAACCACATGCACAGCCGCTGCGCATGGGAGGGGAAAGGGCACGGGGGGAGGCAGCCCGTACACAGCTAGTGGCTAATTACTTCACATAGAAATCACACCCCTGTGGAGTGCACACTGCCCTGGCACATTCCATCTGACAATCAATGATGACTCAACCTGACACTGATCCTGAATGTCTGGAGAATGAACCGGGAATACCATGTCAGCCTGAGATTGTTCACCTGGAAGTGTCACAATGTGTGCATCCCTACCCACACAGACACCACCAATGCAGTTTTGTGAAGTTACACATTGAAGCAGCTAAAATGAATACCCACTTGCAAAATGCAACAAGAGGACAGTGCCATGTCAGCCAACCCAACCCCAGCACTGCCACACGACACACCGTGCCATGTCATGCTAATTGCAGGTAAACAAAGTAATCCCCACAACATGACATCACTCTCACTATGTACAGTGGCACTATTAGAAACCTGCAACACCTGAAATGCTCACAGCAATGCCGGACCAACAACATACTTGAGCACGTAGTACCATTAACATGACATCACAAATGTTACATATTAGTAGTCTCACCACCTGGAAATGCCTGCACTCCCACCACTACCAACTGTGCAGTGTTGGCGCCATGTAGAGTTGTAGGTGCACTGCTGCCAACATGGTCCCCATCTCCAGACTAGAGGTCCTTGTGTGGACTTGAGGAAGGGACCTGCAAATTGGGAGGTAGACACAGAAGAAGAGTTACACATCAATGCAACATGCAGTGTACAACACAACAGCAATATGCACTATGAATGTATACACAGTATTGACTACAGACTGGCCACACAGCTCATGGGAGTCCAACGTCACTGTGTAATTCACTGTCACTTGGGCACACCTTTTGCAAGCCCATGGAAACGGGAAGCAGGAGGGGTGTGTGTGACTCAAACCCAAGCATCTGAACCAAATACATTACAAGCCTGCATGTGCCCAGCCACAATGCAGCGTATGCCCACAGGAACCACGGAAGCCAACAGATCGAAGCCAACAGATCGAAGCCAACAGATCGAAGCCAACAGATCGTCCCAAAAAAATTGGGAATAAAAGAAATCAAAATAAAAATAAAAATAAGAAACAATCAAAAATGGCCATTGATGGGCCCGGGGGGGTTGGGGAGGCCACCCAGGAGGTCCGAGGACAGGATGCACACCAGAACCCACCTGCGTGGATCCTGGGAAGATAAAACACCTCCATGGGCTCATGGCCCACACGGCTACCCTATTGTGGGAGTATCACTGCTGTCGCTATTATCACCCTGTGCAGCTGCATCCGGAGGTGGTTGCACTATGGGAGGCAGCCCACGCAAGGCCCTAGTCTGCTCCTCCATGGCTGCAAGCATGCGGGTGTGGTAGGTCTGGTTCTGGAGGATGAGTGTGCGGAGGTCCCCATGCAACAACTCACGGGATGCCCGGACCTCCGCCCTCGTTGCCTGCATCTCAGCTGAGAGCGTACGGGTGAGACGCTCCAGCTGCTGTTCTGTCCTTTGGTGTGTTGAAGCCTCAAGCTCAACAAGAGTCGTCCTGAGGTGTAGGAGCTCCTGCCTCAGGGCTTCCCTGTGGCCCTGGGACTCAATGGAGATGGCCTCCTGCAGAGTCGCCAGTGCCGCCCGCCTGTCCCTGTTGGACCCCAACATGTCCTCCCTGTGTGACTGGCAGATGGAGTCGGTTGCCTGCTCTAGTCGCTCCATCAGCCTTTCTGGGGGGACAATGGAAGTGGCCACCCTATCCATGGCCTGAGCCATCATCTCGGATGATGCAGCCTGTTGGGTAGCCATACCGTAAATGGATTGCTCCCATGCGGTATTGCCGGGTGGCGTACGGCCACCACGTCGGCGGGCACCACACCTGTCTGGGGCAAGGCGAACTGCGCCTTGCTGTGCCGGCACTGCCTGAGGCTGCAGGACTGCATTCCCCCTCTGATCTGCTGGCCCAGGAACAGGATCAGATGTCGCGGAGTGTGACCCTGCATCCGTAACCACCGAAGGCGTAGCTGCCAACACTGACATCCCCATGGAGGGTACTGACCCTGGTGCAGGTGGGTGAGACAGAACAGAATCCCTCCCTGGAACACTCACCTGCGACGGCACGTAGGTCTCATCCGAATCAACACCTGAGTACAGCTCGGGGGAGGTGCAGCCAGAGACACCCCTTGAGAGCACGACCTGCAGCACTTGTGGGTTCTCCCCCACCACCACACCACGTCCCTCACTGGTGGTTGGTCGGCCCTGGGACACCTCCTGGGTCTGCGCCATCTCCACAACCCCAGCAGTATCAGGTGCGTCTTCCCCTGCAAAGACATGTAAACAAAGAAATGGAAACAGGCATTAGCACCATGGCACACATTGAGGGCTGAGAAGCAAGAGAACCAGTACTTGATTGACACATGTCCCACATGACTAAAACCCTCCCATGCATGCACCCTCACTGCGTATGAAGTGCAGGCAAATGGCACACACTGATGACACCAAGATGGAAGATGAACACATTTTCTGCATGCTGCCTGGCAGTGGCATCACACATTGGCCTGTGATTGGCAGGTGAAACACACATGCCATCACACAGATGGCATGTACCATTGCTATTGAGTGAAGATGGAGAGGAGGGCAGCACCTATTCATTCAGTCCAGTTCCCGCATGTAATAGCTTTTCTAATTCTAACAGGTCAGATTTTTCACCTGGAGCTGCCAGTCTGAAATGGTCAAATTGCACAGGGACATGTGTGTACAAATGATATCCAGGTAACAAAGTCACTCCACTTTACCATACCCATGTCAGACATGTGACTAGTGGACAGCGACATGCCTAGTGAAAGTGGTGGAATGCAAACAAACTGACTGAATGAACAGTGAAAAAGAAGCAAATATGTTGTGTCAAGGTGACACTTCAAGGGCAACTGGCGTGCAGTTGTGCTAGATGTCTACTGTTGGCAGAAGGGATACTGCTATGGCCAAATGCAGCTGCGCAGGAAGGATTGCATGAAGCACATGGCTGACCCATACGACTCAGGCGCACACACTCTCACCTGGCACCCGAACAGAAGCCCTCACACACACACCATGCACATGGATGACACACACATGCATGTGCACTCACCGGACAATGCCTCGTAATCAGCCAGATCTCCCACGCCTTGGATCTGTTCCTCCGTGACGTAGGTCCCAGCGACTGACTCATGTGGAGTGAGTTCCATGTCTACTACTGGAGACCCACCTCCAGTCACTAGAGTTGCGGCATGACTTGAGGCCAGCTTACTCTTTGCCCTGCGCTTTAGGTCATTCCAGCGCTTATAGCAATCATTGGCTGTGCGCCTCACGATTCCAAGGGCACTTACGATGTCCGCAACGGTCTGCCAGTGTGCCTGGCGTTGTGCAGGTGTGGTCTTGGATCCTGCAACAATGACCATCTCGTTGTCATGTCCGGACACATACTCGACAAGTGCATTCAGTTCGTCATCCGTGAAGCTGGGCTTCCTGGACGGGCCGGACTGTGTAGCCGTGTCTGGGGCATCAGCCTGTGCCGGACGAGCACTCTTCCTCTTCCGCTTGGAAGGTGGTGGTGATCCTGAGTGTCCTGCGCCGCTCTGGACACTAGGGGCAGGAGCCCTGGTGGACTCTGTATCAGGAGTGTGGGATTGCACACTCAGCATGGGAGTTGGTGCAGGCATTGGCTCTAGTGTGATGGTGTCAGGGGGAATGTCAGCAGCATGGACTAGGACTGACACTGTCCTGGCTGGGTGTGTGAGGGCTGGGGTGGATGGAGCCGCAGCTGCCCCTGCAGCCTCTCCGCCCTGCCTCCTTGGTGCAGCAGATGACCTTGCTGCCCCAGATCCACGTGGCATGATGGCATCAACATGCACCAGCGCACGTGTCGTAGCCCTGCTGACCTGGAAGTCAGCCATGGAGTCAGCCAGGTCTGGTGCCACAATGGGCTGGTCCAACAAGGGCTGAGCATGGATGGTGTCAGCCACTTCAGCCTCAACGGGAGGGGGGGAGGGGGTGAAGGGGGGGGGGTGATGGGTGCCCTTGACTGGTCCTCCACACATGGGGGGACAGGCTCACCCTGCAAGTTACGACCACGTCCCCTACCGGATCCACCACGGCCACCACTTGTGGCTCTTCCACCTTTGCCACCCTTACGGAATCCTCGCCTCCCAGCCATGGCACTGATATTAATGTGCGTATGGGAGTGGCTGTAGACAATTGTCCTGGGCAATTGGGGGTCAAAGGGGTTGGGTACCAGATGGTAATTGTACCCTAGTGCTCTAGCACGGCTGATTGTAACCCCTGGGGAAAGATGACGGGTCACGCAACGCACAGGAGGCCCAAAAAAGGGAGATGACGTGCACGCAACCCCTCCTAGACCACGTGTGCAGAAAGAAAAACCTGCACTACGCTGTGGCACCCAGTAACACAAGAATGAACGTATGCGTGTCACACGCAGCCTAGAATGACCTCTGAAGGGGTAGGCTACACACGGGGCAAGCACAGAAGTTGGATACGTGCGTGACTCACCGTCTGCCAGGTAAAAGAGCGTGAAAAATGAGCGCGTTTGGCTGGCTAAACCCCCGCCAAAAGAAGATGTGTACGCTGTCTGAGAAGACAGGACAACAGTAGAAGGGGACACTGTTTGAGGGAACAGGCCCAGGTAAACCAGTAAAAGAGAAAAAAGAGAAAAAGCTGTCAGAGGTAACAGGGAATACGAACTGGAAACGCCGTGAAGTAAATCGCGTGTGAAACGACAAGAAGTACAGAATTCACCCACTCGCTCTCCACGAAAAGCACGTACAAGGAAATGGTGTTCTACATGTACCTTATATACTGGCCCACACGTACAGCGTCACTTACGCGGCGTGTACGTTCACCAATCACACGCTTTGTCACTCCTGCGTGTAGATCCATTTTCACCAATCACATGCTTTGTCACTTCTGCGTGTAGATCCATTTTCACCAATCACACGCTTTGTCACTTCTGCGTGTAGATCCATTTTCACCAATCACACGCTTTGTCACTTCTGCGTGTAGATCCATTTTCACCAATCACACGCTTTGACACTGGGACGTATCACGCAACAATTTCCTGCACGTGCAGGTGACTATAGGCGCGCATATGCTGTTGACGGGTTTACGCGCTAAGGGCCTTTGCTGACGTGTGGGATTTCACTCCCTATCAGGCTGTCCACACGTTCACACACGAGAGACCACGCTCCTGGCCAGGAGGCCAAATTACTGCCCCCCAGAGCCCTGAGCACGCTCCCACCTGCTGCTGCCTGACTGCCTGCTGGCCACGTGCCCCACAGTGCTGGTGGGTGGGGGTGTTGGGAGACATGGGTGGGGGCCTGGTGGAGGGTGCCCCTGCACTGGTGGGGGTGGTGGGAGACATGGGTGGGGGCCTGGTGGAGGCTGCCCCTGGTGGCGGGGGGGGGTGGGGGTGGTGGGAGACATGGGTGGGGGCCTGGTGGAGGGTGCCCCTGGTGGCGGGGGGGTGGGGGTGATGGGAGACATGGGTGGGGGCCTGGTGGAGGCTGCCCCTGCACTGCTGGGGGTTGGGGATGGTGGGAGGCATGGGTGGGGGCCTGGTGGAGGCTGCCCCTGGTGGCGGGAGGGTGGGGGTGGTGGGAGACATGGGTGGGGGCCTGGTGGAGGCTGCCCCTGCACTGCTGGGGGTTGGGGGTGGTGGGAGGCATGGGTGGGGGCCTGGTGGAGGCTGCCCCTGGTGGCGGGGGGGTGGGGGTGGTGGGAGACATGGGTGGGGGCCTGGTGGAGGCTGCCCCTGGTGGCGGGAGGGTGGGGGTGGTGGGAGACATGGGTGGGGGCCTGGTGGAGGCTGCCCCTGCACTGCTGGGGGGTGGGGGTGGTGGGAGGCATGGGTGGGGGCCTGGTGGAGGCTGCCCCTGCACTGCTGGGGGTTGGGGGTGGTGGGAGGCATGGGTGGGGGCCTGGTGGAGGCTGCCCCTGGTGGCGGGGGGGTGGGGGTGGTGGGAGACATGGGTGGGGGCCTGGTGGAGGCTGCCCCTGGTGGCGGGAGGGTGGGGGTGGTGGGAGACATGGGTGGGGGCCTGGTGGAGGCTGCCCCTGCACTGCTGGGGGGTGGGGGTGGTGGGAGGCATGGGTGGGTGCCTGGTGGAGGCTGCCCCTGCACTGCTGGGGGTTGGGGGTGGTGGGAGGCATGGGTGGGGGCCTGGTGGAGGCTGCCCCTGCACTGCTGGGGGTTGGGGGTGGTGGGAGGCATGGGTGGGGGCCTGGTGGAGGCTGCCCCTGGTGGCGGGAGGGTGGGGGTGGTGGGAGACATGGGTGGGGGCCTGGTGGAGGCTGCCCCTGCACTGCTGGGGGTTGGGGGTGGTGGGAGGCATGGGTGGGGGCCTGGTGGAGGCTGCCCCTGGTGGCGGGGGGGGCGGGGGTGGTGGGAGACATGGGTGGGGGCCTGGTGGAGGCTGCCCCTGGTGGCGGGAGGGTGGGGGTGGTGGGAGACATGGGTGGGGGCCTGGTGGAGGCTGCCCCTGCACTGCTGGGGGTTGGGGGTGGTGGGAGGCATGGGTGGGGGCCTGGTGGAGGCTGCCCCTGGTGGCGGGGGGGGGTGGTGGGAGACATGGGTGGGGGCCTGGTGGAGGGTGCCCCTGGTGGCGGGGGGGTGGGGGTGGTGGGAGACATGGGTGGGGGCCTGGTGGAGGCTGCCCCTGCACTGATGGGGGGTGGGGGTGGTGGGAGGCATGGGTGGGGGCCTGGTGGAGGCTGCCCCTGCACTGCTGGGGGTTGGGGGTGGTGGGAGGCATGGGTGGGGGCCTGGTGGAGGCTGCCCCTGGTGGCGGGGGGGTGGGGGTGGTGGGAGACATGGGTGGGGGCCTGGTGGAGGCTGCCCCTGGTGGCGGGAGGGTGGGGGTGGTGGGAGACATGAGTGGGGGCCTGGTGGAGGCTGCCCCTGGTGGCGGGGGGGTGGGGGTGGTGGGAGGCATGGGTGGGGGCCTGGTGGAGGCTGCCCCTGGTGGCGGGAGGGTGGGGGTGGTGGGAGACATGAGTGGGGGCCTGGTGGAGGGTGCCCCTGGATGGTGGGGGCTGGGGGTGGTGGGAGACATGAGTGGGGGCCTGGTGGAGGCTGCCCCTGGTGGCGGGGGGGGTGGGGGTGGTGGGAGACATGGGTGGGGGCCTGGTGGAGGGTGGCCCTGGTGGCGGGGGGGTGGGGGTGGTGGGAGACATGGGTGGGGGCCTGGTGGAGGCTGCCCCTGCACTGCTGGGGGTTGGGGGTGGTGGGAGGCATGGGTTGGGGCCTGGTGGAGGCTGCCCCTGCACTGCTGGGGGGTGGGGGTGCAGGGGGACATGAGCAGGTGTGCAGGGTAGTCCCCTGTTTTGTAGGCTGCCTGCAGGGGCCGTGGAGGGTGTACAGGGAACACCTGTGAGGACCCACCCAGCCTAATCGCGTGTGACTTCCCACGCACCCCTGTAATACACGTACCCAGCCAAATCGCGTGTGATGATTCCCACGCACCCCTGTAATACACGTACCCAGCCAAATCGCGTGTGATAATTCCTGCGCACCCCTGTAATACACGTACCTGGCCAAATCGCATCCCTGTAATACACGTACCCAGCCGAATCGCGTGTAAAACTTCCCGTGTACCCCTGTAATACACGTACACAGCCAAATCGCATGTGATAATTCCCGCGTACCCCTGTGATACACGTGCCCTGGCTAATCGCGTGTGAAACTTCCCGCATACCCCTGTAATACACGTACCCTGGCCAATCGCGTGTTAAACTTCCCGCGTACCCCTGTAATACACGTACCCTGGCTAATCGCGTGTTAAACTTCCCGCGTACCCTTGTAATACACGTACCCTGGCTAATCGCATGTAAAACTTCCCGCATACCCCTGTAATACACGTACCCTGGCCAATCGCGTGTTAAACTTCCCGCGTACCCCTGTAATACACGTACCCTGGCTAATCGCGTGTTAAACTTCCCGCGTACCCCTGTAATACACGTACCCTGGCTAATCGCATGTTAAACTTCCCGCATACCCCTGTAATACACGTACCCTGGCCAATCGCGTGTTAAATTTCCCGCGTACCCCTGTAATACACGTACCCTGGCTAATCGCGTGTTAAACTTCCCGCGTACCCCTGTAATACACGTACCCTGGCTAATCGCATGTTAAACTTCCTGCATACCCCTGTAATACACGTACCCTGGCCAATCGCGTGTTAAACTTCCCGCGTACCCCTGTAATACACGTACCCTGGCTAATCGCGTGTATAACTTCACGCGTACCCCTGATATGCACGTTACCCGCTTTGCGTTCCTTGTTTGGCAGCCCTGTAAACTGGTCCTGGGTTAGCGCAGCCCTTTGCGATGATTTAGCGATTCTGATGGCTTTTCCTTGCGCGAGGGCGTTCTTGGGGGAGTTACTGGCGCTGCTGCAGGGTCGCTGCGATACTCTGCGCCACGGCTGGTTTGGGAGCCTAAAATCCATGAATACGCTGTGCGCGGAAATCGGTTTTAGCGCACGTACCTGGCGCAGTCAATCGCACGCGGACACTCTGCGCCAGCCGCTTGCGACACTTTTCTGCGAAATTCTATGAATTACCCTGAGAGTCTCTAGGAAACTGTCAATTGATTCCTACACTTACCTCTCCTTAAGTGAAATGGGTTGTTTGCCCCATAACGAAAGGATATCAAAATGAAATTGCATGCCATCAAATTGGATAGATGCTAGAACAACCATCAAAAACCTAGGGGTTTGAGGATATAATTGAGACTGACATTGTGTAAAGAGAGAACAGAAGTTGTGAAGAAATGGGAAGCAATTCGAATGAATGCTCACTATACTAATAATACAGGAGTTATCTAAGAATCTAGGGGTAATTACAACAGAGATACAAGAAATAAAGAGAAACTTGAACAGATTAGTGGGACAAGAAGAACTAGACACCATATTACTTGATATTAATCAGAGACTTTAAGGTTGCAAGGGAGAACTAGAGGTGAACAAAGTGAAGACATTTAGACGGGATAGGTATGACTACTATATGAAGATGTGTACAAGTGGATGGACAAATACAAGCCAGTAAAAAGACATTTGGAAAAGGGAGCTCCACAAATGCCTCTAGCTCAGACTCAGAACCTGCCAGAAAATGAATAAAGTGGAGACAGGAAATTCTAATGCAGCACAAGCCACAACTTCCACAGTTACTTTTTTAGAAAAAACAAGGGAAGGAAATAACAAAGAGGGGAGAAGAGGAAATAAAAGTGGGGCAGGAAGAGTAACCAGAGTACAGAAGAAAACATAGTAATTAATCTGTCCGATAGAAGACTCACTCCTTCTGAAATTAACCCTTTCACAGAAAGGCTTGAATTCTATCCCAACATATAACACTACATTATTGGACACTAAAGTT
Source organism: Ambystoma mexicanum (assembly GCF_040938575.1). NCBI lineage: Eukaryota > Metazoa > Chordata > Amphibia > Caudata > Ambystomatidae > Ambystoma > Ambystoma mexicanum. Next base: position 260,004,846 of record NC_090933.1, on the reverse strand, counting down.
TAACTATTTAAGTTAATATGAAAGGTAAAGTTGAACATATTTTTGATGAGATTGAAGATAGCAATGGAGCAGTAGCCAGTGATAAAGTACACGACTGGCAAGAGTTTATAGGCAAGAGCACTTTCACGTCACCTATCAGGGTCCCAATTGGAGATATTCTTCACAATCTTACCCCAAAGGATCTTGAAAAAGTATTTTTTAAACATCCAACATTCAGTAACCTTAAACCACATGAATTGGGCCTTCTACGAAATCTATATGTGACAAGAATCTGAAAATACGAGCAGCAGACAAAGGGAGAGCATTATTAATAATGAACACCATAGATTATGACAATGAATATATGAGACAACTATATAACAACATAGTCTACGCATTGCTTGAAGCAGTTCCTAAGCCAACTATTATATTGAATCTGTCAGAGATATTAGACAAAGCTGAGGAACTAGAATGCATCAACTATAAGACAAAGAAATACTTACAGGTTACCCACCCCTGAGTCCCCAATTTTACATACTACCCAAGATACATAAGCACCGAACCAACCCACAAGAGACCCATAGTAGCAGGAATGGATATTGTGTTACAACCATTAGGAACATAAATTGACTTCTTCTTACAGCCCAACATACAGAAAACGAGCACATGCATCCAGGACACTACACATTTTCTCTAGTGGTTTAGACAAATCGCATACTCACCTGGATACATCATGTTTACAGTAGATGTAAAAAGTCTTTACACATCGATCCCACACATCTCAGGAATGGAAGCGATTGAGTGGTTGCTTCTGAATAAAGAAGACATTAAACCTTCAAAGGAGTTTATATTGATTCTACTGCAATTTGTCTCAGAAAATGTATATTTTCAATACAATGACCACCTTTATTTTCAAACCTCAGGGACCCTGATGGGGGCCATCATGGCACAAATCTATGCTAACTGTGTTATGCACAAATTTGAAAGCAAACATGTTTCAGATCATTCAGTAAAGCAGACCAATTTGAGGTTCTGGGTATGATTCTTAGATGACATCTTTGGAGTATGGGAAGGGACCATGGAAAGTTTACAATGTCTTCTGAACACCATTGACTCACGGATACAATTCATCAATGAATTCTCAGAGAATCAAATCCACTTTTTGGATGTAGTAATTACACTGATTGATAATGAATACACAACCAACATCTACCATAAAGAGATGGACAGGAAAAACAGTTACACCTGCTCGGTTTTCACCAGCTAAGCTTGACATTTACCCTATTGCCAGATGATTATGATGATCAAATAAAGAAAATGGGGGATGCGTTTTTAGCCAGAGGATACAAACCCGATGAGGTCAGCGCATCCAAGAAACGCTTAGCCAACACTCCTCAAATAAATCACTTGCTGCAGAATGGAAAGAGAAAAAGGTTTGTCCTTAGTTTATGTCTCAAAATATTCCATCCAGAGTAGACAGATCAAATAAATAATCCCAAAAAACTGGAGAACATTCTGTTCTGTGAGCCACCAATATGTGCATGTACACAAAGTACTAATTTGAAAGATCATCTGGTTAAGACTGTTCCGACAAAAAAACAGTCACAAACTAAAAGAACAGGCACGTTTCCATGTTTACACTGTTCAAACTGCGGGTTTGTAACTGTCAGAATTCCTCTTCACTGGTTGACCCCGTAGTGTAGAAGAAGAATTCTTCTCACCAATGTATCCCTCTGAATGGTACAAACACACATACAGCAGGATCAATTAATTGAAAGATGTTTGGATTTCCCTCCTAGACCAACGTAGCTGTAGAAGGAAAGAAGCACAATTAGTATCCAAATATACCTTCTGGCTCCAAACATTTACTAACACTCCTCCCACACTAACCTGATCAGTGAAAGAAGTGATCCTAAGAAGATGTACCACAATCCGAGTACGGGCTGTATATAGTAGGAATATTCTGCAAAACAAACAGCCCCTCTGATTTTACAATCACTTATGTACAAGGAACAAGACTGGCAATAAATACGTAAGTGCACAGAAATTCTTACCAGAGGGATTCCAAAATCGTGGTATAACGAAGTATAACTGGTAATTGTTTTTGATGAAAGGAATGCGTAAGCAAGAATATCCACGGTATAACAATGTGGTTACAACTCCCGCGATGCAGCAGATGCTGTCCCACTGTGCAGCGGAGGCTGTCTCGCGGCGCAGCTTATGATATCCCACGTTGCAGCGGACGCTGTCCCATGGTGCAGCGTAGGCTGTCCCGCGGCACAGCGGAGGCTGTCCCACGGTGCAGCTGAGGCTGTTAACCAGTACAAGAATGTACGAATAGAAGAACAAGAGTTACGTGAAATCAACGTTATCCAAAGAAATCCTTTAAACAAGCCGGGTCGGAAATCACATGGGCAAGACAAGACTAAGGAGTAGGCAAAACAGAATCCACGGGTGGAAAGAAGAGGTCGGATACCAGAAAAGCACAGAGTTACCTAAACAGACTAGGAAGATCCAAAAATCAAGGTCGGGTCCAAAATCAGGGGGTCAAAGTTACCAGGTAGTCAAAGAACAAGGTCAAGAAACGAGTAGCGCCACAAAAATGCTTAATCAGAAGCACTGAGCAAGCAGGGAGGAGGGGTTAAATATCCAGGATCACATGATCACTGCCATGACCCAGCACAAACATGGTGTCTCCTTAGCAACGTATTGCCTAACTTCCATGGCAACCTCCAGCCGCCTCGGAAAGCCGAGTTCTGAAGTAATCTCCCCCGTCATCCACTGCCTGACGTTTGGTTGGTTCTCCTGTGTCTTTTGATTACATGAAATGTACGTAGACCGTTACGAAAACCTGTACGCATAACAGTAACCAAACGTAATGTTATTCACCATCCAAGATCAGGAGAGAAGATAAAAATACACAGCTTTACTATTTGTGACACAAGCAATTTGATTTACACAATACAATGTCCATGCAGGATGTATTTTGTAGGACAAAAAGAGGGGCAATGCAAGCAATGCTGGAATGAGCATCAATCTTGTATGTGGATGAAAAAATATGAACTCAGCAGTAGCCTAGCACTGCATAGAGAAAAGTGGTAGAAGTAGTGCCAAGAAGAATCCCCTATGAAGATTTCACAAGAAGAATTGACCAGAGAGAAACATTCTGCACTGAAAAATTGGATTCAAGGGCTCCCAATGGCATAGGTTTACTCGTGATATGCATCTCCTTCAAGAGATGCATTAACAGTACTACTGCACTTATATGAGAAATGACTGTGTGTGGTTACAGACAAACATGTGAGAAAGTAATTTGACTTGACACCAGTGGAAGAAGAGATGGTGATAGGAGTAGTGGTTATGACAATAAAAATTTGAAACTTTACTAACGTATGATGATTTAGCTGTATAATACTATGGTAGAGGCTAACCATTCTTAATGTGAAAATATTTTTCATATATGTCAATAGGAGATACCCATTAGAATTGATGAATAAACCTGTGTTTTCTCACAATTTGTGCATCTCATTATTGGTTCATGAAAAGTGCAAAGGGTCTCCATCTGGTGACCCTGACATGATCTTCAGTGCCTACTGAGTTTGCTAGTGTCCCCCACCACATGTCCCAGGCTGTGACACCTGCCTCCAGAGGGTATGCGGTAATAAAATCACGGCAAAAATGTTGCCTTTACAAAAAATCGTGACAAAAATGCTGTGGTTAGACCCAGTAAAGGTGTACCCCATTATACCATTTAAGGGGAGCTGGGGTAGCGGGGGTGTCCCCTGCTTCCCTTAAATGGAATAATTGGTCTGGGGGTTGCGGGGGTGTCCCCCGCATCCTTTACATGGATTGCGGTGGCAAAACCACAGCCCTTTTGCCGCAATTATTTGTGTAAATGGTCATTTTTGCCATGGTTTTAACACATGGAACCATCCAGAGAGCAGTTTGTGCACACATCAGACAGACAATTGAACAGATGCTGTCTTTCTCTAAATGACTGTTTGGTTTCTTGCTTGGGGTGCTTTCCCAGGGCTGTACAGGCTGTTGATGGGGAAACAACATTGGGGTGAACTCAGAGGACACATACTAAGTGAGTATGTGATTTTCATAATATACAGTGATTTTGATATTTTGTTATTGCATATGTGTTCGATGAATTTTTGTGGGGAAGCTCCTCTTAGCGGGAAACCAGCATTGTATATGGAGTACTCATCCTATGATAAGGGCAGGATATTCTTCAGTTCTAGAGTAAAAGGAACTGGAGTAGGTTTTGAGTATCCTCGTCTCGAGGTAAGGGAACAGATTAAAGATCTATTTTGTGTAACTAAAGTTGATTTTTCTTGTTAGGTATTGTTAGAAATTGTTTAAATAATAGTGCTTGTCGTTAGGTATCGGTAGGAACTGTGTGCATAAAAGGTGTTTTTTGGCAAGTATTGTTAGCAGTTGTTTAGACAAAGGTGTTTGGAGTGAGATATTTTTAGCAATTGTGTACATGACAGTGTTTTTCATTAAATATTGGTTGTAGTTGTGTGAATAAGCAGATTTGCTATTAGGATTTGGAGTTTTTGGAATAGGACCGTCTGATTTTTTTAAGGGAATGTTCACTAGGGCTGTGTTAGCAGGCTTTCTTTTGAGCATGGTCAGAGCCTTGTCACAGTATGGGTACACCATTGGAGCATATGTGTAAAGAGATTCCACAGTATAAAAATAATATTCTAATGTACCACAATATGTGGGTTCAGGGACTGCAAGTAAACTGTCTAGATCCTGGCCTGATGAAGGCACGCACAATAAGAGCTTATTACAACATGTGCATACGTACTTGCTATCAACCTATTAGGAAAAACAGTTGAAAATTTGGCAGAGCATTTTAGATTAATGGAAAGTGTTTGTGGAAGAAGAGAGTGTTTCTGATAATGGTGGGGAGGGGTCCACTCCGATGTGCAAAACATCTACTGCCTCATCACTCCATATGGGTCCTATCCCTTACAACCTGCTGTAGGGTACACCAACGCCCAGTTTATTCTCCCAACAGAAGAAGGAAGGCGACATCAGGGAAGCCCAGGGACACCACCAGAGACGTGTTAATTTAAGAAATTGAGAATAAGGCCTGCTGATAACTAGAGGCAGCGCTACAACAAGCAGAGCAAGAGCTGGCACAAGCATTGCAAGGCCCAAATCAACAGCAGGGCAAAGGAGAGATGCAGTGCCCATTTATAGCTAAAGATCAATGGAGGGGGGCACAGCTTCTTTTCAAGATCGATAGTAAGGTTGTTAAAGATCCCCAAATCCCTGTAGCTCAGATGGCTTGAAACAAGGCAACCCCTGAAGAGTGCAATTTAATGGCCACTACTGGGGCTTCGAAATGTACGAATGAGCACAGCAGTATTGCAGACTATGGTTTGGTATATACAGAGAGAGAATTATTAGATGATGAGTGGGAGTAAGATACAGCAGAGGAGGTAATACCATGGAGGCACAAACTTCGACCACAGGCGGTCCGGATGGCCTTAGCAAAAACTAAAAAGCGAGTGTGAGGATCCCAGCCTGACAAGGAACACAGTAAGGTGCAGTTAAGGCATGGGGACATAGTTGTTGCTGAAGTGACTACGAGAACCTCATTATGTGCCCTGGCCTCAAATGGGTTGGGAGAACCTAATGTGGGCCTTGCCCTCCCTTACAGCAGGAGCTGGCAAGTGGATGTGTGCCCTTGATAAACACACAGCAGCTATTACTCTAGCTGTGCAGGACATGGAATGTTTGTTTGCTTCCCTGTTATGGGAGTAGGCAGACGAGATATGGAGAAAGGTGGGGTACCGGGGAATACCGTTAAGCAACACCGCTTCTGTTGATGCACCATTTAATAACTGTCAAGTGCAAGTATAGAAGGTATCAAAGGACATGTACCCGGACAGAGAAGACATGAATTCTACCATGGCCTGTAATATAAAAGAGGACCCCACCATTTTAGATACAGCAGATTCTGGAAATGTGGCACTTAGAGATAGGGGAAGCTTGGGACAAAAACACTGTAGTCTTCTACTACTTCTTACTCCCTTGATAAGTACAAGCAGATTCAAATAAGGCAGTTGGAATAGAAGCCAAATCATGGTCAGAAATACAGGCACACAAAAAACATTATTTTTGGCAGAAACAGGAGATGGATATGTATCGGGCGGAACAAACACAGAGGGCAGAAGCAAAGTTGGTACAGAAATAGCTAGCAAAGTTGAGTATTGATGGTGCAGTTATAACAGGCATCACAGAAGGACAGCCTAGACCCATCCCAACACAGGGATGGGTAGAGGGGCAGGGAGACGTTAGGAGGGAAATAGGGGGTTATCAGAGAGGAAGATGACATTTCTATAGGGGCAGAGGGGGAGGTACAGGAAACATGAGGCCCTGACCAGGGCTGCAATCTTGGCCCTGAGGGAGGATGAAACATTTGCACAAGAATGGAGGAGCAGCCCAACCATGCCATTTAACTACAATATTCCAGCCTAATACCCGCCTTTAACCCACAGCATTCGGCTCATATGCCCCAGACTCAGACAACAACCCATGCAATCTCTGGCATACAATTCTACCCAGGCAAGTGCTCAAACGTGGGATAAGAACTCCCTGTCACAGTGCAGAGTCACTCACTATACAGGAGCAGGCATGTTGGGGGTAATCCTTTCCCACTCCTAGGATCAAACGTTCAACCGCAGCATGACAGCCAATTGGGAGCACTGGTATGCCCAGGAACCCTATATAGGAGTGAGGATAGGGGATCGAAGATTCCCTTTTTTGGTCGACACAGGACTACCAAATCCTGCATTAAGGAGGGGATGGTCCCATTGTCAGACATAATAACAGACTGTCAAATCAGTTCCATTTAGTGAAGACTTTCGTGTCACCATAGGCACACATGAATTATCGGTCCCTTTATTGTGTTCACAAGACACCTCAGTTAATCTCCTGGTAAGGGGCATTATGAGCAAGTTGAATATTACCATTTCATTCTCAAAGGAGGGGATAGTGTGCTGCACACCTGACATGTATCACGCTAGGACTGCAGCAGTAATACAAGCATTCTGCAGCCAGAGTAGCCTGAGTAGCACAACACTCCATCCAGATGTGTTCTTTTATGGAGTTATCATCCTGTTAGGTCTGGTGGCAGGGATTAGAAACAGAATTTGGTGCATACCTGTCGAATTCTTGTTTCGGCCAGTGATCCAGCAGGAAAGAGCACCGGGCACCACTATCATGTGACTGTAGTAGGCTGCGGTGTGTTCTTCTGCAGCCCCTTATGGGGCTATTTTCCTGACTGCCAGTGATATAATCTGCCCTAGGTACACAAGTTATTGCTGAAAATATTGCTCTCTATCCGTGTTCCCTTCGCAACCCTTCTCTGCCAAAAAGGTCAAAAGATTTACTGAGTGATTTCTACCTAGCTTTTCTGTCATGCTACAGACCGGGAGGTTATCCTCATACAGAATCACAGTACTCAATGTTTATAAATTCCTAGATTCATTTGAAACACCCTGTTAAAAATACTGGAGAGACTCACAGTCTCCTTGGGGAAACAAAGTGTCTTGAAACCTCTCTCCTCTGTATTTAAATGCTCTGATTGGGACTCAGGTTCTAATGGGATAGAGAACATGTGTATGGTCTATTACTTTATTACTTTATTAATTTGCTTCATTTTAATTAGTAGCAGGGCAAATTTCTTTTCGAGGGAGAGTTTCCAACCTTCTTTAAAGCTTTTATTAGAAACCTCATAGCCCACATATCTTAGCGTTTGTACTCTCATCAATGGGTTTTCCCAGACTCTCCAATTAATGGTTTTTGGGCTCTTATTTGTCATGAAAACCATTATTTTGGATTTATGTCCATTAATTTTGAGTTTATTCTCCACCGTATAGTTAAAAAAACAGGCTCAACTTTCTCTACAGACCCATAGGAGTGAGATCGAATAATACTATATTGTCTGCAAAGGCTATCCAATCAAGCATTACCATGCCCAGTTTTATAGGGTTAGTTACACCCGCCTCCCAGATTTTGTGCATGTCCGCTAGGTAGAGGTTAAATAGAGTTGGCACAACCACACACCCCTGTCTAGTCCCACAAAGGTGGATATTGAGTCAGACAGGGCACCCTCCCCATTCAGCCTTACCCTCAGAGTTGTGTTTGTATGGAGCAGTGCCAATAGGTGAGCCAAGTGTTCAGGGATGTTACATGCAAGGAATTTTGCCCACAACCTGCCTCTACTTACAATGTTGAATGCATTTGACATGTCTTTAGAGGCCATGTAGACAGTTCCCACCCCACCTCTCATTACAGCTGCCAGTAAGTGTGACATGGTGAACGTGTTTAACAATGTCCCCATACCTGAGCAAAAATGTACTTGGTAGGGAGACAACAAGTGTAATGTGGCAATTTTTGATCTTAGTTCCTTCAGTAATAAGGGCATGAAGATTTTACTTGATGAAACCAAAAGAGCAATCGGACTGTAATTTTTTGGGATCAGCCTTGTCACTTGCTTAGCCGGTCAAGTGGCACAGCAAGTAGAGTGCTTGCTTTGACATCAGTGCAGAGTCTGCTAACGCAGGTTCAAATCCCGGCGGGGCCAAACTCAGCCTTTCATCCTTCCGAGGTTGATAAATGAGCACCACACACTGTGGGTAATAATAAGCAGCGCTCAGATACCCGAGGGTTTGTAGCGCTATATACATGCCAAATTATTATTATAGATAGGGATGATGAGAGACGGGCTCCATTTCTCTGGGCCCCTACCTGTGAGAGAGACATTGTTGAATAATTTCTTTAACGGTCAGAGCCAAGCATTCATATTACTTTTAATTAGTACAGGGGAATGTTATAAGGACCCGGTGCCCTCGAGGCCTTGGCCTGCCCAATGCCCAAAGCAATATCCTCTTCATCCCAAATGTATCTAGTGGTGTCTCCCCCTCGTATAGTAGTTATGTATGATACAACTACATCTTTGGGTAGAGAATATTTTGCCCACAGGTAGCTGACCCATACATGCAAAGGTATAGAACATAGCATGTTCATTTCCGGGCCATTAATTTGACCTCCTAGTAGAGACGATGATTTAAAGGAATCGTCATCAATGATGGTTCTGATAAGCTCTTGATATATACCAACATGTATTTCCCTTTTAATTGACTTCAAGGTGTGTTTATATGTGGTCTTACCCAATTCTTAGCTGTCTTATAACCAACCGTCCCCTTGGTATGAAGTGGGAGAGCCTTTAGTGCCTTCCTCTTAACCAACATTGCCTCTTTCACCCTTGGGTCAAAAGTATGCTGATGGGCTTTCCCCCCATGTATTTTACCCATGTTAGTGAGGTTTTTTGTGCATGACTGCAATGTCAGATTGTAATTTTCAATATTGAAGGAGCCCCCCGAGTGGCCCATATTCAGCATCATTTGTTCCTACGCTATCATAAAAGTCCTGCATGACTTTGCATTCCCTTCACTGTGAGATCACTCCTAGTCGGCGTAATGAAAGCAGCACAGTAGTCTATCTGTTGTGTAGTCATTCAGAGGCCCGTGTAGAGGATTAATGGTATATGGTCACTCCTCTGGGGATCACCTTTAACCAGGGAATAACAGGCTGGCCAGGCAAGAGGAGACACATAAGTGGTCAATCCAAGATCTATTAGGGCCCCTGGACCACGTATAGAAACCATTTAAAACCTGTGCCTCCTCTGGAATGCAAACCTGCATATCCCCTCTAGAGAGGAACTCATCCCAACAGAAACCAAATTGCTTGCTACTCAAACCAGCCCTGTCACAATAAGATCACCCTCTCAAGCCCTGTGTGTCGACACATGCTGCATTTAAGTCACCTGCCAAAACAACAAGTTGATTATGGGGTTTTACCAGTCATGACAAAAAATAGAGTTCCCAGCTCAGTGTCCACATGTGTTGTAGTGGCATAATTCAAGTATACATTTACAAAAAGTATGTTTTCTTTAAGGCATGGAAGATGCACATTAATGGCCATCAAGAAAGGAGACTTTACCTCAACCTCAAAGTGGGTATAGTTATAATTTAGATTCAATGCAATAGCAAGCCCCCCTTTTGGCTGACCTTTAGTACCTAGTGTCTCATGTTTGCAGTAAGTGAGGAACCCCTCATTCACAAACGCCTCAAGGGACATGGTTTTTTGCAACCAGATCACACCTACTAATTTTAAACTCTCTGCATTAGATCTAGGGACCCACACACATTCCATGAAATCACACTCAGGAAATGTCCCTAAAGACTGATCTGGTTGGATTTGAATTTCTTAAGCATCTCTATTGTCGCCTCCAACCATGACCAGTCTTCCATACAACCTCTAGTTATCCCTTGGTCATCTGTTTTGCCTGAAGTGTTCTTCTCCAATAGTGTTACATTTAATGGTGGATGCAAGAATGACTCAGCCGATTCTTGGTTTGGTAGGTCCACCAGATTATGCCCCAAAGATTTCAGGGTTTTCTGTTTATTCCACAAAGTTTGGTAGCAAAAAAGCACACTGAGCTCTCTGCGTCTTTTTTTGGAAAAGCGACCCTTTGAATGTCATCTGATTGCGGTGCACGCAGTGCAGGGATTGCTTGTAACCCCTTTATCATTTGGCCCCTGTTCATGTGCAGTTGTCCACATATATCTGGGTTTATTGACTATCCCATTATTAGCTCTTGAAAGGTGCCAGAAGTCATTTGTGATGGAGATTCTTTTGGGTGTTTCCCAATAATGAATTTGAGTCGGTTCATTCCCATCTGGTTTACCCAACACAGTTATCCCCACATTTCACTGTAGGACCTGAGTGCTGCTTTGCATTCTCTCATCCACAATTAAAGGTTCTGTTGTAATTATCGAAAGGTGCACAGCCTCAGCATTGTTGATGTGTCGGGTTTCAAGGAAGATAGTTATTTTTGATTGCTTCTGAAAAAGCACTGAGGACCTTTGAGTTGTTTCCTCTGTTTTTGTTTGAGATGTTCTTTTTTTTTGAAGAACCCTGTTGTCTTCCTCCCTTCTTTTTTGTCTGTTAACTCTAATCCAGCCCTCTTGGGCATTATGAGAGTTTCCATCCTGTGTGTCATTGTTGGGTGGTTCAGCCCCTTCTTCTCTGCCACCACAAGAGACCATGATAGCTTAAATTCCCTGTGCACATACATCCAGCAACAGTGAGGGGCTGTCTGGTGATTCACTGATCCTGATTGAGTGTGAGTGGTCCTCAGTGAATCTTCAACCCACAACCAGTACAGATGAATCTTGTAGTGTTCGATTATCCGTTTTGGAAACAGTGTTGACTTCGATCCTCCTCTCTTCATATACTGCAGACTTGTGCAGGTTGTGAGGGTCTGTCACGATGCACATGCACAATCTCATAAGAGTCCATCGTCAAGTACCCGAAACATCGAAACAGTACATCACCTACCTCAAACTGAATGCAGGAAATGTCAGCAGCAGAATTGCAGAGGCTTCTCTAGCTTTAAACTAGGCTCCTTGCCTGATGTGTTGAACACAAAGGCAGCACCAGGCGCCATATGTAAAGGAAGAGAAGAGGTCAAGAGAGCACATACTCATTCTGTCCATAAGATAATCACAAAACAAGACTCACACACGCACTCATGTAGGGAACAGTATGTGGTACAGCCAAATATGTAGCAGGCAGTGAGATTGACTCTGAGCTGCCTTCTTCACAAAAAGCCTGTGGTTCGGTTCATGTTAGCAGGCCTAAATCAGCAGTCTGTGTTGTGGTCTGTGTGAATAGTTTAAGGGTGCTTGTACAGTAAAAGGTTAGTCAATCAATAGGGGAATGAGGAGGTGGTTTGGGGTGCCTTGGGAGCACTTTTATTGTAATTTTATGCTTAGACTGATGCAGCATAGCTCAGGTCATGTTGCTATCCATCGAGATGTTGTAGTGTTCCTGTTCTGGTTTCCATTTCGTTTTGATTGTGAGGCGGTTTCAGTCTCTTATGTCAGAAGGGAAGAAATGGTTGTGGGAAATGATCCAATTGGGTTCTGATCTCCAATGTGTTCTTCATGTAAATATTGTCCAAGTATTTCATGACATTGAGGCTAACCTGAAAGCATCGGTCTCTATTTCATCCTTTTTTAGAGGTCAGTGTTCTGATCAGTCTTTGTGTCCAGATTTGTGATGGAGATTATGTCAAAATCTGATTTTCTTGTCCCTTGGGCATTGCAAAACTATGCTGGTTCATGGGAGTGGTTCTGGTGGGTCTTTAAATCCTGGCTTCAGGTGGCTAAAGGTTAAACATCCTGATTGGTGTGGGTTTTGGAGGGCGGCATGCACTGGTTTATCTGCTGTGATCTTGTATGCAGAAACCAGGTTTTGATAGATTTTTCCAAAGCTTACAAGATTGTTCTTTTGCCGAGTTACCTGAGCATTTGAGCTCCATAGTGTGGTTGATAGGAAAAAGGAGAAGGATCTTCACAGTACTAAATTTATCAGCTTTTGAAGGATGGGCGGCCGTGTTGGCCCAACCAGAATTCAAATGTGTGACTGCAGGTTGCACACAGATGTCAGAGGCAAGCACTTAGTCGGAAATCATGCAGCCAGGTATCCTTAGTTTGAAAATATCCATTTGCCCCAATGTATCAAAAGCAGTAAAATATTTTACCACATGTGGTAAATTTGGAGGTAAAATATGGGAAACAGATAGCAAGCTAGAAAACATATGATGCATGGGTGGTTTGTGAATCATTGATCATAAGAGTGTTATGACTAATCCGTCCAAGACGGTAGCCAAGTTTCATAGATAAGTGACCCGAATGACAGTTATTGCTGTCTTGTCCCTGCAAGTGCAAAGTCGCTAGCTTGCGCTTACAGTTAAGCCTAAATAGAATACAAGATTCAGAGGGGAGTTTTATCACATTATAGGAGGGCATCATCATAAACACGCTGTGCCCCCACGTTACCACTATTTATACCATAGTACTAAAATACCACCAAATTGTGTAATAGCCATCTGAAAAAATCCCCAATTTATTTTGGTGCATTGACCTTGTGGGAACAAAACTGTAAAGCAGTTACTGGACATGACAAGTGTCTTTAGCACAGCCATTTGTTGCACTTAAAAGGGAACTAATTGCGTGAGGTGATAGTGTGGCGATGTGCACAGTGTCATTATGTCCCAAATTGAAGCACACTTTTCTGAGCTGATGAACTACCTGGAGGTAAAGCTATTTGCCAATGAGGTGTGACATTTTTGAAGAAGGCAGCATCGTCCTGGTCTGTCTCTTGAGACCTTTTAGAGCTTCAGACAAAAATGCTGAAAAAGATTGCTTAATAAGGTTATGTGCAAAGCTTTGGTTTCTCTTAAATCGGTCTTAAAGACTACAGGAGAATATGCTGAAGTAATTAATTAGTTACAGATCAGTTTGGATCAGGCAAGTGAACAGGTAAAGAGTTTGAAATTTGAATTAGAGTCACGCAACACAGAGATGCAGTTGAAATGCAGTGAGTTGGACAAACAGCTGTCTCAGAGAAAAAGACAGTTTGAGGAGAGTGAGCAGGAACTGAAACAATTAAAAGGAGTCATAGACGCAATCAGGCAAGACAAGGATGACATCATTCAGGTGATGCAAATGCTCCAAAATTATAATATGGAGAGAGAGAGCAAACTTCATACTATGGAGATAGAAATTAGTAAAATGTTCGAGGAGAATGACAAGAAGCATAGAGAGTTTAACCAATGCCTAATGCAAATACATGAAATGCAAGCCGTGATTAATAAGATTAGTTGGTAGAACTCTAACCTTTGTCAAGAGGCAGGCCGACTTTACAAAAGGTGCAACGATTTGGAACAGCAAATATCTCATTGTAAATCTCAGGAAAGACAAGGCACCACATTTAATGGGATTGAGATTAGCCCCAACTCTGCCCGAGGGAACAATGTACCAATGGTTATACCTGTGGCTAGGTCTGATTTTAGCTCATTTGGGGGGTTCGACTCACCCGCCGGTGGTTACCATCAGCCCTGTCCACTTGAGAGAAGTAATCAGCAACAGAGTAATGCATTCCCGAATTTTGTGCCAAGTAGCCCCATAAAAATAATGAAATCAATCAAGACTTTGATTAAACCATTCAAAAAGGGAGGCGATTGTTGCATAGAAGATCACTTGGAAACAGTGCATGATATATTTAAAGCTCTTCAAATACTTAGGAAACAGTATAGACTATACTTTCACCTAACCCTTGATTCTGACATTGCAAGTATCATAAGAGGCCTTAATGAACAAGAAAACCTGTCATGGGCAGACTTTGAAAAAGAGGTTAGACACCATTTCTCACCTTACCTGTCACTGCAAGATGCCAAGAAAGCAGCGTATATCATGACCGCAAAACCAAATATGTTTCCTCACGAGTTTCTCCAGGAATTAAAAAGAGCATTTTCCCACTTTGATGTATCTTTTAGCCCTAATTCTGCAGAATGTAAGACTGCATACTTTTATGGCCTGCAAAAAGACATTATATCACAGTTAATTAATGAATTTGACTGGGAGAAATCGCTAGACAGAATTGTAGAACAGGGGACCAAACTGTATGAGGTAATCTATTGTCAAAGTGAAGAGGGGTCTAGAAATAAGGTAGTCAAATCCAAATTTAAAGATTCCACACCAATGGTAATGGAGATAAAATCTGCAAAAATGCCACTTGAATCAGCCCAAACCCAGGCAGGGAACAATATGACACATAAACAGAAGGGTGCGCCACCACAGAGGACACCACCCCAAACACCTATGTTCCAATCACATGACCTGAGCAATAGAGAAAATTACATTAGTCCTAGATGTGTGACAGATCTAGAGTGGGATACCAGCCCGATTTGTCAGGCATGAATAAAAATCAAAATCAAAATCAAAGAAACAATGGCCCATACCAGATGCTGGGGGGAGAGAGCAGATTTGACCCCAACACTATGCTTTATGGCAGTCAAGACAGACAAGCGTATGTAGATAGATTTATTGAAAATGGAAATCAGCATAGGGGACAGTTCCCATCAAATGAAAGATGAACTATGAACTATGTCCCGCGCCATTATAATCAGTCACCATCACCAGTTGACCACAGCCAAAGGATGGTCACATCACATTCTCCCCCTCCTATGAACCCAGAATTCTGAAATAACTGAAATAGGAATCACTCACCTGAAAGATACCAAAATAGGTCCAGTCATGGTGAATTTAACCAATACCGGCCTAGGCCACAAAGAGAGGAATCCAGAGAAATGAACAGATTTCAATACCTTGAAGTCTAGGTTAAAATGCTGTCTGAGCAAATAGGAACACTCTGTGCAGTCCAAAAAGAGCCACCAAGTGAGGGTGCAGAATGTTACAGGAATGATATTCTGCATTCCGACAAGTGACTATGGACTAGCCCTGAAATTATGAAAATACCGAAACCCATGAACCAGTTTTGTGCAACGGTCCTGAATTGCTTGCTGAGTCCACAGTGAAGATACCCACAAATGAGAGTGAGACAGGGGATGAACACACACATAAAAAGGAGGTCTGGTTTAATTTAGAGTTGAACCAGACTATCGAAGTGTGTGCGGATGAAAGCCAGAAAACAGAAAATAAACAGGTAAATCCAAAAGAACAGAGAGACAGATTTAAAAAGGACATCCTATGCGAAGATAAAACCCCTGCTAAAGAGGTGGGACTATTGATCAGAATAGCCTCCCTTAATATTCAGAATATTGATGAAATCCAGACAGGAAAAATGAGTGTTCAAAAGGAGTGTGCAGGCTAGTCACCTGAAGAGTACTTTGAGCAACACCTATTCCAAGAGACCGAGAAGAGAGGCACCATACAAAATGCAAATAGGTGTTCTGAGCTAGACAATGACAAGCTACCACATGATTGTTGTGAAGATATTCAGTAATAAAACTGCAGGGTAAACACTGATGGTCCCCGGTCAGAGGGGCGAACAGTGGCTACACTCCAAATGAGTTCTGAACATGGGAAAATCGACAAAGATTCCAAAAATGAAATTGGCAAAAAGGAGGGAAAGATATAATTTCACTTGCCCCTGTGTTTGGCAAAAAGTGAAAAGCGAGTCCTGAAATCAGCAAAAATGCACACTTTTTGTGTGTGATGGAAAAAGTTGAGGGCAGGTGTTATGTGCCACTGTAGAAGAAAAATGCAATGCATTTGCAATGATTGACACAGGTGCACAAGCTATGATCATGTCCAAAGGGTTTATAGTGATTTCATCGAATGCCAAAGCATTGAATGCCTTAGCATCTAAAGAAAAGCAATGGGGGGTCCCTCTACCCATGTTCTTTTACCCCTTAAAACACATTATAATTATAATAAAACCTTTACGTTTGAAAAAAATGCATTCCATGTTTTTTTTTTCAATGCATTTTTTTCAATGCTTTGGCATTCAATGCTTTGTATTCAATGCAATGACTGGATACCTGTCCAAATAGTTGGTGAAAAGTTCCAATGAAGGGAGATCTCCACAAAATCATATCAAAGTGAGAAAAAATGAAGGCCTGGTGGACAATTTCACTGGTGAGGACGAAGGTGTCACTGAGGTTGACATAAAGATAGGAAAACACAGGATGAGACAGGAAGTATTGATCACATCTCTCAGTGAAATTCCATTTATGATGGGGACAGATTGGCTGAAGAGGTTGTCGCTCCTCATTGATGGGGTAAATGGAGTCTTGTGGTCCCTAGCCAAAAATCCATTGAGGCCTAAGAAAGTGAGGTCACAAAACAACAGTATAAAAGAATGCCATACTGTGGCTAAGTCAGATGATTCAGTGGATGTGTATAATCAGAATGGCTGTGTGCCTAGTGTCAATGTAATTCTAATGTGTCAGGGTGAAATGTGAGGTGATGAGAAGAAGCAGTCTCTAGAAATTTATTTGGACCCCAAGAAAAAATGGCAAACAGAAATAGATGAAAACATGTTACGCTTTTACTTAAAAGAAGAAAAACACAAGCCAACCGTCACTCCAGAGATGAGCACAGAGAAGCACATTTCAACTCTTTCTGAAATACAAATGGGAGATTGGCAGCCATGGATCCCTATCTGTGTAAATGGTCAGTCTGAAATGATAAAAGCCATTTTAGCACTTGAGCAGGAAAGAAGTTTAATTAATGAGAAAATCCTCTAGTGAATAATTGACATCCCAAAAAATTCAGAACAATAAACCAACACGCTTTTGGATTGAATGATCTGGATTCAGGGAATAGACTCATAGGAAGATGCATGCTGAAAATTACCATTGCCCAAAAAACTATCTGTCACAATGTGTGGATAGAGAGTGGGACACATAATACATTTTATTTGGGAAATGACATCATGCACAGCATGTGTATGGCGTTGGAGTTCCTTAATCACACGGTGTAGGCCAGGTTAGGGGAACCTGCATCTGAGTTTGAAGACAAGAGTCAGGCTTATCATTGAGCACAGTTGGTATCAAATGCGATTGAACTACAGGTAAAGAAGGATGTTACCATTTCTGCATTTGCCAGAAAAGTTACCATAATACTAAAACACAGAAAGGGACAGCAGATGAAGTATTCTGATGCATTTGTGTGCCTAAATGAATACATGAGGCAGCAAGGGCTGGAATGTGAATATACACCACTGGTTGAGATTGGTGATTGGCCCATCAAAACTATGGTGGATGAAACAGGATTTCAGGATATTAATTTAGAAGAGAATTCAGCATTAGGAATGGCAATGCAAAAATACCATTATACTGCAGATTTCAACAATGCAGTGATTGGGAACATCCCTGAGAGATACATGAAATGCACAGGGTGAGTTGCCAGAGTCTTTGGATTCCCAACCTAAAGGGATATTCAAAATTCAGTCTGTGTATCCTTATGATTCAGGTGAGACGGTGTGCTTCCATCTAGAGAATTGCATCTTATTTGATTTAAATGAAAGTGAAACAGAGAACAGCATATTGAAATGGAAACTGATATTCAAAAATATTTAAAGTTGGAAACTCTATAAAGAAATACAGCTACACGATAAGAGGAGAGTACAGAGGTTCCTTCATTGGAGGATTTCACAGAATTTTCAAAAATAGTGGAAGAACAGGTTCAAGCTGAGGATGCATGCACAAACGAAGAGGAAAGGGATGAGTTGAGAACAATATTCATGGAGTTTAAAGAGTTTTTTGCCAAAGACATGTATGATTGTGGTCTAGCCGATCTGCATTTTGCCACATTGCCAGAGGGATATGTTAGGGATCCGGTATTTGTGCCTCAATATCGGTTACCACTGGCATGGTTGGAGTCATTGGCTGAGATAATTAAGAATTTAGAATCCAGAGGAATTATTAGGCCGATTCATAGCACCTCAAATACTCCCATTTTGGGCATGTTGAAACCTAATGGCCAATGGCGTTTGTGTGGAGACCTAAGAGAGTTAAACAAAAGAGTAACTGTGTCCACGCTGCCGCTCGCATGTATTGATCAGGGGCTCGCACAGGTACACGGGTCATAGGTATTTACCACATTAGATCTTACAGCTGGTTACTGGTGTGTGCCACTTGTTGAAGATATACAAAATGTGTTCGCATTTTCATTTGATAAATCCCAATATGCATGGTCCCGAACAACTTTTGGGTATGTCAGTAGTGGGAGTGAATTCAGAATATTTTTGAGGAAGGTGCTCCCAGGTGCAGCAGAAAGGGGGACAATAGTGTATGTAGATGTTGTGCTGATTGAAAATGAGAATCTGAAGAGTCATTTTAATGAGATTAAACATGTGCTTAGCCAGTTACAGAAAGCAGGAGCCAAAGTATCTTTGCAGCCAGCACAATGGCGTAAATTGTGCTAAAGAAAGTGAATTCTTAGTTCATGAGGTGACTTAGAATGGGTTGAATCCACAAAAGAAAAAGTGGAAGCGATACAGAAATGAAAAAATCCTACTAATTTGAAAGGGTTGAGGAGTTTACAAGGGATGATCGGCTATAACAGGAAATTTATTGAGAATTGCGCGGAGATTACTCAACCTTTAAGCAGATTATTGAAGCAGGGTGTATCCTGGAAATGGGAAAAAGAGCAGTGTGAAGTGGTGGCTAAGCTGAAAGAATGCCTCATGAAGGCATCATTTTTAGCCTATCCCATAAATAACCAGGATTTCTTTGTATAAATAGGGTTTACTGATCAGTGTATGTCAGCTGTGTTATCTCAGAGACATGATTTAAATCACTAAACTATTGCTTATGGCATTATATCAAGTTGAAACTAAATTCAGTGAATGTGAGAAAGCGCATCTAACCACTGCTTGGGCATTGCAGCATTTCCGTCACATCATTCATGGAGAAAATGTAATTATTTAAACAAATCACCAACCCCTACAATTTCTGCAGAGTAAGAGAATTAGGTCAGGTAATTTGGCACAATCCAGAATTACTTCTTGGACGTTGGCATTACAGGGGTTCCCTGTGGAAGTAAAATATGGACAAAATAAAAAGAGCCCGGTTGCCCAAGGGCTAGCAGATCTGCTTGATTGCACAGCTGAACGTACACCTAATGAAACTGAAATAGAAGTTAATGTGAATGCAATTGAACAATCCCCCCACAAAGCTTTCGATGAAGATGGATGTAAGGGTTTACCAACAGTGTATGTTGATGGGTGTGCATATCATGTGGAAAATTATACAGACAAAGAGCTTGTGGCAGGAATAGGAAATATCTGATTTAGGTGTGACAACATTCCAAGGGGTAGCATGAGAATTGGATCTAGGAGTCGTCAAGTAGCAGAGTTAGTTTATAAGGCAATTGCTACTGCGGTAGAAATAAACTCAAAGAGATAGGTTTATTGACTGATTCTGATTATGCGCGGAATAGTTTTGTGGAATATTTACCCGGTTGGAAGGCAAAAGGTATGCTCACATACAATAATAAATGCCTTAAACATGGGAAAATTATCTAAGCCATAGACAAATTGGTGTCATAAAATGATCTAATAATACACTGGAAATAACTCTGGTGCCATTTAAAGACGCCAGGTGAGGACAAGGAGAGGAATGACAAAGCAGATC
The DNA here is from genome assembly GCF_040938575.1 of Ambystoma mexicanum. Lineage (NCBI taxonomy): Eukaryota > Metazoa > Chordata > Amphibia > Caudata > Ambystomatidae > Ambystoma > Ambystoma mexicanum. The sequence continues at coordinate 259,984,823 of NC_090933.1, read as the reverse complement.
AGTTAGCCAAAATTGGAGCAGTAATGGGAGTGTTGTTTCACATTAAACATCTACTTGGTGAAATAAAGGCAGTTGCAATCACACTCTACAAATCTCCAAAAGAAGTCAAAAAGCCTGTAGTGCAATGGAGTTATGATAAACATATTATGATAGGAAGACATCTATAAGAGAAAACAAAGTAGATGATCAGGTCTTCAAGTACTATTTCTGGAAAAATAAACATAACAACTCTAAGTTTCTAGCAGCATGGCAAAGACCATTTGAAATCATAGACAAAGTGTCCCTTGTAGTGTCATGAACTTCAGATCACGCCCCTTTTGGACGTCCTGGTCCTTGTCTCAATGGGGCTTACATTCCGTACTACTTCCAACATGGCCGTCCAGCGCTGAAGCCCTTGCTTGCTCCATGCGCTGAACGCGGCGTGATCTATTTATAGACCACGCCTTCCGCGGATCCGCATGTCTCAATGCTATTGTAGAGTAGCCTCAGACGGGTGTTTCATAGCTTGCGGTATTGTTTCCTTGTCCCAGTGCTATTACCCACTCCTGACCCTTTCCCCCTTCCTGATTCCGAGCATTACTAGCTTTTCCCAGACTCCCGGATTCCTGGACTCCGCGCTCCCGGAACTAAACACAACCTGGAACCAAACGAGACTCGAGCATTGCTGTTCAAGACCAGGAGCATTCGCAAGAAGGCAGCAATCGAAGACACCAGCAAACACCGTACCCAGGTGAAAAGGGGGGAACTCCTTGACAGTTTGAGACGCCACCCGATCGAACCTAAAAACGAGATGAAGCCGCCGTGCAGGACTTAATGCGACGCATGCAAGAATTATCAACCGAGGTCCAAAATCTTAAGGCGGAAAACGCCGCGCTCAAACAATTTGTCTTATCCCGGGATTCTGCTACAAAGGAGGGTGCCCTGTTGGGCGGTATTGTTGACAAGTATGATGGTTCGGCAAAAACACTTTGCGGATTCCTGGATTCGTGCCTGGTCGACTTTACCTTTAAGCTCTATTATTTCTCTCCTCCTAGGGCTAAGGTGGGTTTCATCATATCCCACCTTTCTGGCAACGCCTTAACTTGGGCAACACCCCTTCTTAACTCCGGCGATGTCCTCCTAGACGACTATGATGGGTTCATACAGGCCCTTAAAGGCATGTTTGACCATCCAGAGAGCAGGTCTATACAGTCCAAGAACGCTTGCTGGACTTTCAACAGGGCTCCCAAGATATGCTCACTTATGTGACCAGATTTAAACAATTGGCTAAGGAAGCAGACTGGTCCTCTGAGGCTAGTTTTACCCAGTTCAGGAGAGGCCTGAACGATGAGATCAAGGATGAACTGGCCAGGGTGGCCTGACCAAATTCATTGCAAGCACTAATGGACCTGGCCTTGCAAATAGACTTTCGCATCCAGGTAAGGAAGGCTGAAAGGAAGAAATCCAAGGGAAACCCACCCAAGACTTCCTTTGAGAGCACAGCCAGAACGGACGTAAACCCAAGTCCAGCCCCAGAACCTGAACCCATGCAAATTGGAGCCTTTCGTGGACCCATATAACCTCAAGAAAGGTTGAGAAGGATCCATACAGGTTTGTGTATGTATTGTGCTTCAGACAAACATTTGGTAAGGGAATGTCCTCTGGCACCTCCTCGGCGTTCGGGAAACGCCAGCTCCTGATCTTAAATGGAGCAGAGATTCGGTAGAGAGATGTTTGCTCCACATCAATTCCATCCTTGAACTCTCCTGGACAAAACAGACTGGTCGTTCTCCAGGCATTTCTTTCACCTTCGAAGAATAAGATCTGCCCCATTCTGGCCCTGGTTGACTGTGGAGCTATGGGAACCTTCATAGATCAGGAATGGGTTGTCAGTCATCAAATCCCATATGAGGCACGAAGCACCATGCAGCCTGTGGAAGCCATCGATGGAAGACCCCTCAGTTCAGGGCCCATAAGCCTACAGACCAAGGAAATCCAGTTCTCAATAAACCACCATCAAGAGCTAATAATCAGATTTGATATCATTAAGTCTGCCCACTACCCCATGGTATTGGGTATGCCCTGGTTACAAAAACACAATTCGTATATAAACTGGACAGCAGGATCATTATTCCTAGGCTCTGAGTTTTGTATGTCACATTGTCTATCCCCGGAACTTCCTTTAACACCCCTTGAGGAACCACCTAAGGAGCAAGAAACCCCACTCATGTTTTCCAATATAATACAGGCCCCGGAGCCTACCAAGGATTTGCCGATGTCTTTTCCACTGCCATAGTCCAGGCTTTACCTCCACACAGACCCGAAGACTGCGCAATTGAAACGGAAGCCTCAGCAGTGATTTCTTTCGGTAGGATGTTTATCCTTTCTGAACCTGAGAAAAAGGCCCTCAAAGAATATCTGGATACAAACCTTGAAAATGGTACCATAAGACCTAAAAAGTCACCAGCAGGCGCATCATTGTTCTTTGTTCCTAAGAAAGACACCCAGGAACTTAGACCTTGCCTCGATTATCATGGCCTAAATCAATGCACTCTTAAGGACTGATTACCACTACCCTTGATATCGGATATCCTGGAGGCAGTGAGGGGTGCAGTATTATTCACCAAATTGGATCTCAGGGGTGCCTATCATTTGATCTGCATCCGGGAAGGAGACGAGTGGAAGACGCCTTTAGAACACCCTTTGGCCACTACGAGTACCTGGTCATGCCCTTTGGACTAGAGAATGCCCCAGCAGTATTCCAACGTTTTATGGATAGGGCGTTCTCTGACATGTTGTTTCTCTTCGTCATTGTCTATCTGGACGACATATTGATTTTTTCCAATGAGCCTCTGAAGCATGAAGGACATGTTAAGGCAGTTCTACAAAGACTCTGGGAATATCACCTCTTAGCCAAGCCTGAAAAATGTTTGTTTCACGTTACCAGAGGGGATTGGCATGGACCCTTCAAAAGTAAAGGCCATTCTCGCCTGGCCTACTCCCATGTCCGTGAAACAAATCCAATCCTTCCTAGGACTAGCCATTTTCTACCGAAGGTTAATAGCCACCTTTTCCGAGATTGTACAACCTATAGTGGCTCAGCTAAAGAAGGATACCCCATTTGTCTAGTTAACATTGCAAGAAACTGCATTCCAGCGTTTGAAGACCGAGTTCACACAAGCTCCCATTTTGGCTCAACCCGATACAAGTCAACCCTTTTTAGTGGAAATGGATGCCTCTAATTACGCTATAGGAGCAGTGTTGAAGCAGAAGATGGAGGACGATTTGGAACATCCTGGTGCTTATCTTTCAAGAACCTTAACTCAGAGTGAAACACACTACTCTGTCCTGGAAAAGGAACTCTTAGCCATTCGCCAAGCCTTCACTGAATGGCGACACCTACTTCTGGGAGCCAGACATCCTGTCCAAGTCCGTACTGATCATCAAAACCTTCAGATTCTACAATCACTGGAGTGCAGGAACAGTCGTCAGGCACGTTGGGCCTACTTTTTTGCCCAGTATCATTTCCACATTACTCCTGTCCCTGGATCACAGAACCTGATCGCTGATGCCTTGTCTCGCCGTCCTGACTACGTGACCACTGAAGATAAGGCATTTCCTAAAAGTTTTCTCCCACGATCTTCGTAGCCCAAGCAGTGGATCTCCTGGAAGAAGTCCGATCGCAAACTCAATCCTCGGAAATATGGAAGGACATTTCGACAAGAAATCACTAGAAATTAAGAGCCAAGGAAGGCTACTTATTCAAGGACAATGCACTACTCATTCCTACACGGAAGTTACAGCAAAAAATAATAAACCTTTGTCATGACACACTCCATTCCGGGCACCGAGGTATCACCAACACCCTCCGTCTTATACAGAGACAGTTCTAGTGGCCTAAAATGAAGTCTGATGTACAGCAATACATCCAGGCTTGTATAACCTGTGCCCAAAATAAAAATGATAACAAAAGACCAGCGGGTCTTCTTCTGCAGCCCACTCTACCCTCTAAACCATGGGAAATCATCGCTACAGACTTCATAGTGGAGTTACCACCTTCCCGAGGATATACTACCATCATGGTCACCATAGATTTGTTTACCCATATGGCCCATTTTACGCCACTGATGAAACTACCCTCCTCTTCAGAGCTAGCTGGAATATTTCTGGAACACACATTCCGACTACATGGGCTTCCTTCCAAGATCATATCTGACCGGGGTCCACAATACATTTCACAATTCTGGAAACACCTCTGTCGGGTACTAGGAATCCAACGTGCCCTCTCTTCAATATATCACCCCCAAACCAACGAAGCCACAGAACGTGCAAATCAGACCCTGGAACAATATCTCCAATGTTTTGCCACCAAGGTCCAGGATGACTGGTCTCTCCTGATACCCGTTGCGGAATTCGCTTACAACGACGCCGAACATTCAGCGCTACAGACCAGCCCTTTTTATTGCAGTCAGGGGTTCCATCCATCGGTTTTACCCTCGATTCTTCCTTACCCTACACCGGTACCTACTGTTGACTCCTGGATTGAAACTCTTATCAACATTCATCTGGAGGCTAAAGAACATTTAGAAAAAGACAGATTACAGACCAAGTGGTATGCGGATTCCAAGAGAAGACCAGGTCCTTCCTATACGGTCGGTGACTGAGTGTGGTTGTCATCAAAACTACTCCCCCGACACTTGTGACCAAACAAGCTGGCTCCCCGCTACGATGGTCCATTTCCCATCAAGGAGATTATCAATCCTGTCTCATATCGAATCAAGCTACCTGACTCCTGGAAAAGAATTCATCCAGCTTTTCACACATCCCTATTGAAGCCCTAAGTCCAATCCTCTCGAAGATCCAGTAGACCTCCCCCTCTACTGGTTGACAACCAACTGGAATATGAGGTGTCCCGGATTTGTGACTCCAGGTATAAGCGGGGCCATCTTCAATACCTAGTGGAGTGGAAAGGATATCCTCCTAGCGAAAGGACCCGGGAACCTGTTTCAAATAACAAGGCTCCTCGGTTACTCAGAAGATTTCACCTAATACACCTGGGCAAACCTGGAGGAAAAGGCCTTCGGAGGAGGCATGCTGTCATGAACTTCAGATCATGCCCATTTTGGACCTCCTGGTCCTTGTCTCAACGGGGCTTACATTCCGTACTACTTCCAACATGGCCGTCCAGCGCTGAAGCCCTTGCTCGCTCCATGCGCTGAATGCGGCGTGATCTATTTATAGACCACGCCTTCCGCGGCTCCGCGCATCTCAATGCTATTGTAGAGAAGCCTCAGACGGGTGTTCGTAGCTCACGGTATTGTTTCCTTGTCCCAGTGCTATTACCCGCTCCTGACCCTTTCCCCCTTCCTGATTCCGAGCATTACTAGCTTTTCCCAGACTCCCAGATTCCTGGACTCTGCGTTCCCGGAACTAAATGCAACCTGGAACCAGACGAGACTCGAGCAGCGCTGTTCAAGACCAGGAGCTTTCGCAAGAAGGCAGCGATCGAAGACACCGGCAAACACCGTACCCAGGTGAGAAGGGGGAAACTCCTTGACATGTAGTGTACAAAATAGTCAAAAAGGAAGGTGAAGTGACAACGGAGAAATTTGTCCATGTAAATCAGATTAAGCCTAGCCATCGGAAGCATGAGGTGAGAAGGCTTGAACAAGGGGAAATGGTGAGTACAGAGTAAAGTTTGGAATGACAGGGGAATCAAGGCGTACACATGTGCATTTTAGTGAGATTGATGGGAAATGTTATAGGTTTCTGATAAAAAGTTATATGTTCTATAAAATTCAGGTTGCTGGGATTGTTTTGGTTATATTTTTTGAATTGTGTAATGATACATTTATAGTCAGGTGTTCCAGTGTGACAGACCAGTATCCATCGAGCCACCATAATGACAATCCAATTTTATTTTCAGGCCTTGCAGCAGAAGAGGGATAGAAAATAATTTTATGCGAGGTACTTAATCTGTTTTTTTTTGTTTACTTTAGATGATTAATTCCTTGCCCCAGCAGGGCCGGATCCTTGGAGCGATGGACCATTGGAGGATGCCACGGGAATTGGAGGCACTGGGAAAGGCCCCCAGGACGAAGAATTGGGGTGTAGATAAGGAGTCCGAGATGACAAAAAGATGACTCCGGTGGGGAAGATTTCATAGAGTGACGAACTGAAGGAGTTCTGCTGATGACAGCATTGTGTGCTGTGGTTGCGCAAAGACTAATGGACAGGACATTCTGGAGACGTGGTCCTGTACATTCTGGGTACCAGGAACTAAAAATAAATAATCTTCATTTTGTTTTTCTTAATCTTCACTTGTGTTGCATTTTTCTTTTATTGAGTATGGTGCATGTTGCTGTGCTGTGTTCCACCAAAATGGAGATTGCACTGTTGATAAAAGATGATGAGATTTTGGTTTAGAAAAAAAAATTCTCCCATACATATGTACTATTTATTGATGTATTGAAACATCATTGATGTAACATTATTTGTCCCATGGAATATGTACATAAGTGATGAGCCTGTGGTTTAGGGTATATGGTGTTTATCTTGATACATGGACACTTTCCATTTATTTATGGACACATACATGGACACTTCAGTGGAGAATACACACGTATAGTTTTTTAAAAATCATTTTTAATTCTTATTTTTCATGATGATTTATGGGAGGGGAAGGTGGGGAATATTGCATTTTTGAGGAGAAACTCATTCCCTATCGATACGTATATAGAATTCTTATTGAACCACAAAAAGGTGCATACCGTCAGGATGAATTTAAAGAAAGATAATATCACTGGGAGTAGCCTAGGTTTGATGGAAAGAAACACATTCAACTGGGGGGCCTGGGTAGAAAGAGGTATGGTGATTCTGGCAATTCCAATTGTTTTAATGGGGGGATAACTAGTTGTTCTCACTATTAAGATGAGGATGTCAGTCCTAATTCTGACAACAATGGGGAAGGAGTGATGTCCTGTGGTGCACACATTCTGAGGTGGTTTTTGTTTCACCTGTAGTGATATCTCAGGTGATCACAGCATGAAAAAAAGTAGGGAGATGTAGTATGGAACATGACATGTTCAGTGGAGGTCAGTGGAGGCAGTACACTGAATGATGTTGTGGCACTGTGTATGAAAGACAGCAGATGGAAATGCACATTATGCATGCTAAATTGTTCCATTTTATGGTGAATGGACCATCTGTCCAGTTTGCACTGAGTACATATGTTAACATACATTAATCCAATAACACTTTCCCATCAAATAACACTACCCAGTAATTAATGTCCCCTTTAACAAAGCAGTGCAAAATGGTCCAGGTGACAGATTCTGTTTGTTTTTCAGTGGAATTTTAACCATGCAAGCAGAATGCATGGGCTGTGGTTTCATTTAGAAGGAATTATTGTGCTCCAGGAAGCAATGGATACAAATATACTTGGGAGGTGGTGTTCGGAGAAAACAAGTGCCATGATTGTAGAAAAATCAGCTGGGGTGATGTAAGATGTCAGGGAAAAGGGCAGGTTTAGTAAGATCGACAGGGCTAGGGTATAAATCTAGCTGGAAGAAGGGGTGGAGGATTATTATTATTTTTTAAAGAGAGGAGACAGGGGGTGCAGCTGTCAGCAGAGAGGGCAGAGCTGTGCTGTGCAGAAAGGCAAGATTCCCCTAGGCAGCAGTCAGAGAAGACGGGTCAGAGAGAGGTTTCAGTATTCTAACTGGGCTACCAGAGCTGCGGAATTTGCAACACTCCCTTCTGCTGATAACACACTTAAGAGAGGGGCTTCTCCCGATAATAGCGGAGAAGTTTAACAGTTGAATGTAAGTATCTGTGAAATTGAGGAGCGCGGAGAACGTTTTTTATCTTTTCCGTCAGTCAGTCAGGACTGGGCTGTTATTCTTGAACAGAGTTTTTTATTTTGTTCGCATTTGTAATTGAGAAACACTGAAGTGTAACAGAAAAAGTTGTCAGGCTACTGTGCTATTTGCTTTTGTCTTTTCTTTTAGATGGTAAATTTTGTCAACTGTCTCGGGATTCAAGGTCTGGGTAAGAGATGAAAAGTGAATGTTTTATTATGAGCACAGGCTGGTTACGTATCTAATCAATAAAAGTTAACTTGTATTAATGTGTATACCACTTAACCTGTTTTCAAACAATAACGCATATAGAAAGAAAATACGTTTTAAAGCTGAATCAGTGGGGTTGCCTTTTGTGTACCTATTTGTACTCGGTAACAAAGAGGGGAAATCACAGGGATGCACCCCAGTTTAGCAAAAACGATAAAATATTTAGGTACATGTAGTAAAGTTGGAGGTAAAGTTTGGGAACCAAGCTAGAAAAGGTATGATGCATGTGTGGCTTGTGAATTATCAATCATAATGAGTGTTATGAATAATCCGTCCAAGACGGTAGTCCAGTTTTGTAGATAAGTGATTGGAATGACAGTTGGTGCTGTCTTGTCCCTGCAAAGTGCAAAGACCACCAGCTTGCGCTTCCAGTTAATCCTAAATAGAAAACAAGGTTCAGAGGGGATTTTTATCACATTATAGGAGGGCATCATCATAAACACGCTGTGTCACCACTTTACCACTATTTTCATCACTGTACTAAAATACCAACACATTGTGTAATAGCCCACTGACAAAATTCCCAACAGTTTTGACTCACTCAAAGCAAATACTGGGCTCTGGGCCCCAGATACCTAGGGAAACTGCAACCTGTCCCAGCGTCTGAGGTCCACCTTGATAAGCACAACTCAAACATAAATGTTTAAGAGGCTAACTCTTGGGTGTAGGTGGGTTAGCTGCATTGAAATAATAAGGGTTCCCAAGCATTAACATTACAATAGAGGTGGGTGATTTGAGTAAGGTCAGAGGTGAGGAGGGACGTTAAAATGTAGGTTCAAATTTCATTACCTATTCTGTTTGAGAGAAGCTACTTCAGCTGCCTGTGCCAACATGATGTCTGTGCTGCACTTAACCTCACTTTATGACTGTCAGGGTAGGGGTTACTTGCAGTAAATCTGCTTATGTAGCAATGAACTTTGCCTTTTGTTATCCATGTCCTTTCATCCCCAGATTATCCTTAAAGTCGCTTGCTTGTTTTTTATGAACTCATTGATTGTGATCACATGTTTGTAGGTGTGTGCCATTGACAGGGGTAGATTGGTGGGCACATTGAAAGATAACTACATATCACTGATATGCCTCTTTTTCAACCCCTCTTTATTCCTGGAAATATTCAAACAGCCTAGAGGAACGGCTATGGGAGCAAAGGACGAACCCACTGTTGATTGTTTTCCTTATGTTTTAATAAGAAGCAGAAATAAAGCCTTGGAGATGGGGTGTACAGTCTAAGATATTCAGACACTTGATTTAAGCACACTGCATTCTGTATTCTTGTATAGTAATTAAGGTTTTAGTATCAGGCTATAAAGCCAGGTGTATAAGTACCAGAATGCAATGTTATGAATAGAGGTTGTTGAGGATTTCAGCCTGACATGGGCTGATTTAAGAGTTAAATATGAGTGATAGTTAGTTAGTTGTTTGAAGCAGATATGCAGCGTGTCCTTATGTATGAAGTACATACAATAAAGAGACAACCAACATACCTTTAAAGAGAAGATGTCACTCATATTTAACCACCTAATAATTAGTATGCACTCAGCAAGGGAAAGGGTGTTTTTAGCTTAAACAGACATGCCTCCAGCTCAGCTTCAAACAATATGTAGCCAAAGATGTCTTATTAACATAAGAGATATTGCCCCCAGGCACCCAGTAAAGGGGTAGAGAATGGGCAACTTCCCACTTATTTCTTTGGCAGCAGGGGTAGGAACATGGCTTTTCCACCTTAGAGATGTTTACAAGTATCACGTTTTTTAGACTGCTCGCCCTAAATGAATCGGTGTGCAGTGTCAGTACATCCTAAAGTAGAAAGCATCCAACCAAGGAAGCTCTATGGTTGAATGAAGGTTTGCTGCAATGTTATGTGTCTAAAGCTACTTGTAAAACATATGTTTTTTACTATTGTTTCAAAAAATATATGCTGTAAAATGCACTTTTGGACTAGGGGAAAGACTGGTCACTTGATCATATTCAGAGGAAGGGTGAGGGAATTTCTACCCCCATTGTGAACATCAAAAGTTGGCATTCAGGATCCTACAGCTGAATAGCATTATAATCAATTAATTCAGATTAAGCATTGTGTTAGAGAAGGGGAACAAGACAGGCATGGTTTTTGTGGGTGTAGTCCCACAACATAATAAACCCAAATTAAAGAAAATGCCTTTTTTGCTGTTTCATATAAAATTGTTAGCTACACATTTACCCAACAACACTGGGACCTGCATGTGGGAAACCTGTTTTTAAAATAGACGGCCTATATCCCAGTGATATTCACGGCCCATCTATTCCTGTGATATCTGCATCAGCCCAGAAGAAAGGAAGGTTAAGCAAACACATGTACTCATTAAACATGATAGTGACTGGCCAAAAGTATCCTTAGCTAGAGGTGGGGCTGGGGGGGGCAGAGGATTAGGGAGAGTAATTGCCCCACTTTGACCCCTCTCACTCTGGTATGCCTATGCCAGCACACCAAAAAGTATGCACTGCAATAATACTTCATGCCAGTGCAATATAGAGCATAGTCTGTGATACAATTCTTAAACTGCAAGGTCTCAGGTTGGTGAAAATATTCAATGCAAGCACATTGAAGGTCTCAGGCTGTCATATGACCCTCATGGTAGAACAAATAGCACAGGATGTTAGCACGATTGTTAGCCCAGGCTGTAGAAATATTTCAGGTGTGTCCAATTTCGAGCCCAGCGGGAAATAATACCCCATGTCAATGCAATGAAAAGAGAGTGTACAATAGGGAGCCCAGGATGAGGATATATCCAATGGTAGGGCAATAAAGAACCAATTTAAAACACCCCAGGTCAATGCAATGACAACCACAGGCTGAAAAAAAGAAACATGTGCAGAGCCTAAGATTAAACCTCCAATAATAATGCTTTGTGAGGAGAAAGGTAGAAATGTTGCATGGCATACCTTATGCCCCATCGAATAAGATCTGCCCACTGGACACCCATAACACCCATTTGACGTAGGTGGCTCACTCCTCAGCCTCCACCATAGAATGGGACAATCACCATGTCACCTACATAACACCACCTATATTCAACCCCAATAGAACCTCCTGAGAGCCAGAGAAGGTCTGCAGAAGTTTAAGAAACCACTGCAAAAGGGGTGGCAGAGAGCATTGGCTGCATACACAGAGTGGTACCCAGAGAGCTTGGGCTCCATCTTATAACTCAACCCACAAAATCACCTGGATCAGACAACAAAGGCACACTCTAAATGGAGACACCACAGGTAACCAAATCCCCACAGAATCTTGTCATATTTCTTCATACCTACCACCCAACACTCCCACATCCCCCAAACATTTGCCAACCCCTGACAGTCTACACCCTAGCAGATATCCTAACAGTTACCAGTCAACCACCCCTAGTACTCAGTATCAAATACCCAATTACCCACTCCTCAAACACACCATCAGTCAGACACACAACATCCCTTTCAGACATCTGTGCATCATGAGACTTTCACCCCATCAGACACCTACATCAGTCAGATCTGCTTCATCAGCACACACACACACACACACACACCCAGATACCCTTCAGGCACTTACCTCACACAACCTGGCTCTCCTCTTACCTCTCCAACCGCTCATTCGCCGTCTCTTGGGGTGGTCACACCTCCTCCACCTTCCCTTTGAACTATGGTGTTCCCCAAGGTTCCGTCCTCTGACCCTTCTTATTCTCTCTCTATACTTCACTTCTCGCTCTTTTCATCTCCTCTTTTGGAATTTATCACCATTTCTATGCCGATGACACTCAACTCTTCCTCTCCTTCTCTTCCTTCACCCCTGACTTTCATCTTAAACTCTCCTCCTGTCTCACTGCCATTAAAAACTGGATGTCATTGCATTTTCTCTCTCTCAATATGGACAAAACTGAAGTCCTTTTCTTCCCTTCCAACACACTTCCTAATCCCTCCCCCCCTCCTTCCATTCTTTTCCCCCCAGCCAATCTTCCTATTTCTGACCATGTGAAGAATCTAGGAATCTACTTTGACTCTTCCCTGTCCTTCACTTACCACATTTCCCTCACTACTCGCTATTGTCACTATCACCTCTTTAATATCTGTAAAGTCCGTTCTTCTCTTACTTTCCATGCTACTAAACTCTTATTCTCTTCCCTCATCTTTTCTCGCCTTTTCTACGGTTTGTTAGGGAGAATTCTCTGTTTAGGCTGAATTTCCTAACCTAATGAGTCCCCCAGCAGCTTTGCTGGATTTCTGGAGTTTGTTTTTCTCCATCCTGCCAAGAGTGAGACTCTTTTTCTCCCACTCTTGGACATGAATGTGTGTAATTCCTTTTAAATGTCAATGTATTCTATGGGCTATGGGGTCTTTTACTCCATAGGGTCTCATATGTTTTGCTATGTGTGTTACACTGCACCCTACGTGCCGTAAAACTGGGGCGTCCTAGCGGACCTCCATCATAGACTCCATACCCGGGGACTGACTACTGTCTCCCCGGGTATGTAAAGTCACCATTGGCTTTACTAGACCTAAATTTACTAACAGAACTAGTACAAACCATCCTATTGTGTACGTACTAGTAGGGGTAATTCGATTACTCCTGGGTCTGTTGTTCGAGGGGGCACTGTCCCGTCCCCCCTCGTCGAGTTTTGGCTGGTGGCAGTGGAAACTACTTGTTATATTCGACCCTGAATATAACCCTATGGGATTCTTCCCATTGTTAGAGATTGATACTGTTTCTCGTTAATCTCTAACATACCTCCGGTCTACTTATCTTAAATAAGTCTATCGGATGGTATTTTCTGCCAGAACTCGGCTTTTTTAAAATGGCGTCTGTGTTCGTCTCTGTGACTCCTAAACCAAAGGTTGAGCCCTTTGTTCCACTTTTGGCGGGCCTCTGTACAGAGACCCTCCAAAGTGGTGCCATTCTGTCTGGGTTACCACAGGGGTGTGGGAGGGGGTTTAGGCACCCTGGACCGAGTTGCCTTGCCAACTCCGGTCGCACTCTGGTGTGATTGGCCCAAGTGGTGAGCCTCCCCGCTCACCACTTAGCATGTGTTGATTGACAGCTAGGCTGAATGAATGGGGGCTTTCTGCATAAAAGCAGGGCTTTTGGGACTGGATCTTCAGAAGTCGCCACAGGACCTAAGAATCCGACGAGGGTAAAGCTGAGCTGACCTGCAACGACGACACCTCCGGTGGAGCCCTGCTGAACCAACTCACCACTTCCCGACGACAGAGGAGATCTCCCTGCCGGAGAGTCCCTTCCCCTGACTGGTGGGAACAACCAGTCCCCTTTGCTTTTTCTTCGCCTCAGGACGCAGTGGTCGAATTGCCCGTGCAGAGCACCTCGGCAACCGGATAGCCACTACCCCTGTACTGCAACCAAAAGGTGGTGCCTTGTGACGGAGCACTCCGCGGCTGGTCTCTTCCCTGGTGATGCAACGATCTTCAACTTTCCTTCGACGACGAGATCCTCTCTTCTCTTGGCAAAGACCGGACGTGCACCCACCACCAGGAACAACTGCCCCCGCCGGAGCTGTCTCTCCACAATCAAGGTACTGTGTCCGCCTGGCTTCCCTTGTTGGCGGATAGAGTGAGGTGTCTTAATCCTCGCCTCTCCATAGGGTCGCCTCCAAGCATTCTCTAGCGTGTTGTTCTGAACTGGTTCAATCTGCCGATAACAATTTGCTACAAAGACTCGAACGCATTTCCACTAAGAGACTTTTTGGGACATATCGCCTTGCCTCTCTCCGAGTGGGCCTGGCCTCTGAACTTTATGATCTATTGTGGTTCTTGCCTTCTTGCCTTGCATTTTTCCCGTGAAGTATTGAACTGTGTTGATTTCGTAACCTGCTTATTTTTCTCTCCCGTCCTAACTAATATTAGAGTGCCATCTAGGTTGAGGTATACACCTCTGTCTGCAAATAAGTTATGCTGGTAGAACCTAGACTTGTCGAACTATTGTTAGGGGGATTGATCGTTTCTTCTTTGTAGAGTAATTGTAATTGAAGTGTTTGCTGTGATAGTGCCATAGTGTTTTCTATAGATGTTCCGTTATAAATAAATACCTTAATATCTTTACACTGAAGCCTTGTTGCGTGTTTGCTTGTCTTACTGTGAAGAATTGCCCTATTTTGTATACTCCATATACTGCTTAACTCTTCTTGAAGGAAGTCTGACTGCTCAGCCACAGCTACCAAGTGAATCTGTGTTGTACAGACTGCTACCAAGTGGGTTTACTGCCAAACACCTGTAGTCCTAAATCTTTTGCAGTGGTCCCAGAGGGAACTGCACAGGTTTCCGCCTAACACTGGTGGCAGCGGTGGGATTTGTATCGAATATACAGTTTAGAGTGCTTTTCGACACTTTAGGATAACTAACCACAAAGCGTAGCACTAAAAAGCAACTTTCAAAAACATGTCTACGATGGAAATTTACAGTCAAGAATCCTTGTCAGGTGAAAATACTGAGAGTTTGCGAGCTCTCTGTAGACAAGAGAATCTTCCTGTAAGAGGCAAGAAGTTAGAACTAATAGAGAGATTGCTGGCGAACCAAAGTCTGGGTACTGGTTCAGAGGAACCAATTTCTCCAGCAAATGTAGATAACAGTGATGGTGTTGATCTAAATCGTAATTCTGATGATAGCGATGAAGAGGCTGACGAGGACGGAGAGGCTAACGAAACTGTCTCCCTTGCTCCTTTACCTGCCTTACCAGCTGTACCTACGGGGCCCCTACCAGGTCCCACAAGTAACCCTGCTTATTTTGAACTTGAAAAAATGAAGCTCGAATTAGAATACAAACGGTTCTTGGCTCAATCTGAACGAAACCAAGAGCTCGAGTTCAGACGGATGAATGCCCAGGCTCAGCAGGAGCAAGCTGAGTTAAGACTTAGGGAAATAGAACTTAATCACGAGTTAGAAATGAAAAAGTTGTCTATGGAAAATGCTTCTCTCTCCTCTGGTTCCTCTAGGAGCTCCAGTCCCAAAAGACCCCGGATGCCGAAGGAATTAGTGGGTATGTATGAACCGAGATTGGATGTGTTGGATTGGTTAAAACTATTTGAGTACAATCATGGGCTCCAGGACATCACCGGGAATGATTTACTTCCCTGGTTGTTCTCTAGGATCCCTCCTGTTGCGACTGATGTGGTAATGGAGTTGGGGGAGGCGGATAAGACGGATTACGAAAGTGTGAAACTAGCTTTGATAGCTAGATTCGGGAAGACCCCTCCCCAGTATCTTAAGAGGTTTAGAACCCTCAAAAAGCATGGTGGTACCCCTTGGGCTACCTTGGTGAGTGAAGGGTTGAAAAACTTGAGGGATGGATTAAGGGTTACAAAGTGAACACTTATGAGGGTATGAAGAATCTTTTTATGTTGGAGTCGATTTATGATGCCTGTTCTCCTGAGCTCAGACAGCACTTGGCTGATTCGAAGGAATTGGATTCCTGGACGCTGGCTAAGGCTGCAGACTTATGGGTTGCCAACAGGGCTACTCATAAGGATTCTGGGTCAACTCAGAAAAAGGATGAGGGAAAACAGCCTAAAAAAGACTCAAAAGAGAATTCGAATAACTCAAATTCCAAAGAGGGCCCCAAACAAAACCAGAAGGGTAAGCCACCGGGAAAACCACAGCAGAATAGTGTGTCTTCTGGTGCCAAACCGGAAGGAGGTCAGAACAAGCCGCCATTCCAGAAAGCATTCGGTAAATGCTTTGTTTGTGGCTCGACTGACCACGTGAAAGGAGATCCAAGATGTAAGGGTAAACCTTCAGGGGTCCAGCTTGTCTCCTTAGCCTTCGCTACAGAGGAGGAAGTCCAAATGGCAAGTGGAAACTTTCTACTGCTAGCTGACGAACCCATTGGAGTCTCAGCCAGTGTTTCTTTAGTATCTCTGGGGTTGTGGGAACAACAGAATTTAGATGTCTATAATTCTATCCCTGATAATACTAAAGAGTATTATAAGGACAGTGTCCAGGTGAATGGTCAGGAGACTCCTGCCATTAGGGACACTGGGGCCAGCATAACTGTGGCGGATAAATCGTTTTTTCAGGCTGAGGATGTTGGTAAGGCAACCAAACGCCTCACCAAGTTAGCTGGAGGGCCTGTGCAGATGCTTCCCCAATTACCAGTTCTCATCCAGTGTAACGACATGACTGTGAAAATACCTGTCAGCATACAGAGTGAGGTACCAGGACGCGTACTGTTGGGTAACGATTTGAAAACTCTCGGAGTTGTATCGCATACTCCCAGACCTCCTAGTAAACGGTTACAGGAGCTAACCAGACCCGCAAGAGAGAGGACCATGCGCGGCACTCTCCAGGAGATGATGAAGAAAGAAATCACTCCTGCTCCACTGGAAATGTCGGCCGCTGTCTCCAAGAAATCAGAAGCAAAAGGGAAACCTAAGACTTCTATACCGAAACCAGCAGCCAGCATTCCAGTGCAGCCAACACGGACTTCCCCGCGGTTGTCCAAAGTTACACCCGTAACTCCACCTCCAGCCGAGGCTGAGAGGGAGGTACAACCCTGTGTGGTAGAATTAGACTCTGAGGAAGAGCTAATGGAAGGCCCGGAACTCATTGGAGATCTGGATCCTGTTGACCATCCTAAACTGCAGTCTTTACTGGCAGAAGGTGGACCCAGCAGGGCAGACTTCAGTCAGGGACAGAGAGAATGTCCAACTCTGGAAGGTCTTCGCCACCAGGCAGAAGCTCAGGCTGAAGGGCAAGAGCCTGGGAAATACAGGTTGCACTGGGAAGATGGCCTCTTCTACAGTGAACCGACCGAGTCTGCACCTGGAGACTACAAACGACTTGTAGTACCCCAAGAGAACAGACCACAGTTCTTGCAGTTACCCCACGAGATTCCTTTGGCTGGTCACTTGAGTTTCAAGAAGACTAAGGAAAGGCTCTCTCTCTACTTTTATTGGCCAAAGATGGGGGCCGAAGTAGAAAAACACTGCAGGAGCTGCCACACCTGCCAGACCTCTGGTAAGGTTGGCTCCAAGAATGTGACACCTTTAGTGCCTCTCCCAGTTGTGGGCGTCCCGTTTGAGAGAGTAGGGATTGATATTGTTGGTCCCCTTGATCCTCCAACCTCCTCAGGCAACAGGTTTATACTTGTTGTAGTAGATCATGCTACTAGGTATCCTGAGGTAATTCCTATGAGGACTGTTACAGCTCCGGCTGTGGCTAAGGCCCTCCTTGGTATTTTTACTAGGGTCGGGTTTCCTAAGGAAGTAATCTCTGACAGGGGGTCAAACTTTATGTCCCACTACATGAAAGCCATGTGGAAAACCTGCGGAGTTACTTACAAGTTCTCAACAGCTTACCACCCACAAACCAATGGGTTGGTAGAACGGTTCAACCGAACCATGAAGAGCATGATAGGTGCTTTAGAAGAACCCCTTAAGCGTAAGTGGGACCTTCTACTGCCATGCCTTCTCTTTGATTATAGAGAAGTCCCTCAGGAGGGAGTAGGTTACTCTCCCTTCGAGCTTCTCTATGGTCATCCCGTAAGAGGTCCATTGGCCCTGATTAAGGAGGGGTTGGAGAGTGCTCCTTCCCCCAAGCCAGTCAGAGTGACTGACTATGTGATAGGTCTCCGGAGGAGAATGTCGCACATGATGACGGAAGCAAGCGATAACTTGAAAGATGGACAAGCATTGGTCAAGCACTGGCATGATCAAAAGGCTAACATGGTTGAGTTCGCTCAAGACCAGCTTGTTCTTGTTATGATCCCAACAAGGCAGAGGGCCTTGCAAGATAAGTGGATGGGACCCTTCAGAGTTGTGGGTAAACTCGGAGAGGTCAACTATCTGGTGGACTTGGGCAATCCCAAGGAGGCTCCGACAGTCTTTCACACCAACCGACTCAAAGCGTATGACTGAAGACCCGATGTAGGAGCGTTGCTTCTAGCATCATCCGAGGAAGAAGAAGAGAGTGAAGCTCTTCCGGATCTCCTCAGAGGCCTACCTTTGGGCGAACAAATTGAAGGAGTAAATCTCTCCTCCAATCTGACAACCGAGCAACAAGAAGAGTGCAAATCCATGTTAAATCAGTTTGCCTCTCTGTTCTCGCTTTCACCAGGCTTGACCCCTTGGGGCCAGCATGACATACTCACTGGTGACTGTCTGCCGGTCAAAAGCAGAGGATACAGAATGTCAGAAAACGTACAAACCCACATCAAAGGTGAGGTCAGCAAGATGCTCGATCTCGGGGTAATAGAGCCCTCTACTAGTCCATGGTCTAGCCCAGTTGTGTTAGTACCAAAGGCCGGATATAAGAGCTTAGATTCTGCGTGGATTATAGAGCTCTTAATGCAATCACCAAGACTAATACCCACCCTTTGCCAAGAACAGATGAGTTGGTGGATAAACTTGGCGCCGCCAAGTTCCTCAACACATTTGACTTGACGTCAGGCTATTGGCAAATAGCCCTGACAGACCATGCCAAGGAGAAAACTGCATTTTCTACCCCCGTTGGCTTATACCAGTTTAAGGTAATGCCTTTCGGATTGAAGAATGCACCTGCTACGTTTCAACGGATGGTAAACCAGGTTTTGAATGGGATGGAGGACTTCTGCATGGCATACTTGGATGACATCGCAGTGTTCAGCAATTCCCGGGAAGAACATGTAACCCACCTGAGAGATGTTTTGCAGGCTCTTGGACGAGCCAATCTGACCATAAAGGCGAGTAAATGCCAAATTGGACAGAGTAAGGTAGTCTACCTTGGACATGAGGTAGGAGGTGGAGAAATAAGGCCTTTGCTCAGTAAGATTGAAGCTGTGCAAAATTGGACAACACCTACTACTCAAACCCAAGTGAGAGCCTTCCTAGGCCTCACTGGGTACTACAGGAATTTCATAGAGAACTATGGGACCATAGCTTCTCCACTGAATGTCATCTCCTCGCCCAAATTTCCTAAAAAAGGTTAAATGGAACGAGGAGTGCAATCAGGCTTTTGAAAACCTGAAAAAGGCTCTTTGCCAAGCCCCAGTACTCAGAGCTCCTGATTACCGCCAACACTTCATTGTGCAGACAGATGCTTCAAATGTAGGGATAGGTGCCATACTCAGTCAACTGGATGGGAAAGGTAGGGAGCATCCCGATTGCTTCATCAGCCGCAAGCTGAAGGATCCTGAAACAAGGTGGGCAACAATCGAAAGAGAGTGCTTTGCTATCGTGTGGGCTCTGAAGAAGTTTAGGCCGTACTTGTATGGTTCTACTTTTGTCATTCAGACTGACCACCAACCCTTGAGATGATTAATGCAAATGAAAGGGGAAAACCCAAAACTATTGAGATGGTCGATCTGCCTGCAAGGGTTTGATTTCACCATTGAGCACAGGTCAGGGTGTCACCACCAAAATGCTGATGGTCTCTCTAGGATGTATGTCAGCGACTAGAGGTATGAGATTCATCCAGGAGTGGATTAAATCCTCCTGTCCCTTAGTCTGGGGGGGGGCGAGTGTTAGGGAGAATTCTCTGTTTAGGCTGAATTTCCTAACCTAGTGAGTCCCCCAGCAGCTTTGCTGGATTTCTGGAGTTTGTTTTTCTCCATCCTACCAAGAGTGAGACTCTTTTTCTCCCACTCTTGGACATGAATGTGTGTAATTCCTTTTAAATGTCAATGTGTTCTATGGGCTATGGGGTCTTTTACTCCATAGGATCTCATATGTTTTGCTATGTGTGTTATACTGCACCCTACGTGCCGTAACACTGGGGCGTCCTAGCGGACCTCCATAATAGACTTAATACCCGGGGACTGACTACTGTCTCCCCGGGTATGTAAACTCACCATTGGCTTTACTAGACCTAAATTTGCTAACAGAACTAGTACAAACCATCCTATTGTGGATGTACTAGTAGGGGTAATTCGATTACTCCTGGGTCTATTGTTCGAGGGGGCACTGTCCCGTCCCCCCTTGTCGAGTTTTGGCTGGTGGCAGTGGAAACTACTTGTTATATTCGACCCTGAATATAACCCTATGGGATTCTTCCCATTGTTAGAGATTGATACTGTTTCTCGTTAATCTCTAACATACCTCTGGTCTACTTACCTTAAATAAGTCTATCGGATGGTATTTTCTGCCAGAACTCGGCTTTTTAAAATGGCGTCTGTGTTCATCTCTGTGACTCCTAAACCAAAGGTTGAGCCCTTTGTTCCACTTTTGGCGTGCCTCTGTACAGAGACCCTCCAAAGTGGTGCCATTCTGTCTGGGTTACCACAGGGGTGTTGGAGGGGGTTTAGGCACCCTGGACCGAGTTGCCTTGCCAACTCCGGTCGCACTCTGGTGTGATTGGCCTAAGTGGTGAGCCTCCCCGCTCACCACTTAGCATGTGTTGATTGACAGCTAGGCTGAATGAATGGTGGTTTTCTGCATAAAAGCAGGGCTTTTGGGACTGGATCTTCAGAGGTCGCCACAGGACCTAAGAATCCGACGAGGGTAAAGCTGAGCCGACCTGCAACGACGACACCTCCGGTGGAGCCCTGCTGAACCGACTCACCACTTCCCGACAACAGAGGAGATCTCCCTGCCGGAGAGTCTCTTCCCCTGACTGGTGGGAACAACCAGTCCCCTTTGCTTTTTCTTCTCCTCAGGACGCAGTGGTCGAATTGCCTGTGCAGAGCACCTCGGCAACCGGATAGCCACTACCCCTGTACTGCGACCAAAAGGTGGTGCCTTGTGACCGAGCACTCCGCGGCTGGTCTCTTCCCTGGTGGTGCAACGATCTTCAACTTTCCTTCGACGGCGAGATCCTCTCTTCTCTTGGCAAAGACCGGACGTGCACCCACCACCAGGAACAACTGCCCCCGCTGGAGCTGTCTCTCCACAATCAAGGTACTGTGTCCGCCTGGCTTCCCTTGTTGCCGGATAGAGTGAGGTGTCTTAATCCTCGCCTCTCCATAGGGTCGCCTCCAAGCTTTCTCTAGCGTGTTGTTCTGAACTGGTTCAATCTGCCGATAACAATTTGCTACAAAGACTCAAACGCATTTCCACGAGGAGACTTTTTGGGACATATCGCCTTGCCTCTCTCCGAGTGGGCCTGGCCTCTGAACTTTATGATCTATTGTGGTTCTTGCCTTCTTGCCTTGCATTTTTCCCGTGAAGTATTGAACTGTGTTGATTTTGTAACCTGCTTATTTTTCTCTCCCGTCCTAACTAATATTAGAGTGCCATCTAGGTTGAGGCATACACCTCTGTCTGTAAATAAGTGATGCTGGTAGAACCTAGACTTGTTGAACTATTGTTAGGGGGATTGATCGTTTCTTCTTCGTAGAGTAATTGTAATTGAAGTGTTTGCCGTGATAGTGCCATAGTGTTTTCTATAGATTTTCCGTTATAAATAAATACCTTAATATCTTTACACTGAAGCCTTGTTGCGTGTTTGCTTGTCTTACTGTAAAGAATTGCCCTATTTTGTATACTCCACATACTGCTTAACTCTTCTTGAGGGAAGTCTGACTGCTCAGCCACAGCTACCAAGTGAATCTGTGTGGTACAGACTGCTACCAAGTGGGTTTACTGCCAAACACCTGTAGTCCTAAATCTTTTGCAGTGGTCCCAGAGGGAACTGCACAGGTTTCCGCCTAACACGGTTCTTCTATCTTTTTCAGTCTCCCCTCTTCCCATCTCGCCCCCCTTAAATCCCCTTAAATCCCTTTACCATTCTGCTGTCCGTACCCGCTGTCTTCTCTCTCCCTATGATTCCATTTACAATTCACTTGCCAACCTAGGCTGGCTTCCCTTCCACTCTCAAGTTAAATACCACTTCCTTTGTCTTGTTTTTAAATCTCTACATGACCTTGCCCCACCTTACCTCTCCTCTCTTCTCTCTTTCTATACCCCCTCTGGCTCTCTATGCTCTGCTGATCACTTTTTACTCTCTGTTCCACCCCTCCCTGTGCCTCCTCTCGTTTCCGCTCCTTCCAACTCCTTGCCCCCTTACATTCGAACTCGCTCCCTTTCTCTATCTGCTCCATCTCCACCTATTCCTCCTTCCGTTCCTCCTTAAAAACACTCCTTCTTCACCCCTTCCTCCTCTTCTTTCTCCTCCCCGCTCCACCTTCCTGTTCCTTCATCTCTTCCTGTCCCCCCCCTTTGATTTCCACCCTCCCTTCTACTCCCTCTACTCCCTCTCACATTTCCCTTTCCTCCTTCCTATACCTCTCCTCTTCTCTTCCTTCCCAAATGCAAATTGTTCTACATGCTGTTTTTCTGGTTTGAATCATGTATATTTTATTGCTTCTATGTTCCATGTTTAATGTATTTTGGTTGTTATGCTGTAAAGCGCTTTGGTGTAAAGTGCTATATAAATAATAAAATGCAAATACAAATACAAACTCTTCAGGCCCTCACACAATGCTATGTGTCATGTGCTATGTGCTATTCAGTGCTCTTCTCCGTCTCACATCTCGGAGTGCCTGTCTGCAGTCCAGGAGTGGTGTGCCGCCAATGATCTCTGCCTGAATGCCAGAAAGACAGAGATCCTTCTCATCGGCTCACCTTCACCATCCTTTCCTGTCACTCTCTGGCCTGCCTCCCTTGGCCCTCTTCATGCTCCCACATGTGAGGCTAAGAACCTCAGGGACATCTTTGACTCCACACTATCCTTCTCTCCTCATATCTCTGATGTCTCTAAGATGTCTAACTTCCAGCGGAACCTCCTCAGAGGTATTCTTCCTTTCCTCACCTTCCCCCAGAAGCTCACTGTCTCCAGAGCTCTGGTTCTCTCTAGTTTGGACTATTGTAACAGCCTCCTTTTAAATCTGCCCACCTCTACTCTCCGCACTCTGCAACTCATCCAGAACAGGACTGCCTTGGCCTCAAGCCCAGGGATCGTATCTCTCCAGCCCTGAAATCTCTCCACTGGCTCCCAGTGGCTGCAAGGGTAAAGTTCAAGATCCTCTGAATTGTCCACAAGGCCTTCTGGGGCCTGGGACTGCAGTACCTCCAACTCTTTTTTTCAGAAATATCTTCCTACTCAAGCTCTTCGCTTCTCCACCTCCAACTCCTTGAGGATCAGTCGCTTCTCCAAACAACGAGTTGGGGGTAAATCACTTTCTTCGGCTGGGGCCTCCCTCTGGAACAGCCTCCCTGCCTCTCTGAAATGTGAGGAGAACCATCTCCAATTCCGAAAGCACCTCAAGACCTTCCTCTTTACTACTTCCTTCTCTCTTCCTCTCCCCTGCTGATCTCCTGTCCGACTCTGCACTGGTCACCTGGCTACCATCTGAGTTTGGGCCAGGTCCCTGCCTGCCCAGTTGCACACCCGCACTGCCTTCTGGCAATCCCTGCACTTTGGGTCTGTATCTGTAACCCTTCAGTCCCCTTACCTGCACTTATCTGACACCTGCAGTCTGCACGTAACACACATACTTGCCTCCTGCTTGGCTGCAGTACCTGTTGTTTTTATCCTTTGTACTGCACTCTCCCTCATCCCCATCCCCCAGCACTTTCCCCCTACCCCCTGCCCTGCACTTGCACAATCTCAACGTCACTTGGCCTAGTAAGATTGGTGTCTTTTGTCCTCCCTCTGTTTCCCCTCCCTTGCCTCGTTGCACCTTGAAACACTTGTGTATAGGTGCGTTATAAATGCAATATGATATCATATCAATGCCACCAGTCATCCCCATAGGATATTTACACGTTACCATCAGACATCTGCCCATCCAAATCAAGGCACCCTCATAACTGGCGCACCCGTTCCATGAGACATTCCCACAACCATAATAGATGGCACACATTTCCAGCACTTCTGAGATAGCAAACAACAGACACTCCGATCCCCACAGGACTCATCCCTATTTGGCAAACCCCACTCAAAAATAAGACATTGGCCTCATTACAAGTATGAAGGTATCCATGCCACTTTTACCTGGTCCGGGTTCCCTAAATGGGGAAATACCAGGCCATTCCGACCTTGGAGGGCCCGGTATTTCCCCATTCAAGGAACCGAGACCTGGTACATCCCCATTCCCATTTTACCAGGCGTCCTTAGCGGGTCCCGTGAGCAGACCAGTATGCCAACAACGGGCACATCATTAACAGGCCTGTTGTTTGCATCCTCCCCATTCCCGTTGAGCCCTATGGGGGCTCAAATGGGAATGGGGATGTACCGGGTCCAGGTTCCCTGAATGGGGAAATACCGGGCCCTCCAAGGTTGTAATGGCCTGGTATTTCCCCATTCAGGGAACCCGGACCCGGTACCTGGTAGCCATGCCGCAAATAGCGGCATGGCTACCTCCATTGTCGTAATGAGGCCCATTGTGTCGGGAATGGCTCTGTAGCTGGATACCAGTAGCTGCACCACTCAGTCCTGGGTGCGCATCAGTACAGCCTTTTGAGTTTACCTTCAAATTCAGAGCTGTTCAGAAGGAATCCCCAAATAATGATCTCCTGTTTTGAAGCCCGGTCTTGGCAGACTATTTCACCTGGGAGATGGGAGCACTGCATGTTTCAAGCTGAGCAAAGTAGCAATTTGCACAAAGTTTGCCTCTTAGAGACAAACGGTTGCAGAACCCGGAGGTCACAAGACATGCATGTGTTGATCTGTAAACAGGACAGGAGTGAGAATGACATTCTACTTTTGCTCAAGAACAGTGCTTGCATTCAGAATAATTTCTTACATGTACTGCCAGTGGAACTCGGTATGCCAGCTCCCTGGGCTCTGCTTCACATCTTTTTAAAGGGGCCTTTGAAGCTCGAGCAGGCCCTTCCTTGTCAGTGAACTGTAAAGGCCAGAGCTCTGCGACCTGCGGCTCTCCAGTATTTTGCACTACAACTACCATGCTCTCTCCCCATTCAATACGGGTTAAGGCTCATGGGAATTGTGGTTGAAAAGATCTGGTAGACAAAGGTATAAAGACCACTGGCACGGATGATATGATACAGATTATTATAACACGCACACCATTCTCTACATGACTGCAATTACAGCTTTTGAAAGACAGCAGACTTTTCATAGCAACAAAAGAACATAATTGTAGGCAGTGTTTAACAGCTAAAACGAAAACAATGTTGAACACATATAATCGTCAAGGAGAATTTCACAGACTAGGATTTACTCACAAATTTCCATTATAAAAATTCAAATTGTATTTATCATAAATCACACGATCATAGAAAGTCTCATGACATTAAAAATAGTGCAAAAAACACAAGTTAATACTTACATGTAAACAATATTATCAAAGTACAGCAAGTACTCAGTGTGCAGACTTCACACTTGATGCCTCTCTCGGAAGTGTACAATTAGTGCTATTACTCTTTACACTTTAGAAGCCCTACTTGTACAAGTTTCTGTCCTGCTCATGCACATAAATGCCGGACATTCATCAGTGGTAACATTCACTTGTTTCTGCTGTATATAGAACCTGCAGATGTGTTCAATGTTCCTTTCTAATCTCTCTGACACCCTTATGGGCACCTTGGGCATGGGTACCAGTGCCTCCGAGCAACCTTAACTAGTTGTTGTGGCTGGCTTCCTTAGTATAGGAATGTCAGTCTGCTTCCTCATTATCACCTATGGTGGCTTTTTCATCAATTGAACTGGTAACTCCTGTAAAAGGTTGGGTGGTCCCAATCTCTGTTTGTTTTGTTTTAGTTCGCCAAATGGAAGAATTGAGGGTGGCTGTAGACTTAGAAACCTGAATGTACAGTGGAAAGGTACACCTTGCTTTCTTCCCCCATTGCAGGATCTCAATGTTCTGGACTGCCAGCATTCACAGGAAAATGTGGGAGTAAATCCTAGTCTGTGAATGTCTCCTGGACTCCCTGAAGTGGAGACACTTAATGTACACCTTCCTTTTGTAGAATATATGGTAGTACCCATGAAGTAGGAAGACAGTGATTCCCACACGTGGCTTTAGCCATTTTGAGATCATTGTGAACATATATGATCACCATATATGTTATAGTATACTGCACTACTAAAAGGATGGATATCCCGCCCCTTGAAGTGACCATAAAAATAATAGTTCACATATGTCAACTTGTCATTTTTCCTGCGCTTGAAGGGCAGGAAACAGGAAGAATTATGACTGAGAAGGGATTTTGGGATGCCTTCAGTCATTGCAACCAGGGAAAGGGTTGGTGCATGCGACCCAAGAGCACGTGAGATCTCTGCTCCATCATATTGCCACAGAGAATTGGTGCAGGGGGCCAAACAAGGCCTAGTGCATGTTGTGTCCCGCTCTCAGGCCACTAGAGCGGGACACACAATGCACCATGATTACCCGGGCAGACAGGAGGGCTATGATCACACAGCGTGTCAACCGGCAGGGGTCACCCTGCTGGGGGTCAGGATCACCTGACGCGGTACCAATAATGGGGTCACCTAGCTGACATCTCAGGACAGGGGGCACC
The DNA here is from genome assembly GCF_040938575.1 of Ambystoma mexicanum. Classification (NCBI taxonomy): domain Eukaryota; kingdom Metazoa; phylum Chordata; class Amphibia; order Caudata; family Ambystomatidae; genus Ambystoma; species Ambystoma mexicanum. Next base: position 259,958,359 of record NC_090933.1, on the reverse strand, counting down.
CTGTCCGACCGGGAGCACACAGTCTCTACCATGGCCTGGGGGCACCTTGTCGAACACAAAGGACAGCGCTGGAGTTGCCCAGCAGGGGCACAGAACCAAGCTGTAGAGGTTCCCATCAGGGACTCTGCGGACATGAGGGGCGTAGCATCATGAATAGTGTTGCCCAGCAGGGGCACTGTCTGAGCAGAGGGTCCTGCAGTAGCAGGCCCTCTGCCTGCTATGCAGTGCCACCATCACGCAGCAGTACAGACACACACAGCAGGTAGGGATCCATTAGATTCACTGATGAGCCAGAAATGACCCATCTCTTTTATTGCTATTCAGTCACATGGTCACAACATGTGACCTTGGCACGAGCCCTGAGAGAGACCATTCTCCCAGGAGGGGTGGCACATCATACTCCTTTCCATAATGAATAAGCAAATGGAAAACACCATTGAACATCAAATCAATCAAACGTCACAAACATTAATGCTTGGAATCCACGTGCAAATAATATTCACATACATGGGAACTCAGATTGGGACAAACACTACCTCCGAAAATATAACACATCTACAAAGCTTTGGTACACATGTGGGGTGACAGTCAGGGTGGGTGGATTGCTGGTGACAAGTTGAAACTTCCACATTTAAAGAAACCCTTTATCAACCTGGGTGCGTGGAACTTGAACCACTAAATGACACCATTGTTAGTACCTTGCACCATATCAAACATGTTCATGATACGCAGGATCACAGCTTCACATAGCAACTTGACTGGGGCCATTTTAAGCATGTCCAGGGTCTGCAGGCACCCAGCCTTCATCTGGATGGCTACTGAATCCATATTAAGCAATTACGGGGCTGCAGGATACCAGTCCAACTTCCATTAGCATCTGTTCAGGACAGTTCAGTTCACCGTTCAGGGGCTGGCAAATCCGCATCTGGGGGCACCAGGGCCCACATCAGCCTAGTCCAATAGATGGTGGGGGCAGGCCATGGCAAGGTACTGGTGGCGGGGTGGCAAGCCACTCATTTCACTTCTCCTTCCACACAGGGGCTGCCGGCAGGACACTGCTAATAACAGAGAGCCCACCAGTACTGGCAAGAGCTGCAACCCTCTTCTGCTCTTTACCTTCCCCTTTCCATTTCTTCCTTGGCAGTCACCACCACCTGGACCCTGTCTCTTTCATGGGGCCTATTAAGTTCAATTTTCAGGAGCTGCCGTGTGGGTTTGCTTTTTTCAGAGTTCCATTCCTGGAGCGCATGTTATTGACCCCCTGCTGCCACTGGGGTTGGGCAGGGATGTGGGCTACACTCCAAACACATGCTGGCATCTCTACACACACGTGGGCATTTCCTTCTTGTAACTCTAGAGAACTCTGTTCACAGAGTAGAGCAAAACTCACCGCCTTCACGGCCTGGGACTGCTCCCGCGATCACCAGGGGCTCACAGTACAACGCCTCCTACTCTTCCTTTTTTTTCCATCACACCGCAGATGGGCAGGGGCACGCACGGAGAGCCACATAGCATGGTGCATGCAACACTGCAGAGTACCGGCCAAGCGCGCAGGCTGCTGCGCACCTTGTGTTCTTTTTTTCCCATTTGCTCTAGCACGGAGCTCTTCTGTAATATCCACTGAATGGCGGCACAGGAACCACGCTGGGGTGTGCAGCGCGGAGCACTTCCATTTTTTTTACAAAGCTCTGATGACAGGACCACTCACTGCCAGCTGGCCCCAATCCCCAAAGAGAAAACGGGAAGCCTGCCAGTTTGTTTTCTTCAGCTTCGACCTGTAGCACTTTCTGTCCCTCATTTCCCCGCATGGCACACTCCTAGGCTGGCACTCACGCCGCAGAAGACGCCTGTGCTGCTACCCCTTCCTTTTTCGGGAGACTACAGCTTGCCATGAGAGGAACCAGGCAAAGCACTCACCGGAGCAGTCATCTCCTTGACCTCTGGCCTGCGCACGGTGCAAACAACCACCTCCCATTTCTTCCCGCTTGATGGAGGAAGCCTCCTGTTCTTCTCTGCCACCGACGCTGCCTCCACACAGCATGGGGTGCAGAGGCCTAAAACTCCTCTTCGCCATTGCTGTGTCCCGCTCTCAGGGCACCGGAGCGGGATCACCCGGGCAAACAGGAGGGCTGCGATCAAGCAGTGTGTCGCACTGAAGGGGTCACCATGCTGGGGGTTGGGATCACCTGACCCGGTACCAATACTGCGGTCACCCAGCCAACATCTCTGGACAATGGGCACCCTGTCCGACAGTAAGCATACAGTCTCTTCCATTGCCTGGTGGCACCCAGGTGAACACAAAGGACAGCGCTGGAGTTGCCCAGCAGGGGCGCCGGCACCTAGCTGTAGAGGTGCCCATCAGGGACTCTGTGGACATGATGGGCGTAGCATCATGAATAGTGTTGCCCAGCAGGGGCACTGTCTGAGTGGAGGGTCCTGCAGTAGCAGGACCTCTGCCTGCTATGCAGTGCCACCATCTTGCAGCAGTAAGAACACACACAGGAGGCAGTGATCCATTATATTCACTGACAGCCAGAAACGGCCCATCTCTTATTGCTATTCAGTCACATGGTCACACCATGTGACCTTGGCACGAGCTCTGAGAGAGACCATTCTCCCAGCAGGAGTGGCACACCATACTCCTCCTTTTCCATAACAAACAAGCAAATGGAAAACACCATTGAACATCAAATCAATCAAACGTCACAAACAGTAATGCTTGGAATCCAGGTGCAAATAATATTCACATACATGGGAACTCAGGTTGGGACAAACACTACCTCCGAAAACTTAACACATCTACAAAGCCTTGGTACACATGTGGGGTGACAGTCAGGGTCGGTGGATTGAACCACTAAATGACACCATTGTTAGCACCTGGCACCATTTCAAAAATGTTCATAATATGCAAGATCACAGCTGCACATAGCAACTTGGCTGGGGCCATTTTAAGCATGTCCACGGTCTGCAGGCTCTTAGCCTTCATAGGGATGGCTACTGAGTAGCATCATGAAGACTGTTGCCCAGCAGGGGAACTGTCTGAGCGGAGGGTCCTGCAGTAGCAGGATCTCTGCTTGCTCTGCAGTGCCACCATCCTGCAGCAGTAAGAACACACACAGCAGGCAGGGATGCATTACAAACACTGACGAGGCGGAAACTGCCCATCTCTTGTATTGCTATTCAGTCACATGGTCACAACATGTGACCTTGGCACGAGCCCTGGGAGAGACCATTCTATCCGGAGGTGTGGCACACCATACTGCACAGCGGAAGTGGCTGCACTGTCTGCATGTCACTGATGGTCCTGCAGCGGGAATACCACCAGGGGCACAACTCTTAACATGCAAATAGGCTTCCCCAATTCATATTTAAAAGCGTCCAGCCAGTTAAATGCATGGCTTTCTTGCCAGGTGGTGGAAGGGCAATTCACAATGATACTACCACCAGAGAATACGTTTTGCGAACCTACAACCAGTATGCCTGCATATGGGTCTGTAGATAAAATTACTCCATGCGTAAAATTCGACTTTACTTGAACTGCATGCTTGCATTGTAACGTATTATTAATTCGTATAACTGAAGAGTGCACTATACCAGATCCACGTGCTCTGCTTTACATTTTACTAATGAGAAGCTCAAGAAGACCCTCAAAGGTAAAGCAAAATGGGTTACATTACCTAGCTGTGGTCTTTAGATAACATTTCCATATACATTCCATTGCAGCCATGCCTTTATTGTACTAAAAAGAAATGTAAGTAGGCATTTCAAACAGGCACCCGTCACAGCCCCGCAAGAAAGGTGCAGGGATGCTCTTGGCAGCTCCACTCTTCCATGCATGAAAACAGCTCCGAACACACATTCAGCATTTGTTTTGAAACACACACTATGGAGCTCAAAGTAAAAGCAGAATAACACGGTTAGTATGACCCTCGTATTCTAAAACAAAAATGTGTTTCACAATGTAAAAATAAACCTGCAGGTTAGGAACAAAGTTATAAATCTGTCTTGGAAGTATGAGTATTATGGCCTGTCTTCAGTTTTACAGCGAGCGCAGGGGAAAGGGTGAAGGAGCCATGCTTACTTTGCTCTCCTGAAAGACATCCTGCAACGATCTTGTTCCAGCATGAGCATTGCAACAATGTCCACACAGACCGATTAGGTCCTCCAAAAAAATGATGTTGCTGCTCACGAGCAGGACAATGGAAAGCACTTCTCTAATGTGCACGTGCAGAGGCAAGGCAACTAACCCTGCCCATACACAGCTCATACTTCGAAAACACTTGGGCTGTTCCAATTCAAGCAAGGAGGTGGGGTGAGGGAGGAGCACACCAAGAGTATAAAGCAACACTTCCACTATAAGCAGCCTTTTCCTGCCCTGAAGAAGGCTGGGCGTGTTGACAAAGACATGGCCACTTCAGCCAAAACTCGAGTAAGCCATTGACCAATTGGAAGTTGGCACAAGAAGATACAGCATTAATTTACAGCCGATTCAATGCTGCCATTGGATTGCAGCGCCCTATAACCATTTGTTTGCGCTATCCTTGCTTTTATTGTTTTCCTAGCAGGATTTTCATTTGTATTGCCCTTGCTTTGCCTTGATACACACGGCCGTGCATGCTCTCCTCTGGGCATTGTGGTAACTGTGTTTTTAGGTGATGATGTTTGATTATCTGACAGACTGACTGTATGAGTGTGACTGAGAGAGTAAGCATTTATGAATGATTATTTGAAAATCTAAACTATATGAGTTTAGACACAATGGTCATATTTGATACTTTTATATGATGTTTGTCTTTCGACTTACTAACCATGAAAATGAACGAATACATATTGTTTGTAATTAAGTACAGACTGGTCGTTACTGTCAGTGAAGTGATTTCAACTCAATGTGGCATAGCAGAGTTTTTGTGTTTGTGTTATTTTTGGTAGATATGCCTTGGAAAACCGCCTATCTATTATTATTAAAAAAACTAATGTAGTTCAGTGTACGAAGAAATGTAAATTGGACGGCATTGTTTGCTGGTGCGACAAAGACAAACTGGAGTCTGTGAATCATTTCATTTATTTGAGGTTTCCCATCTTTAGTAGATCGATTAAACCCGATTGTTAAGGAATAACTGTTAGCTAAGGCCATGGGTTTTGCAAATCAGTAAGGTGGATGGCAAATTTGGTACATTTTCTATCATACCAGTTTTGACATTTTATGAAGGGAGATTTTGCCGAAATTAATCTATGGCATTGAGATAATCGACCTCTAGATCTTGAATTTATTGCCGGTGCTTGTGGCACTGATTTGGAGGAGAGTTCTAAAATTGCTGAAGTCTCTTCCAGACTTGGCGATTCACTATGAACCAAGGATTTGTTCGTTAAAAATGAGAGGGATGTGGAATTGCTTAAATATATTTGGAAACATCCTGACTGCTCCCTTTAATACTCATTATAGTGATTTGAATGAATTGTTGGATAGCCAACAGACAGGTGGAATGGCTTGCTCCATGAAAATCTTTAGTTCTGTGTGTGTTGTGGGCTGCTAAGTGACATTAGGTCTAATCAAGAGGAGCTTAGGCATCAACCAGATAGTATGAAAAAGAACCTGGATAACTGAGATTGAATACAGACAATTAAATGCATAGTTTCTCGTGATTGGATCATCTAACAGAGGATCATAAAAAGCTAGGAACCTCGGCTCCATTCCTATCTAACTAACCTAGCCATCTGGTGCAGAGTGAGTTTATCAGATTCAGATAGAATCTGAATATGATGAAAGAAATTGCGCTGAGATATAAAAAGATAGAAATCAGGGAAGTCTCGTGCAGATTTTGTGAGGTGGAGAATGTAACATAACGCTAAAACATTTGGTGGTGGAATGTCCTCTACATCTGTTTAATATGATGAGATATTTCAAACACTTTTTCTATTCACTTTTTCACATTGATTTTATTTTTATTTTTGAAGAGATGTTTCCCGGGAAGGGTAACATCTTTTGAGATTATTGAAACTTGCAGAACTGAAGAAAAAACAAGTATAAAAAATCAAAAAGATAATTATTTACATTGTTCATCCTCTGTAGGTTATTATTTTTAATTTCTTATTTTCTTTTTAACTTTAACTTGTTTTTAGTAGCTTGGTAATGAAAAGATGTAACATTGTTTTATGCATATCGTTTTATCTTTTTGTATATTGTTAAAGGTTATTTTTAACCAACAAATAGAAATCAATAAAAAAGAACAACAATTCACCAATTCAGTTAAGCCCCCTAGAAACCTTTCCCTGCTAAGTGCCGGAGTGGGACAAACTGGAGGTGGAGTGGAGACAGGGGGGCAAGATGTCACTAGTGGAAACTGAGGTATTGCCCCAAAATAATGTAAAAAGCAATGCAGATTGCACGTTTGCTGCACATTCTGCATGGTGGAAAATGATGAATCCCAAAATACCAAACTAGATGAGTGGGGGTTGCAGGGTGTCCTCTGAACACCTAGGTCAGCATTATGGGCTTCAGGAGTTGCAGGGGTGTCCCCAGCATACATTAAATGCAAAGCAAGGGACAAATAAACAGAATCCCAAAAGCTTGTGTTTCAAAGTGAGACCAATTCGGCTTTGTAATTTTGAAAACTCCAGCTTTAAGTAATTCTGTTTTTAACACACATCTGAAACTGATCCCAAATAGAATGCTTTCATATTTTAATGTGAACCATAGCATTGCTTTTTTCTCACTATATTTAAGGTCAAGCGAAATCTGATGTATTGTAGAACAATTACCATTTTCCTGTGCACAACACATAGAGGGGCCGATTCATGGAACAAATGTGCGCCGAAAATCTTGCCGCAAGCGTGAAAAAGCAAGTGCACCCGTGCGATTCATGGAAGGGCCTGCGCGTGTTTACTGTGGGATGTGCACCAAATCCGAGCGTGGTGCGCACGGGCGCACAAGTCACAGCAACATCCCGAACGCCATGCGAAAGCACACAACATCGTCTCACACACCAAAAAGAGGGCGGAACACGGGGCAGAACACGGGGAATGGGGAACAATGCGTGAAAAAGAAGGCGTAACTCGGGAAGTACTGCAGGAAAATACACAGAACTCCCACACGCACGCGAACAACACGTATTCATGGAATCGAATACGGGAAACCCGCGCACGCTAAAAGACGCACACAGGCATCAACACGTCCACCACACGATAGCAGGCGGAAGCGTCCCCGTGCGCAGTATAAAAGTGTGCGCAAATAACAAACACATATATACAGCTACGATGAATGCCCCATTTGTCGCAGCACTGATCGTGGTACACCGCATTTTTTTGCCCCAGACCAGCCTTTTTGGGATGTCTGACGACCAGGTCTATGGCAGGTATAGGTTTCCACCTCATATCATCCTAGACCTGGTCAGGGAGTGGAAAGATGACCTTACATCACTCACCCTGTGCTCCCAAGCATTGAGCCCCTTGGAGAAGGTACTCAATGTCCTGCATTTTTTGGCCACTGGATCATTTCAGCGGACAACTGCCACAGTGGGGGGGTCTCACAGGCCATGCAGTAATGCTGCCTACACCAGGTGTTGGCAATCATGACTGCATGCCCCTCAGTCCGCAGGCACATATACATGCCCAGAACACCCGCAGAAAGGCAGGCCGTGGTCCAAGACTTTTACCAGGTGGCACACTTCCCCAAAGTGCTTGGTGCCACAAAAGTGATGCAAGGGACCCACGTCTGGGCATACCCTCTCTGACATAGTGAGACAAACTGTGACCACAAAAGTGATGGGTGGAAGGTTTTGAATGAATCTGTACCCCTGGCATTGCTCTGGGCAACCTTCCACACCACCGTTTTTAAGCCTGTCTGCGCCATTGCAAAAGGGGTCCAGCCATCTGCAAATCAGTCAGGTACTGCCACCAATGGTGCAGCCCTGCCTGAACAGCTAGGCCAGGTCCCCTCTGCACGGAAACACAAGCAACCCCAGACATGTTTCGGCCTTGTTGGGCCTCCTCAGTCAGGTGCAGTTTGGTTCCCTATGGCGCAGCGAGCAAGGGACCCACGTCTGGGCATACCCTCTCTCACATAGTGAGATAAACTGTGACCACAAAAATGATGGGTGGAAGGTTTTGAATGAATCTGTACCCCTGGCATTGCTCTGGGCAAGCTTCCACACCACTGTTTTTTAGTTAGCCCGTCTGCGCCATTGCAAAAGGGATCCAGCCATATGCAAATCATTCAGGTACTGCCAGCAATGGTAGCAGCCCTGCCCGGACCACTAGGCCAGGTCCCCTCTGCACAGAAACACAAGCAACCCCAGACATGTTTCGGCCCTCAGTGAGGTGCAGCTTGGTTCCCTATGGCGCAGCAAGCAAGGGACCCACGTCTGTCATAGTGAGACAAACTGTGACCACAAAAGTCTAGAGACCCAAGCTACTCCTCCCTGATGACGCCCAACAAGGCTGAAACAGTCTGGGGATGCTTGTGGTCTCCTGCAGAAGGAATGTGACCTAGCAGTTTGGGCTGAAATACCCCTTTGGGGGTGGGACCAAGCCTGATTTGCATATGGTCTTTCCCCTTTTGTAATGGCTTGGCAGGCAAAGAACGATGTTCTGGAGAGTTGCCCAGAGCGATGACAGAGGTTAAGATTCATTCTAAACCTTCCATCCATCACCTCTTTTGTTTTGCTATTGTCATCCCGAGTGGGACGGGTATGCCCAGACGTGGGTCCTGTGCCTACTGGGCCTAGAGACCCAAGCTACTCCTCACTGATGATGCCCAACAAGGCTGAAACATGTCTGTTTCGTGTGGTATCGTGCATAAGTTATGTGACCTAGCAGTTCGGGCTGGACTACCCCTTTGGGGGTGAGACCAAGCCTGATTTGCATATGGTCTTTCCCCTTTTTTAATGGATTGGCAGGCACATAACGATGGTCTGGAGGGTTGCCCAGAGCGATGCAAGAGGTTAAGATTAATTCTAAACCTTCCAGCCATCACCTCTTTTGTTTTGCTACGTCCACCTAGGGACACTGAGCACATCTATCGAAACCGCAAGCACTGGCATTCCATCAACGTGCAGGTTGTATGCGATGCCAAGGGAATCATAACCTATGTCTATGCTAACTACCCTGGGTCTACCCATGGCAGTTTCATATACAGAATGTCTGCCCTGAGCTGGGTCCTGGAAGCTGGGAAGCATGGCGACACATGGCTCCTAGGTGAGTACAAATGCCTGTGCACATGCATGCATGTCACACAAAGACAAATACACAAACCCAACTAATCACAACCATTATCACCTCCTCAGGGGACAGTGCCTACCCTCTGAGCAACCACATGATGATGCCAATCCGGAACCCCACCGCATCACCCCAGGTTAGATACAACGCTGCCCATATTGCAACCAGGGGCATAGTGGAGCGCACATTCGGAGTCCTCAAGTCACGCTTCCGCTCCCTTGACTGCTCTGGCGGCCAGCTACTATATGCACCACCAGTAGTGTGCAGGATCATTGTGGCAGCATGTGTCCTGCACAATGTTGCAACACGGCGGGGGTGCCGGTGGACATGGTGGTGCCCCCACATCCCCAACCACATGCACAGGCGCTGCCCATGAGAGGGGAAAGGGCACGTGGCGAGGCAGCCCGGACCCAGCTTGTGGCCACATTTTTCACCTAAACTCCCACCCCTGCTGAGTGCACACAGGCCTGACACATACCAGGTGACAATCGATGATGACAAAGAGACAGTCAACTGTCACAACCATACCACCCTGAGAATGTTGCCACGGAAGTGCTACATTGTGTGCATCCCTAGCTATTTAAACATAACCAATCCTGACCAAAAGGAACACACGCAAGGTGTGTATCACACCACCCCCTGCAAAACAGGCCAAGACAAACACTGGTAGGTCACCCAAACCCTCCCAACACACATCACTCTTGTCTGCCACACCAGGACATGGCATGGAACAGCAAAAGCCCAACACATGACGAATTACATACAAAGTGACATGTGATAAATGGAAAGTGGCCCGAGACAATGACGCCTGACATGGAATCAGATAAAACGACTGACCAACAACCTCCCATACATACCAAGTCATACACAAATGCTTGCCACCAGTGGTAGCATCAACAAAAGACTGAATGCCTGTTCACATGCACATTGGGCAAGCCAAATTCGCTACTTCCTAACCCGTGTGCTGTGTGTGTCTCCTGCAACACCCTGCTCAGCACACAGCACAGTGAGCAGCCATTGTTTTGGGGATTCACCTTGAGCATCACATAAAAAGGACAAAAATAAAATAACCTATTGACGCATGTACACGATCCGCAAATGGTAATTGATCATGCGCTGCAGGGACACAGCGTGCCAGGCAATCTGTGTGCACCTGTGCGCATGGAAGGGTGGTTTTACGTGTGGTGGAGCATTGTGTAACTGTTTGTGTGTCAGTAGGGACATGCACTCAATATATGCATGTGAAATCAAGTGACCCTCAGTGTCCTGTACACATCACAGGCGAACATTGCCCATATGTACACCCCAGCATGTCAAACCACAACAATCCCCTGACACCTGAAAAGTAAACACAACACAGGAACAGCCATGGACCAGCAGAACACATCATGTACATAGTACCCCACAATGACAATGTCAGAGAGTGCCCAAACACTGTAGCCCAAGCTTACTGTCCAACAACATAGGGCCCTCCCTCATTTACACATCACCATGACCTTCTGAGCAACTGTGTCTGGGGTATGTAGCCTTCTTCCTTATAATCTACCTGGATACAGGATCCCCCTACCCCTTGGTCTCCATGTTCTACCTTGCGTGTAAATAGTGTCCAGCCCCCTCAGAGGCCACATTGACTGGTAAAAATACCAAATCGCAGAGAACTCCAAGGAGCCAAACCCCCAAACCAGGGCAAAAGCCTGTAGGCGACAAAAAACCCTGGAAGAGTCTCCAGTAGATGACTTGAAGTTGCAGAACATGTCCAAACAGAATGATAGAACAACCAAGGTATCACAGTTCAACAATGGTTCAACTGGATGGGTACCATTTTCAGTACACAATATACAATGAGGATGCAACAACCGATGGGTAGTGTCACAGCTCTGATCTCCAGGCACAGGAATGGCACGAACCAACCACCCCCTCTGTGGTCTGGGCGCCTGCAAGGTAAAACTTACACAGGCCTCCGAGACCCAGGCGGGGAAAGAGGGTCAAGGATCCGTTGTTTGGACAGGCATTGGTATTCAGGATAACCAGAAAGAGGGGCAGGGGAGGGGAGTTGGTTTGGCAAGGGAAAGTAGGCAAAATACAAAATACAACTATTGACAATAACACATATTCAGTCAGAGAAACCATGTTGTTCATGCACATTGTACAAAATGAGTCAAATGCAAGCCAAAGAAAGACTTATCTCTGGGGTGAGTGCTGGACTCCTGCCTGCGCACTCTCAGGTCCGGTAACAGGAGCAATCAATGCTGCAAAGAGAGCGTGAGTTACTAATCTGTGTGTGTTTTCAACACACACACAACACCATTCATGCCTCAAACTAAGTGACTTCTCCACAAACAAACACTCTTGTCTGCTGCATTGTTTGTATACGTTAGCTTGCTCCTGTGATGGTAGATACACTGTCAATGCAGTAAGGCAGGCGCATGTGGCCGCGCGGTAAATGGAAGACCAATGTGTCAAGAATCACACATGATAGAATGGTCCCTGGGTGAGCTGCAAGACGCGTATGGTGAGGTGCGACTTCAGTACAAGTCGTGTTCTGGCAGCCGCGGATTTCAATAGGTAGTGCACGTGGCAATTTGCACATGCAAATGATATGCACTGCACACAAGTCTGTGCTACGCTGGGTGCCCCCGTGTGCTGTATTAGTTTCTGGCTAGGTACGCTACTGAGCTAATAACTCAGCTAGTACGGAGCAGGGGGGACTCGAGGATATGGCCGACAGCCCCTGCGTGTGCCCCTGACAACTTGTAAAGCTACTTGACATTTGTTCCTCAACGCGTCTTAGCTCTACTGTGCGCTTCTTCCCCAATGCCTGGCCAAGCTCCCCAGCACTGGCGCTACTTAGCATGAATGTGCAAGGGGCCTGATGGAAGGTTGGCTCGGGTGTGGCCCCTTGTGCTGCTCACCTTGCTTGGAGCTCCTGGAAACACGTCTGCTTCTGTTGGATGTCGGAGCACAAGCCCTGTGCTTCTGCTTGTGCACACATGCGCCCGTGTGCACCTCCCAACGTGGCCAGGTTTCAGTAGTTCTTGGCCCCATGTCAGCTGGGAAAGGTAATCTGGGGGCTCATTTTCCTGCAGAAAGGGCATACAAGATATTAATAAGGCTGGAAGGTTCCCTGTGTGGGTGTCTTCATGCTGGTTGTCACTGGGCCATGTTTGAGACCTACATCCGAACTCCTCCCACCATCAGTGTGACTTTGACAGCCAAAGGGTGCAGGCTACTGTCTGCAGCATGAAGTGCATCAGACACATATACAAGCAAGAAAAGAACATACTCACAATCAACATCAATAAATGGACATATCAATCATGTACTCACCAAAATTAATCACAGACATGCCATGGAGAAAACCTACTTAATCCCCATTAGGGGTGTTAACACAAATAGTACAGCAGTAGACAGGCCACAGATATGACAAAAGTCCAATGCCCTTGTGTAAATGGTTGTAACACCGAACCATCCTTGCGAGCCCATGGATAGGGGAAGCAGGAGTGGCATATGTGAGTCAGGACCCCAAGCTGCAAACACATACACAAGACAAGCTTGAAGGGCCCAGCAGGAAAAGACAATGGATGCTTTCAAAAGCCACAAAGTACCACACCGTCACATGAATGCACAATAGACAAGCAATTTTAAACTATATTAACTAAATAAACTAACTATAAAAAAGCTATATTAACTAATTCAACTAACTATAAAACAACTATATTAACTAATTAAACTAACTAAAAAAATCAAAAATGGCCACATATGACACGGGGGGAGGCACCCAGGAGGGGGGAGGTACAGGGTGCACCTCAGCACCCACATGCGATGATTTTGAGATAAAAAACTTGACCACGCCTATGCGCTGCTTGCCCCTCGTCGGTAGCAAGTCTGTGGGACGGATGAGTATGGTTCTGTGTGGCGATGACACGTAGGTCAGCATGCAGAACCTCGCGTGATACCCGTGCTTCCTCTTGCAAGGTAACACGTGTAACACGTGTAACACAGAGTTCTTCCTGCATGGCCTGGCTGGACAACTGGTACACCTCCCGGCAAGCACGTAGCTCAGAGATGGTATTCTCAAGCTGCTCCAACCTCTCCTCTGACCGCTGCCTCTGGGACAAAGACGCAAAGACACCATTTCAGCCAGGCGTGCACTGTCTGAGGCCGCCATGCCCAGCCTGTGCGAGCGGGCTGTGGACTGTGCCACCCGCTGCTGGAGATCCACCTGCCTAGCAGGGGGAGCACAGATTGGGCCACATGTTCTATGCTCTCAGCGATGTTATCAATTGCTGCCCCCTGGTGTTCTGAATTGGCAACCATGGCTTGCTCCCATTCAGTATACCCCAGAGGCACACGGCCACCGATGGGCCATGTAGATATAGTGAATGTCCCAAGCAAAGCAAGAGCCTGCAACAAGGCATGAGGGTACATAATGCCCAGTACGTTCTGAGCTGCAGGACATGAGGCCTACACGACACCCTTCAGGGCCTGATTGAGCACATTGGGCTACGAATTTGCCCTATTCCATCATTCCTTGTGTAAAATCTCCACGCCCAGGCCCCATCATATTAGCTAAGTGGGCCTGGGCATACACATACTGCACCACAGTGAACCTTCAGGATCATGCCAGTTCAACATAACATGCGCAATGGAGAAATCTCACCAGCATTAACTTTAATCAACTACATATTAGTCAGTCAACAAAAAAGCTGTGGAAGACACATGTGTAAATGAACACTTTCACAAACACATAAGTGAGTAGTCACAATGTTGCACTACACAACTTTGAAGCTGCTTGCATATGTACATGTGAAAGCGTTCAAAAACACCCCTTTCCCCATACACCTGTATTGTGAACAAGAACAGCATCCAATAGCAGCAAAGCAAGCAGCTACAATGCTGCTTGCTTTGATGTATGTGAAAGTGTACACATACACACGTGAAGGCAGCTACACAGTCATTACAACCCAATTGGCAGACTAAATTCCATCTGCGCCCTATGCCAATTGGTATAGGCCACAGATTGACCAATCAACTTTGCTAAACAACCACTAGGGAGTTCCAATACTGAGTACATGTGTCATAGGATGCACCTGTGCCCGTGGCATTCATGAGAGAGAAGGGAAGAAAATCTGAACATACATGCCTGGTCACATTGACATTGCAGCAGTGAGTAGGCATGTAGAACGGTGTAACATGGCTCAGAAGTGCTGCGCATGACATGTCTATGTTACCCACTATCTACATGAACTAGTAGATTATGATGTCTATCAATAAACGTGAAGGCAGTGTAAAGGCAAGTCCATGCATTATGTGCAATGTGCATGCAATGGGTTGTATGGCTACAAGCAAACCCACCCCCCCCCTAAGTGAAAATGCAGGGAGTCATTGAATGGCAGTGAAAGGGTGACCAGAGACCTGTGTATTGGCAGACAGTGTTGACTAGCATCAATTGCATCATCTGAGTCAACTGACAACACAGCAGATGATAATGGGACAGTAAGCAGGACACATGATGAACCCTCAGTAGTACACCCATGTGTGCAGAAGCCACTACACCAGTTGAACAGAGTCAGGGGGCCTGAAACAAGGGGAGGCCTGTGCCCCACACAGACTGTGACACCCTAAACTTGTGCATGATGCAGGACTGAACCAGAGTAGGCATGGAATGGATGATCAAATGCCATGAAATGTAGGTCATCCTGGACACGAACTACAATGATCATCCAGTCAAGGACACATAGGGGCATGCATGGAATGCACATGGAGCATGAACGGGCACTCATGTCCCTGCGGAGCATATGCAATCTGCAGAGTCCAAGTGAGACACCCTGCGTCAAGGACAAAGGATGTACCCCACTGTACGTGTCTGGCAGGTTTGCTGGTGGAAGTGTGCATGTACACTGGAGCCTTGAACAGGCCATTGCAGTACTCCAACATGATACACACCAGTGACATGGTGAAATTGGAGTGCAGGGGGTGGAGGGGCAAGGGAGCATGCCTACGTGGAGTAGCCGCATGCAGGCAGAACACATATGCACGTCAGTCATGCAATGACATAGTCCCATTGCTGAGAGGAAAGACATCCCAGGCTACAGCCGAAGGGCCAGTGAGCTGGAACATGGACCGGAGGGGCAGCCGGGTGACTAGTATGTGAGTAGGGTGCAAGTGTTGTGATGAGAACAGTCCCCGTCTGCTCCACATGTCCGGCATGCTGCACAGCAGCCACACATTAGTGAAGCATTGCATGACTCGCACATGAGAACCATGTACACATGACATGTAGTGGGTGTCAAGCACAACACATCCCACAAGCAAAACACACATGGTCTGGACAAACACGCGACAACACTCACTAGATGGGGCATCTAAGTCCTGCATCTCTCCCACTCCTTCGACCAATCCTGCCGTTATGAACTCTGCAACGACTGACTCATGCGAAGTGAGGTCTTCCTCCTGAGCTGGTGAACCACCGCCAGTCAACCCAGTCACGGCATAATCGGAGGCACGCTTCGCCTTAGTACTGCGTCGGAGGTCATCCCAATGCTTTTTGCACTCTTGAGCTGTGCGCATCTCATGTCCGAATGCACTCACACAATCCGAAACTTGCTTCCAGTGGGACATACGATGGGCAGCCGTAGTGTGACAATTCGGCCCCACTAACATATCACGGTTGTGGTCCCGCACAAAGTCCACAAGGAAGTCCAGTTCCTGCATGCCGAAAGGCTTATTCCTCGATGTGCCAGAGGCCGGAGCTGTGTCTGGTGTCCCAGCCTCTACTGCAGGTGCAACCTTCCTCCTCTTGGACAGTGGTCTGGACCCTGACTGGCAAATCCCGTCCTGATCAATATGGGCAGTGGCGCTGGTGGATTGAACCAAGGGAGTGGCAGGTGGAACAATGATGGAAGCCCTGACTTCTGTCAGTGGCTGCTGGGTGCCCCTAACTTGACCCTGCGCACAAACATCTGCTGTGCATGCAAGTGCATGCAAGGCTGCCCATGCACTTGCCGACACCCCGCTGCTCGGGGCAGCAGATGACAATACTGCCCCAGGGACATGTGCCTCGGTTAGGGCAGCCTTGCATGCACTTACCCTGTGCCTCCTGAAATCCTGGAAATCATCCAGGGACTCTTCCGGTGCCAATGCAGCATGCACAGGCCCACCGTGAGCCTGGGTGGTGGTGTCAACAGCTGCACCTGCAGCTACCTCTACCCTTGGGTCCGTGGCAGTCGATGAAACGGACTGCCAGGTCACATGGGCGCCAGTGCCAGATGCAAGCGCTGCATCACCCGTAACTACAGGGGGTGGTGGCATGACTGCAAACATCGTGCCAAACTGGTGCACCCCTGCCTCTTCCCCCTCTGCGGCCACCCAGGGCACCCTGGAGTCCCCCTACTCCCTGGTCATCCCGGCCACGTCCCTGACCACACCCGCCATGTGGAATACGCCCAGCTGAGGTGCCCCCCCTTTCGTGGCCTCCCAACCATGGCACAGATGGAGTAGTGCTGGCACAGATGGAGTAGTGCCAATGGGAGGTGTACACGACAATTGTCCTGGGCAATTAGGGTGAAGGGGGTGGGAAACAAGATGTTAACAGCACCTCTGTGCCTCTGCAAGGCTGTATATTACCCCGGGGATAAAGTGACGGTCACACAATGCTCAGACATCCCAGAACTGCAGTAAAACCGTGCACACTAGCCCCGGTAGCCCAGGTTTGTGGAATTATCCTCCCACAGTACAGAGTGGCACCCAGGGACACGAAAAACACGTATGCGTGGGACAACCAGGCTACTATGACCTCAAAAACAGTTAACCGATACACAGGGGCACCCGCAGTGGGAAAAATAGAGTGCACGACTCACCGTCAGACTAGCGTGATAATGAAAAACATGCGTAGCCAATACTCCCGCCAAAACAAGAGATACGTCCTTGATCCGCTGTGAAGTTGTGATGGCGCGCGAAACAACACAAAGTAGCAACACACACATTGGTCTCCACGAAAGGCACGTACAGTGAACGGCTGGCCCCGCTCACCTTTAACCCGTGCTAAGGGAAACGCCCGTGCGCGTCAGTTATCTTACGCGCTTAGGCCCATTCCTCGGATTACACGCATTAACACGCGGACATGCTGTTTTTTCACGTGCTGAATCACTATGCACCCGTCATGAGGAAAACGCCCGCACTCGTAATGTCACAGACGCGCTTACTCGCTAAGGGCCTTTCCTCGAATTACACGCTGACGTGCAGTTTTCTCATGTGCCAAATAACTCTGTATCAAGCTGGCCATGCGACAACACACGGAAGACCACTCTCATGCCCGCCACCTTTGTAAATAGTTCTGTAGGTGTGAGTTTCCTTTCTATTTTTTTTTTCTTTTAGGGCGCATGGACTATGCTCCGCCTTTTTGTATATAGTTATTTATTAGGTAGGATTTAGGTTAGGTTTCCTTTGGATTGTTGGGCTCATGGACCCTTGAATGTTCATTTGTAAATAGTTTTGGACCTGGATTTCATTTTCTTGGACCCGTGGTGGAATACTTTGCTTTTTTGAAACTCTGATTTTTGTTTGATGGACGGACCCGTTGGAGCCATTTTACTTTGGATTTTATTGGTTACAGCATTCATTTTTGTTTTCATTTTTGGACTTCCGGACTTGGAATATTTTTTTTTATTATTGTGTGTTTTTGTTTTATTCATTTGGTTTATTCTTCAATACACTACTACTTTACTTGTGTGGTCTTCTCTCATTTGTTTTGTGCATGTCACAATGTGGTTTTTCACAGTCATGTGTCGCCATTGTGTGGGTCTGAGGGACATGTATTCATGGGCATGCTGGTTATTTATTTTCTATCATGACATTGGGAATTCAATGTGGAGTGGATGGTGTTAGGCAGAATCCTGTGCAGTGCCCTTAGGTCCCACTACCCACAATTAAGACTACAGGTGGCAATACAAGTTTTACCTTTGGTACAAGCTGTCACGCTCACCTGGTCTCCACGGGGGCGTGCTCATGTGCGAAGGATGATGTCTGCACTGGGGTCATTCTGCTTAAAGAGGGCCTGCTTGCGTCTTCCCTTCTGTCTTGCCTCAGGAAATGTTTGTCTGCAAGTTGAAACAAGATATTAGCCAACTGTGTGGAGCTGGTTTTGGTTTTCACCTCCTTCCGTGTTATCCTCCTCTTTCCCTGGCTCACCTTGTCTATAATATGGGTGAGCTCTCCGTCCTGCACACTCTCTGGCAGGGGTAGCAGTTACTCAGTAATTCCAGGATTGAGTTACTTCACTGATCCGATAGGGATTGCTGACGTGGATGGACCGGAGTAAGCAGGTAAGTCTCTATTCCAATAACTCCTTGAAATAGCTGCTTTAAGTCCTTGCATGCAAGATATCTAATGTTTGTTTTTTTGTCTTTCAGGTGCGGCCCAAAAGTGGTTTTCGGATGATGGTTGACTCTCCTGACAATGATGTGCAGGATTCTTGCCGGTAAGTAGAGAGCTGTGCGAGATGCGCTAATAGTTTGCTTTATTTTAGCCTTCTTGTGTGCGACTAACCTGCTTGTCTTTTCTGTTCGGCAGGTGCAGCGCTTTTCCAGGAAGAAGATGGAAAGTCTGGCTGACGGTGTCGAGATGCGGCGCGGTGCAGAATGATGGAGAACTTCTCACGTGAGTTCCTGGAGGAGGCCGAGACAGGTGCGTCGCTACCCGAGAGGGTACCTTCTGTTCTGATCTTCCACAGATACAGAGGCCCCTGGATAAGCATGAAGGCGAGGTCCGGATATTCTACAGGTAAGGCCTTCAATGCGTGAATAACTCCTGTTCTTCTATCTTCACAGATGCCGATGGATAGAAGAGTCTGGATGGGCGTGGCAGAAAGGAAGCAAGAACTGACACAGTGAGCGTTACGCTGCAGGAATGCAGATTAACACGAAGCGTATTCAGTTTGCAAGGCGCGGTTTAAATAGCCTTGCAAGTAGTTCCAGGAGAATAGTCCCCTTCATCGTATCCTGCCTCTCAGGAAAAGTAGTCCCCAGCCACACCCTGCACTGAATAGCTCAGCATCTCAGAGCCCAATAAATGGAGAATGTATTTAACGCTTACCATGAGCCTGGCACCAGCATCACCAGGATTGAGCCCAGGTGAGCCTAGCTGGGGCCTGGGAAGTCCCAAAGGAAGCCAGAGTCTGGGCTGGGCTTGCGGGTTTTGGGGGCATGCACCATGACACAAGCCTGTACTACTATGTTAAAGTGGTAGCAGTAACGGAGGAGCCAGGCTTATCTCAAGAGTATATGAGCAGTAGCAGATATTACACAAAGGGACCACAATTACTGTGACTCAAGCAAACACTGACTCAAGGTTTCAGGTAAAAAATATAAGTACATTTATTTTAAACCATTTGTTATAAACAAAACACTTCTATTAATTTAAAAACCACACGTAAAATACACTATCACTATCCAATTCACTTTGTACGGTATAGTTCAAGGTAAGTACCCTGTGTTTTAGTGGACCGGTGTTGCAAAACAAAAGATGTTACCGGGAATACATTTGCAATCACTTTTTGACAGTAATGACAATTCGGTCTTACTAAAGAAACGCATATCTGCGGCAAGAAATGTTACCAGGGCAAAAATACACTTAGCACCTGAGATACCCAGAGAGAGTTGGGGGCAAAAATCATAGGCAATACGTTTGTCAAGGCAGACAGAACCAGAGAACACTCTTAGTCAGAAATTCAAGAGTCAAAAGTCCGGAGCCAGTGTCAAGTGGAACCGGGTTCCTGTTGTCGAGGATAGTTCACAATTCAACGTAGCCAGGAGTACTTAGATATTGTCAACAGAGGAAGCAAAAGTTATAAGAAGGAGGGAAGACAAGGGCAAGCCTTGGAGGCAAAGAAAAGGGATTCACCCTAATTCCTCGAGCAGAACACAGTACCTTATCCAATGAAGAAGCTGGTGCCACGGCAGTTGTTCCTGGTAGTTTCCTGCAGACCCTCGGTTCCTGGAGCTTCGATCCAAAGGAGGACGTCTGGAGGGGTCTGCACCACACAGGGATGAAGCCGGCAGCAGCGACAGTGAATAAAACGGGCGCTCCTTAAAAACAGGAGAGGTTCTTCAGATGGCTATCTGGACCACTACAGCAGTGTGCAACGATTTCAACCACGAAGAGGGTCCTCTGGCTGTAGAAGATGAGCTGGTTATCCCCACCAAGCTCAAGGGAAGAAGACTCCGGACTGGATCTTCTCTGGTTGTTGAAGGTTACATAGCTCAGGACTGCAGCAGGGCTTCACCGGGACGGGATAGTTACAGCATTCGACTTCTTCTCTGCTTCTCTTCGGTTCCTTGTAGTTCCAGTGGCGACTCTGACTTCTAACCCAAGAGACCTGCCTTTTAAGCAAAAATCCCCCATTCACACAGCCTGCTGTCAATCACGCAGCAGGGGGGTTGTCCGGCCCGGACAACCACCTCAGCCAATCATGGCAAAGTGTGACTTGGGTTTCCTAGGATACCCTGTGCAGGGGGTGACTACACCCTTCCCTCACATTCAGCCCACCTAGACACCCAGGCGCCTAGAGGAGGGCTTCTTGGCAGAAGCCCGCCAAACGACAGTGAACAAAGAAGGCAAACCTGGTTTGCTGCGCAAAGTAAAACACAAGAAGGACTTTAACAAAAATAAATGGCGAATAAACCCGACCGGAGCGGGTTTAAGTTCGAGGCCAATATAATAGCCTAAAACAATACCACGTTTATATAGCATAATCGCGGTAGAAAAGTTAGGGTAGATACCACTGCCACCAGCCAAGTCTAAATGTTAAAAGAGCGAAACAATGCTCTAGGAGGTACAGATAAAAAGGGCTAAGGATTAACCCTTTCCAGTACTCCATGTAAGGTGGGGTGTACTGGATCTGTGGTTAAATCACTAAGTAAAGTTAATGGCAACTTGACCCTTTTCTGGGGGACAGTAGTCAGCCTCAGAAATGGAGTTGGTGGGAAGTCTAAAAGACAACCCTGTGTCACTGCACTGAAGGTGCTGTGTAACACACAAAAGAAGGGGGCTACTGAAGTGGTGTACTCCAGAGTCCACAATCACAAAAACAGATGAAATGCACATGGCAAAACACAAGTAAGAGTGGGAAAAAAGGATAGACTCTTACCAGGTGGAAAATAAACTCCAGAAATCCAGCAAAGCTGCTGAGTGACTCACTAGGTAAGGGACATTTAGCCATTGAATGATAATTCTCCCTAACAGATGGAATGCTTGGTTGGGTGTTTGGACTGGGGTGGCTTGCTGTGGGATTTGGGTGGCCATAAGGGCCATGGGTATGGAGTGTGATGCTGTGTTGGGTGGGGGGAAATGAGTCGGGGCCTGCTGGCAGGTGCCCGTCAACAGTGGGTGGGTGGATGGGGGACATGAGTCGGGGCCTGCTGGCAGGTGCCTGTCAATGGTGGGTCGGTGGGTCGGGTGGGGGACATGAGTCTGGGCCTGCTGGCAGGTGCCCGTCAATGGTGGGTGGGTGTTTAACATGAGTCGGGCTCTACTGGCAGGTGCCCATCAATGGGGGACATGAGTCGGGGGCTGCTGGCAGGTGCCCGTCAATGGTGGGTGGGGGACATGAGTCGAGGGCTGCTGGCAGGTTCCCGTCAATGGTGGGTGGGTGGGGGACATGAGTCAGGGCCTGCTGGCAGGTGCCCATCAATGGTGTGTGTTTGGGTGGGGGACATGAGTCGGGGCTCACAGGTGCATGGTGCCATGTGGGCTGCCTACAGTGCATGGTCAGGGGTGTAGGGTAGTCCTCTGTGGTGTGGGCTGCCTACAGGGCATGGTCAGGGTTGTAGGGTAGTCCCCTGTGGTGTGGGCTGCCTACAGGGCATGGTCAGGGGTGTAGGGTAGTCCCCTGTGCTGTGGGCTGCCTACAGGTCCTGGGGAGGGGGGAAAGGGCACACCCAGGAAGGCCCACAATGCCAAATTGCATGTAAAACTCCCCACACACCCTCGAAATACACGTACCCCGCTCGCGCCAGCCCTATCGTGTGTTAAACTCCCTGCGTACCCCCGAAATACACGTACCCCGCTAGTGCTAGCGAAATCATTGTAAAACTCCATGCGCAACCGTGAAATACACGTACCCCGCTCGCGCCAGGCCTATCACGTGTAAAACTCCCAGCGCACCCCTCGGAATACACGTACCCCGCTCGAGCCAGCGAAATCGCATGTAAAACTCCCAGCGCACCCCTGAAATACACATACCCCGCTCGCTCCAGGCCTATCACATGTTGAACTCCCTGTGCATCCCCCGTAATACGCGCAGGAAGCCCATCCACACTCCCCACGCCCCACAGGCAGCCCATTCACCCTCCCCATGCCCCGCAGGTAGCCCATCCACCCTGGGTATAACCCACAGGCAGCCCACACCACAGGGGGGACTTTTTCCACGCAATATACCTGGCGTGAGCGGTTTACATGTATTCCGAGGGGTGTGTGGGGAGTTTTACACGCGATTTTGCTGGCGCGAGCGGGGTACGTGTATACTGAGGGGTGTGCGGGGAGTTTTACACGCAATTTCGCTGGCGTGAGTGGGGTACGTGTATTCCAAGGGGTGCGCGTGGAGTTTTACATGAGATTTTGCTGGCGCGAGTGGGGTACGTGTATTTCAAGGGGCCCGCGGGGTGTTTTACACGTGATTTCGCTGGCGCGAGCAGGGTACATGTATTCTGAGGGGTGCGCAGGGATTTTTACACGCATTTATGCTGGCGCGAGCGGGGTACGTGTATTCCGAGGGGTGGCCGGGAGTTTTACACGCGTTTTTTCGTGGTTGTGGGGCTGTATGCTGGTCCACTGGCCTTTGCGCCGTGTACTGGATTTGTGTGATGGTTTTGACGCACGGGCGGGCTTGGGGGCGTAACTGGCACTGCTGCAGGGTCGCTGCACCACTCTGCGCCACAGCTGCTTATTGATGTATAAATCCATGGATATGCTGTGTGCCTAAATGGGTTTTGGCGCACGCGGCTGGCGCCACTTGTGCGCCGAATTCTATGAATTACCCCCAGAGTGTGTCGTTTTGTAAGTAATAACAAAATGAATTGAACAGCATGTTTTCACATGTGTAACTTGACACTACATTTCTTGAATAGTATACAACATGGTTACAGTTCCAGAATGGATTGATACATTGTGACATGTGAAAGGCCAGATATTCAAAAAGACACATTGATTTAAGGGAGCTTAGCAAGGCCGTTCCCATTTCAATAGAAAGATGACATTTCAAATGAACAGTAAACCTTCACCTATGACATTTTGTTTAAGTTAGAGGAACCCAAATTAGATACCCCCAAATCAACCAAGTGAATTGTGGGTTAGTTGTTGTCCTTTCAGAAAATTATATTTTTTGGTGGATTCATAGTGTAGATAAATCAATAACCTATGCATTCTAAATTGAACGCACAACTTCCCAATCACAAGCCTGTAGATTAGCATCCACTTTGGGGACTGTGGAGTTGGTGTTCATTGCAAATTAGACATGATAATGTTGATGTTTATTTAACCTTTATCTGATATCAATACTTGCTGCCGATATTGGAGACAAATTATTCTAAAAAAACAGTAATTCATTGAAAGAAAGTTGTTTTTTATGAATATATATAATGTGAAGTGTTTAACCACACTGATAAGCAGTGATTTAAGAATTGTCTTGCATTGTGTTTTTTGGAAATTATGCTTTCCCATTAGAATTAGATAGTCAGAAATATAATTATATATAGCTGATTCATATAATGACAGTGGGCCTCATTACACGGATGGCGGTAAGGATTTACCGGTACCGGTAAAATACCGGTACCGGTAAATCCTTACCGCCTTACTACGCGGTCCCTTTGCGGGTTGGGGGATTTAACGCCTACTTTTTGCAGGCGTTAAAAACCAACCCGCAAAGGGACCCAGGGAGCTAATTACGGTACCGCAATTTGCGGTACCGTAATTAGCGCCTTCCCCATTCCCATTGAGCCCTATGGGGCAAAAATGGGAATGGGGAAGGGCAATGGCGGAAGGGGGAATTACCGCCCCGCCAACCTTGGAATGGGGCGGTAATTCCCCTTTCCGCCAAGGCGGTGCCGGTATTTTACTGGCATGAACCATGGCGCTAATAGCACCATGGTTCTCCGCCATCCGTGTAATGAGGCCCAGTGTGTTTGGACCTTAATGTGAATTTCATAGGTAGGATGATTTATTTGGTAAACAAACTTCCTCTGTTTATGAATATATAATACTAACAAAAGTACCTGTTCTCCAATCCGGTTCTGTAGACAGACATGATAACTCTCATCAATTGTTGAAAATGAATTATCCTGTGGGTCGCTGTTCCGATTCGCTTATCGATGATGTGCTTTGCACCCTGAAGTAAACTGCACTGTGAATGGACAAGGCATGGACTTGTGACTGGCTGCCATACCACGGTGCAAATGTTGGAGGAGGCAAGAGTTGTTGTGCTGCTCTATATTGGGTCCTTCTTTGCTCTCTCCCGTTGCCTCACCCAGGCATGGTGACGTTCATTGCAGTGCATTGCAATGCACATATCTTAGAAACCGTGCATCCTATGGCCTGGACCTTGAGTTTGTTTTCTCATGTCGGGAACAGTCCTTTTACGACCACATTGATGTTTTGCCGATTTCAGGCAACAGTCTCATGTGTGAAGGTGTTGAAAACCGGAGAAAGGGTTGGTGTCGAAATGTCAGGAAGATAGTAATGTCTGGAAGATCATAACAGGCAACTATACACATTTTGGTGCAGTTTGGTAAAACGATGTGGAATTGTATAAGGAACAACACTTCACCAAGACACAAACCCACAAATAAATGTTGACTTGTGCTGTAGTCCAGGGGATGGGGTGGAGTGTCCATATATCTTGTAGCCAGTAATGTCCAGAGGGTCCTAACAGCTAACTATGCAAAATGTGGTCCAGATTGGTGAAACAGTGTGAAATTGTTTATGGAAAAATTCTTCGCCAAGAAACTAACCTACAAACACATTTTGATGTGTGCAGGAATCCGGAGAAAGGTGTGCTGTGCCCAAATGTCATGTAGCAAGTAATGTCCGTAAAGTCCTAAAAGGTGATTATGCAAAATGTGATGAAGATTGGTGAAACAGTGTGAAATTGTATTAGGAACAACACTTCACCACAAACCGACAAACATATTTTGACTTTTGGTGAAATCCAGGAAAAGGGAAGGGGTGTCCTAATGTCATGTAGCCAGAAACGTCCAGAGGGTCTTAACAGGCAACTGTGCAAAATGTCGTGCAACTTTGGGAAAATGGTGTGGAACTTTGTAAGAAACAACGCTTCTCCAAAAATCCCGCCACAAACAAATGTTCAGGTATATATATTATGGTTATGTTGCTAAACTCATAGGATGAGCACTTTTTCGGCGGCTTATAACTTCACTCCCCCGGAGGAATGCTCACCAAACTTTGCAAAAAAAAAAGTATTTGGCCCGTTCTGAATTATTTCCCCAAGTTGGGTGAGGTTTCGTGCAGGGGGAGCAAAGTTATAGGGGAGTCCCACATTTCTTTTTTCCATAGACTGAATCGGCAAAAACTTTACGCACAGCTACAGGCCAAACGGCTGAACAGATTTTCACCAAATTTGCAGCACGGGTGGGCAGTTGGGTCAAAAAAAGCATGCTTTTGTGTGTTTGGTGGAAATCGGACCAGTACTTTCGTTGCAAAGAACTGAAATGTATGTCCCCAAAAATGTGTGATATATGGGACCATTCCGCAAAACCATTTCCCTGTTCGCTCCACAGACTGAAGTCTCATTGGCCTGCGGTACGCTGTGCTGTCGGCGAATATTGGACGCGGCCTGTGGTTGGCTGGAGGGAAGTGTGCTGTGCGTCAAAGGTTTGGGTAAATGCTGTCATGTTGTATCAGAGGACAGCGGTGTGTGCCAAGCCCCTAATGCATTGTGTTCATGGCTGGGCCTCTTGTATGTAACTGTGTGGCCACAAAAAGTAGTCATATCTGCATGCCAGCTGCAGCAGCAATGTCTTTCTGTGATGAGTGGTGGCAGGCACATTTGCAGAAGGGGAGTGCATTTCACATGACATGCACATTTACAGTTAGGGTGTACTATGGTGTGCTGTGTGGTAAGTCTGTAGCCCCTTTAATGCATGGCTGTAGCCCTTGCACAGACAAGTATGTCCACTGGTTGAAAAGGTATGTCAACTGGTTGAAAGTCAGTGCCACATTGTAGATTTGTGTGTGTGGTTTGGCTGCATTGCACACATTGTTGGTTGCATGAGTGTGGTGATTGGTAGAACAGCGTGCAGTTGTCAGTGTATGGGTGGAGATGCTGCAGTGCCCAGTCGTGTACTGTGTCCACTGGGTGCACTAATGGAATAGTGTAAATATGGAAGAGGTTACAGTGCAACTGGTTCTTACATGTGCTTGCGTAAAGTGCATTGCGCGGATTAGTTAGCGTTGCAGTGCACTATGCAGTACTGCTTGTGTGCACGCAGTACAGTGTGGAGAGCAGGACCAATGGTGTAATGATTGTGTTGTTTGGTTGGCATTATTAGAATGGTTTCTGAATTAAAGTGGGTAGCGGCCCCAAACCCTGTGGTACGTTTGTGCATTACGGTAGGTGGAACATGTGTGCATGCATTCCTGCTTTAGGGTGCGGAGGTTGGGTAGAAGTGCTGGTGCCTATGTTGCCTTTCTGATTTGTGTCACATGCCTACATGTTCGCCTGCATGGCTTTGTTATGTTGTGGTGGGTATGGGCAAGGCCTAGACCATTGGGTGCATGGCCAAAGGCCGTAGGCCATAGGCCATGCACCCAGCAGGTTTGGCCTTCATGACAGCCACCACAATGTAATGCAGTCATGCACTTGTTAGTCTGCATGCATGTCAGGTTGGTGACTTGTACGCAATGGTTGTGGAGGACATTGTAGACTTAGTAGGGCAGCAGAAGTGAGCCGCTATGTGTACATTAGGATACAATGCACATCATTGCCCCTGTTGCACAATAGGGAGCCACATGTCATCATTTGCCTTTGCTATGGTTAGGCCCATAGAAGACTCTGGCTTTAGGAAGTGCTGCAAGATATGGCAGTATGAAAGGACATGCTCAGCAGCACACATGTAAAACATGGACAATGCACACAGCCTCCTACATGCTGTTCACCACACCTGCACCCAACAGCCTAGGCCTTTATAACACCACAACCTTTTGCAGCCATGCAGTTGTCACTCTGCATGCATTTGAGGTTGGTGACTTTTACACAACGGTTGAGGAGGACATTTTGCACTTTGTCGACCAGCGGAAGAGAGCTGCTATGCGTAAATTAGCACAGCTTCACCTCACTGATGAGGCCCAACAAGGCTGAAACACATGTATGGGGTTGCTGTTGGTACTCTTGTTCAGAGAGGAATTGCCATAGCATTTCGGTGCTGGACTGCTCATGTGGGCGGGACAAAGACTGATATGCAAATGGATATTTCCCATCTGTGAAATGTACAGTGAGCAAAAAGTGTGTGCTGCAAACTCTCATCTCAGAACAGGTTATCATGCTATGTTCTTTCTGGAGAGGAGCGCCTGCTACCTTTTTTTTAAATATTTGCAAGGAACTTGGGGTTGGTCACCCTGAGTTACCTGGGGGCAACCAGACGTGGACTCCCTGCTCACTGTGCTCAGAGAGGCGCAGCTTCACTTCACTGATGAGGCCCAACAAGGCTGAAACACCTGCATGGGGTTGCTGTTTGTACTCTTGTTCAGAGAGGAATTGACATAGCATTTTGGTGCTGGACTGCCCATGTGGGCGGGACAAAGACTGATATGCAAATGGATATTTCCCATCTGTGAAAGGTACAGTGAGCAAAAAGCGTGTGCTGCAAACTCTCATCTCAGAACAGGTTATCATGCTATGTTCTTTCTGGAGAGGAGCGCCTGCTACCTTTTTTTGAGGTAAATTAGCATATGGTGTACGTTATTGCCCCTGTTGCACAGATATTGCAGCATGAAAGGATGTGTTCAGCAGCACACATGTAAACTATGGCTAAAATGCACAGCCTCCTACATACCATTCAGCACACCCAGCAGACCGTCATGGAGCAATAGATGCAAATATGTGCCGATGGTGAAAGCTGGCAGGCTCAATTGAAGATGGGGCGTGCAATGCAATTGGCATGAGCATTTAAACATAGCGTGTACAATGGTGTCTGCATGGATTTGAAGTTGGTGACTTTTACACAATGGTTGTTGAGGACATTGTAGACTTGGTACAGCAGCAGAAGTGAACTGGTATGCGTACAGTGTACATCATCGCCCAGGTTGAACAATAGGGAGCCTCATGCCACCATGTGAATTTCCTATGGTTTGGCCCTTATAATCCCCTTGCTTTTGGAAGTGTTGTAAGATATTGCAGCATGAAAGGCCATGATCAGCAACACACATGTACACTAAGGCTAACATTCATAGGGTCCTACATACCATTCAGCACACCCAACACAACATTATGAAGCCATGCGTGCTAATATGTGCCCTGGGCGAAAGCTGGCAGGCTGTATTGAAGATGGGGAGTGCAGTGCACATGACATGAGCATTTAACCATAGCCTGTACTATGGTGTGTTTTCTGTGGGGTGGGCCTAGCACCTTGCATGCATGGCTTGAGTGGAAAGCAAATAAATGAGTTCTCCTGCTTTACTGGGGTGCGGCTCTCCTAGTACTTGGGGAAGCGTACGTGACACATTCTGCATTACTCACCATGCTGGCCAATGGAAATGGGAGTATGGCCTTTGTCCAATCAGGTGCTCAGGGTACGCATCACAGGCAAGAGCGCCAATAGGGAGAAGGACTCCATCTGCTTCACTGGGGCGCAGCCCTCGTGGTACTTGGGGAAAGGCATGTGCTACATTCTGCACTTCTCACCATGCTGGCCAATGGAAATGGGACTATGGCCTTTGGCCAATTAGGTGCTCAGAGTGAGCATCACAGCGACAAGCACAATATGGAGAAGAACTCTTCCTGCTGAACAGGGAGTGGCCCTCATGGTACTTGGTGAAAGGGAAAGGCACGTGACACATTCTGCGCTTCTCACCATGGTGGCCAATGGAAATGGGATTATGGGGAAGGTCCAATCAGGTGTTCAGGGTCACAGGAAAGGGCGGCAATCATTTCTTCCATTAGTTTGTGTAGTGTGGCTGGCAAACATGGCAAGACGCAAAGTTTTCATTGTGGGTGATGCCTTTGTGGAAGATCTGTTTGTGTATGCCCTCCTAGAAGGCTTTTATGGCAATTTCCATTTGGAAGGAGTGGACACTTTGTGGTGCAGTGTCGAAGCATGCTGTTTACGCAGAGTGCTTGTAGAATGTCGATGCATGGCATCTTCGGCAACTGTTCATGTTGTGGTCGTGCACTTTGGAGCTTTATTTTTGGCTTCGATGTGTTGTTCCAGTGTGTTCCGTCAACTGAAGAAGATGATGAAAGAATTGCAGCACATTTTTTCCCAGTGCCAAGGTGCTTTTCTCATGAATACCCCCGAGAACAGTGTGGACCTATTCCAATGATTCCTGTCATCAGACAGAGGCCGAAGGGGTTTCATTAACAGAAGCATGTGTGACTTCTTGAGTGCTGCTGGGATGTTCTCCTGTGAGAATGAGAACAATTTTACTCGATACATAAACCTTTCGAAAGGAAATGGCATGTTTTTGTCGACCAGTGTCAATGACATTTTGATTCACAATCTACAGGCTGCACTGAAGACCCTATTGTAAGAATGTGAGCTGACGTTGTAAACACAAAATTACTTATACAAACCACAAAAAAGGTGTTTCTATGGAAGCACCTTTTAAAAAAAAGGCTCTTTTAAAAGCTGCCATAACTAACGACGTCCCCTTCCCTGGTTGAAAGTTATTCCCCCACTCCCATGCACGCACAGCATGAAAAGTCTGCGAATATCGCAATAGTTGCAGAGTGGCACGCGTTAGATATGCCCCTTTTGCAGATGACTGCCATAGTAATGGGCCTGTAGAGGCTACAGGATTGGTCAATAAGGTTTCAGGGTGTGGTGTGTATGCACAGACAGTGGTACACAGTGCATTTGTCGACAGAAATGCAGAGGATGCGGCTATGGCTCAATGTTTCACAAGCCACAATGTGCAGGTTTTAGGGGAGTTCGAAATACATTGACTGAAATTGAATGGAAAACACTGTGCAGTGGCTGCTCATTTTGGAATCTATCTTGTAGATGTGTATTGCTATGGAGTACCTACAATGAAGTGACTGGTTTTGGTTTGTCTGTGTGGCACTTTGGTGACACACATTCATGCCGATATTATTGTTGTTCATTGTGGAAGGAAAATTGCACAGCATGTTACACAACTTTCAGTGCCATTTGCGATGAAGGAGGCACTTGCCCAAGTCATGCGTTTGTTTCTGATCTCTTGCATAACTTTCGATTGCATTATGCAGACACTGATGTCCAG
This sequence comes from Ambystoma mexicanum, assembly GCF_040938575.1. Taxonomy (NCBI): domain Eukaryota; kingdom Metazoa; phylum Chordata; class Amphibia; order Caudata; family Ambystomatidae; genus Ambystoma; species Ambystoma mexicanum. Next base: position 259,927,681 of record NC_090933.1, on the reverse strand, counting down.
TGGGCGTCATACAGTCAAGCGTGCTTTAGCCACACATTGGTAGGTTTGCAGAGCCACCCACATAGTCGGCAGGAGTACTTGAAATGCGGCAGTCTACCACATGAATCCGTAGGGCTGGCAACAAGGGTGGTGTTGCCACCACACAGTGCATAACCTATGCATGGGTATAGGTGTGAAACGGATACACGTGTGCTTCCACAACTATTTAAAAGTGCATTAGAAGATGCGGACATGTGGCCACTAATGGAGTCCTATGGATACTTGGAGTGTGATTGCACATACACCGATGAGATGCAGTCTCCCTAGAAAACATCCATATTACTCATCTGTAGTCATCTCGCCAGTACTGTGCGGCACAGATTCACCATGCAATCTTAACACAAAGAGAGAAACTACTGAAACACTCACCAACATTTACCATGTTCATCTGTAATTGCTAAGATACACCAACACTATTCGGAAAAGGAAGGGGTAGTGCAAATGGATACATAAACCAGACAATTTGGCCTTTCCACACGTTTATCATGAGGGCAGCCAAGGAATAAGTAACAAACCATTGTTAACGGGACGTTATGGTTCCGTTGCAGTACCAAACAGCTATCATCTTTACAGAAAACCGATGCTAAAGCAACGTTCTGGTTACAGTGCCCTACTAAAAACTTCACTAACTTTCACTAACAAAAACATTGTTAAAGGAATGTTATGGTTAAGTTGCACTACTAAAAACCTATGCAATTCAATTGACAAACATTGTTACATGGACGTTATGGTTACAGGTAAAACCGAAAAAAAAAACAAAATTCACCATTTTTGGTAAGCTAAGTAACCATAACTCGCTCCCTTAAATCTCAAGATCTCAGATCCAATCCATCACCACTTAGTCACACACTCTAAATAGTCTCTGTTCACTCCTAACCTCTCCTACCCCATCTCTCAAAATCTTCACAGTCTAATATGCTAATCATAAGCTGTCTACCACCCAAAGGCACCACCTCCAACATGCAGGAAATACAAGCACCCAATTAGAGACGTTTCAAGCCAAGAGGTTTACTATTCACAATTCAATCATGTAAAGACTACAGAAGAAATATTTTGACCAGGAAAATCTGGAGATAACAGCTGTGAAGGAGAGGGGTGAAATTCCCATAACTGAGAGGTAAGTATACATTAGGGGAGGGCAAGGGCTATTGTGAAGCCTCCGATGGTGTCCACTCGATTAGAAGCCTGTCCTTGGACCAGAGAAAAACAGTTTATGAGTTTGAGCAGGGTCTTTTTTTGAGGAGGATGCACTATGGGCATCATTACAAGAATGGCAGTGTGGTAAAAAAACAGTGGTAAAATTGAGGTAACTCCATTACCTCCACATTACCGCACCACTGTACTATAGGTTTGATGGTGAGGTGGGGGAGAAACCTCCATCATTTCAATTCCACCGCCTACTGTCAAAAACCAGCAAAATCTGTGGAATTCCCACTGACAGAATTACCACCAGTGGTAATTCCACCAAAATCCCCATGTTGTCCTATGGACTCCATAAATGAGGACAAACAACACCATACCACCACTTTTGATCTGACAGTAATTTCACTGGACCAAGTGGCATTAAGGGTTAAATCTGTCTGTAGGTATTCTGGCGGATTTACAACTGGAATACCGTCAAGCCTGTAATGAGGGCTTATGTGCCTGTATCAAGCAGAATTACCACAAGCTTGTGACATAAACGTTGTCTCTAACTTCTACCAGATCAAGATCACATAGAGAATAATGCATCCGGTCTAAAACACTACCCACATTCAAAAGCTGCCCCACTCTCCAAGTGGCAGGTGCACGAGGTAAGAAGAAGGCAGCCATTCCACATCATGAAGATGACTACTCACAAGATGGGAAACAGACCACTCAGATCACACTCGATTAACCCACCACACATTTCTTTCAATCAGTGCCATTTTCCCACTTCAGCAAAAACAAAAAATCAATACAAACAGCAAACACCTGTATTTGTTGTATGTCTCTCTGCAAACAAAAGAGGCAAGGGTCTGCCCTGTGGAACCTCAAGTGGTGGAAGGGAGATGGAATGGGAGGACATTCCAACATGTTTAACAATGTAGGCCTCAGGTCAGTAGTTCCTTAATTACAAATTACGTAGAGTGGCCTGAGGGCAGAATGCAGGAGAGGTGAGTTGGTCCGTTTGTTGGTATTGCAAAGTAGAATGTCTTGGGGACCCCGTACATTGTTGGCAGGTAGGGTTTAAGCCTTATTTTGAAGAGTTCTACTGAAGAGATGGCTTTAATGATTGGGGGAGAGCATTTCATTAGAGCAAGTAAGTAAAAGGTGCAAAAACATGATTTACACTGGGTGGCGGATCGATAGATTGTAAAGAGTCATGGAGCATGGTGTTCAAGAGGGAGAGTACAGTAAAATGTAGTTAGTGAAGTAGTGGGGGGAAGACCATACATGAATTTATAGCCATCCAGTTAGTTATGAGTTCAGAGATTGCAGGGGTAAAGCGCCTCGAACCACATCTTGTGTAGGCACATTATAAATACCCTATATATATAAATAAAGGAGGGAAATGAAAGGAATATCTGATCATTATCTGCAAAGACGTGATAGTTAAAGCCAAAGAAGGAAATTAGTTTGCCAAGGGAGAGGTAGGGAGAAGGTGTAACGTTTGAAGAGAACTGGGCCCGGGTTTGATTCTTGATGGACACCCAGGGGCAGGTGTTGGAGTCCCATGAGATAGAGAAGGAATGGTAAGGGTGATGGGAGGTCACCCAGTTGATTATACGGTTGAAGACAAGCCTCCCAGGAATGTTAAAGTAGTAGGGAAATAAAGACAGACAAAGGAGGGTTTATTAGGATCAAAAATTGGTTTCTTTAGGTCCTGTGCAGTGCAGCGGACAGGAACTGGCCAGAGCCCTGCCCCACATACAATGCAATAAGCACTGTCTGGTCACAGCACTAATACAATTTACAATTGATTATTATGTATTACTTTTATGGAAACACTGTATCTTTTTTCCAAAGTAAAGCTTTCTTTTAAGTTATGCTATTGACATTGGCAGTGTTTGATGTTGTGTTGTGGTACAGGGTTGGGTATTTTAGTCTGCCAATTTGTGTGGCCTTATATTGCTTTACTATAGCACCAATATGTTTAATGACGCTACCAATGCTGGGCCTCATCTTTGAGGTGCCTTTACCACTTGATGACACTATGCATTGGGGCTACAGTCAGGGGGAATATCGAACTGGCTATGAACTCAGTTATGGAAAGGGGGAGATAGTGAAATCTGTGCGCACGAAGTCAGGGGACCATTCCATTATGTGGGGGGCAGAGGTCAGGGGTTTCTTGATGATGAGCATGATGCTTAGCAAGGGGAGAAATGTCATTCTCATATTGAAGATGGACTGTTGGATGCCTGCAAAAATGCTTAGTCTTCACTACTGTACATGAACATAAAGTGCCCACCAGTCTTCCATGATTTGCACTCATGTGCCCTTAAATGACACTGCCAGCATCATGGGATGACTGATCCCTCCACAATTCTATCAACCCTTCCAGTGCCCAATGATATCCTATGTGCACATAAACTGACTGTTGCTCCCCTCATTAGGTCCCTCATGACACCTGTACTGAGAGGTTTGAGGAATCCTGCATAAAGCCCTATACAAGAACACAAATTATTATTATTATTATTATTATTATTATTATTATTATTATTATTATTATTATTATTATTATTATTATTATTATTATGCCAATAACAGCATTGGCTATGACAGATTCACATACACCACAACAACCCAGTACTGGGCATTAATACCCAAATAACCTCCATTGTTCTTTGTACATTATTGCCTATGTTAATCCCCATGGTAGCACTGACCAATAGCCCCTGGCAGTAGTTCCACAGAAGAAAAACAACAGTTCCATGTCGCCCAGCTACCTATTGGTAGTCTTTTCATCATAGGAAGGCAGGCCATTGCTAGCAATAAATACATTCTCCATGCAACATGGTAACTAGTCTGTTGAAAGACCTAGTCACATTTGAACAGAATCAAGAATGGTATAAAACTGTCAACTTTGATGGTAGGACAACAAGGCATTCCTGCCTCCTAATCTGAGGACCATGATAGTATCCATCATCCATGAATGATTCACATGAATCACACCAAGCACATTAAGGGCAAGACAAACGCATTCTTCAAGATTCTCCAATGACATGCCAGGCCACTTTTGCATCCCGAATCATCTGTTTTCCGCCAACTTAGTCAAGAAAGTGTCCCTCACATACATTTCAGGCCAACCCAGAACAACTCTCCCCAACACAGCATGGAATGGATTCAAATGTTTTGGACTACAACTCCCATCATCTTTTGCCATTGACTATGCTGTGAAGTTCTAGTAGGAGCTGTAGTCAAAGCATTTGATGAAAGTTTCTGAATAATAGCATTGCTTATCAGAATGGAAGGAGAAGAACATGACCCCACACAATAAATATGTGTCTTAGCATACTGCTATGTATAAACAACCATTAGCTATGTTATGTCCTATAACAATCAGTCCAAACTCGCCTTGTATACAGGTAAACAGAAATTGCCAATTGAAGAGGTTAAAAACTGCACGCTTAGTTTCCATTTGGGATGATCTAAAAAAACACACCAACCCAGGTGGATGCACTATCCTAATTCTGCTCAGCCTTTCGGCAGCGTTTGATACGAATGACCGCTCCATCCTCAATGAGAGATTATACACCCTAGGTATCAGGGATCTCGCTCTGAAATGGATTTCCTCCTTCCTCTCCAACATATCACAAATCGTACACTTACCTCTGTTCTCCTCATCGAACCAGCCCATTCTTTACGGGGTGATGCAAGGTGCCGATCTCGTCTCCTCTTTAACTGCTACCTGAGTTTGCTGCCCACCCTCAATCAAGTTCATGGTTTATCATGCAACAACTATCCCGACGACACCCAACTCAAATAAAAAATCTCAAATAACCATTGCTCTTTCTCTCCCGATCTCACAACTTGGCTCTCTGAGAACGAATGCTGGATGATGGCTAATCACCTTCTACTCAACACAGGTAAAACTGAGATCATGCCATGTGGGAAATCTACTCTCTTCCATTAACCCATTCCCTGCCCCCCCTCTCTGGACCCATCACCCTCCTCCTCTAACACAGTAACATTTCTCGGGTGCATTATGGACACTGCCCTGACTCTGTCACATCACATCAGTGGTTAAAAGCTGTTTCATCCAAATCAATATGTGTTGCCACATTTTACTGTTCCTGACCTTTCAGCACACAGTTATCGCAATTATTGCAATCATACTTTAATTCCTAGACTATGCCAAATCACCACATTTAGGAGCTCTTACCTCGCATCCGAGAAAACTTCCCCAAGTGGAAAATACTGCTGAGAGACTTCTCCAAGCCTTAGGTCCTAGATAACACATCGCTTGTGACTTTCAGTTCTCCATTGGCTTCCAATCAGTCGAAGTGATTCCTTCAAAGTGATGTGTATCACTCATTGAACCTTCTACAATAAAGGACCTGAATACCTGCAGCAAAGGTTTACATGCTACAGGCCAGACAGAAACCTCAGATCAGCCTCAGCACTTTTTCTCATAATTTCAGTGTCTAGATCAACTCGCACTGAGGCACCTACTCTTAAGTGCAAGCAGCCACTATTTGGGACTCACTCCCTGTAAACAGTCGCTTCATAGAGGACCAGCACACCAGCAGGAAAACATTCAAAACATGGCGCTACCCCTTCACCTTACATACCTAATCTGATCCACTTGCCACTGCATGCCAAATAACCGGCTCATTTGCCTCAATGCGCCCGCCAACACCCAGCACCTCCCTGCCGCCCATAACCCATCCATACGTGCCTTAGTTAATCAATTCAGATCCGGACCTGGTGACAAGAGCCAGTGAGTGACATTGAAAGGAAGCAGGCTGTCCTCACATAAGCTGTTCTAGCACCTCCCAGAGACAACTTTTTTCTGTACTTTATGAAACTAGGCTCGCTTAACATAAGCTTCTTTAGCCCCTCCCATGGACGCTATGGACACTAAAGCCTTTCATGACTCATCATTCCCAAGACCCCACACGTAGGCATTCAGCCTCTCCCTCGGATTCACTTGCCTCGCTAATCAGGAAGTAGTTAGCAGTCAGACCGCTTCCAGTCAGGGAAATGGACATTCAGGGCACTCAGGTGGTTGGGTCAAAGGGGTCGGGGGTGGTGCTTTTTTTCTCTCCAGATGAACGGGTGTCCTGGAGGTGGGCATTTGCATGCACAACGAATCAACGCTTGAATCCAATTTAGTAAATGTTTACTGCAATAACTAGACGGTACAGACAAGAGGACTTGCTTTGGTGTTATCTGACAATTGTGCAGAGGCGTTGCTACGGGTGACCTAGGGGGCTATAGCCCCGGAGCTTTTGGCTGTAGCTCCGTTTAGAAGCTCAGGGGCTATAACCAAAAGGCTTGCTAGCCCGAAGTCCTGACAGTCCCGACATTAGCATAGCCCCGGATCTTTTCCAGACCTAGCACCACCCCTGCAACTGTGCATGTAATTTGCATGTTGACTGCATGTTAGCCACTGATGTATGTGTTCTACATGTAAAGTGCAGCAGAGACCTCAACTGTAGACAGTTGCATTAAAGATGGATGGACAATTTACAATACTCTTGCCCCTGTCGCACTGAAACCCATCGAATGCAGCTGAGTCCTACAAAATATTTGGTCTAGCTGTCACATAGTCACTGACATAGCAGACTTCCTTATGCCTTTGCAATAAGTGCTGCATGCTTTAAATTGCTTTAACCGAGTCATCTCTGTTTATCACCAAATGGCAAACAATGTTCACGTGCATTTTGTTGATCTTTTCATTTACATGCCTGCTCATAATACAGTCTTTCGACGGGCATTCATCCACCACAGCACTTCAAATCCACACCAATAGCAGTAGGTACTATACAAATATCAAACAACATAAGACCTTTGCAAACGAAAAAAAGACAAAACGGCAACAGATTTCAATTTCCACACTCATTGTAGGATGTTAAAACATGGCTCCATACACTATAAATTAGGCTCAAATTGGTATTATTACACGTCAAAACAAACACTGTCACCGCTAACGTAACATTGTACCTCCCAAGGGTGGCAGGGATAGGGTTGAGCACAGACCAGATTGCTAATAGTAGCAGAGTACTGTGACGAGGGCAGTCATAGGCAATACCTCAGTGATCAGAAGCTGTGCGGAGCGCTGAGACGGGAGCAGTCTCAGGCAGTCTAGGCCAGACTAGTACGCAAAATATACTTTTGTTTACGTATCTTTCTGTTTTACATGTCATTTGGCACTTATCTTTTCCCTACATTCATGGCCGGCTGTCCTGCAGCTTTATTTGGCCTTTAACAATAATGCATGCTCTGTGGAGTAAATCAGGTACCACAGCATTATCCCCTACGCTCCTCGTGGCCAATTCAAACTCCACACTTACTGGTCAACAAGTGTAAACTGTTTCTGTGACTCCTGCTATGCGTGCTCTCAAACACAACTGTTAGGCCTTTCCTCCTAAAGCCTTTCTGGCAGGGAAGTCTGTCCAAGGGAAAATCACTGGTTTTCTGTGTAACATGGGTGACTCTACCATTTTGGAATCAGCTAAAACTGCTGAAGCATTCTCAGCAGCCTCAGTGCAGAAGCAATTGTCTATAGAGATGGGAAGCAGGTGTGCGTTAAATGCAAAGATACCCAAGACTCTGTCTTCCCAGATGGCAGCCTCTAAGGTCTAGCCAACAGATTCTTTCAGGCTGAGTCCACTATTTTCATCGCATAACTTCAATTATTTTTTGGTATTGCATATTGCTATGAACCTACACTGATGCTGCTTTTGTCTCCTGACCTCATTGATTCCTTTTTACCCACTGAGCTGATGGGAAATTCTTCACTGGTTGCGATCAGCTTCGCCTTGAACTCTTTGCTGAATCTTTATAAGAATATCAATAATTAATTTAACGATCATATTGCTATTATGAATGCAATCAGTTCGAAAGTAAACTTTTCAGGGGCTTTATATGTGTTAAGATTCTAAATTCTAGCAACTGTAAGGCTCATTCCTGTGACTCTGTTCTCTCTTAGCAAAGTCAGACTTCACTTTTACCTACTTGCCAGCCGTATGCGAGGCCTAATTCTTGCCTCCCAAGAGCACCCATAGCACTCAACTCTGAGGTGCTCACGGTGACCTTGACTTCCAATGTTAGACTGGAAGCTCAAGACACTTCAGCCAGAAACCAAATACCACACAATCCCTTTCCTCTGGCACTATGGGCCTCATTATGAGTCCTGCGGTAACCGTGCCTGAAATTCCGGCAGGTTACCGCCGGACTCGTATTACCATACCGCCTCCGTGATTTCTGGAATTACCGGGGCATCACAACCCCGGTGACACGGGAATTCCGGAGGCGGAATTCAGCAAATCCCCATTCCCATTAAGTCCCATAGGACGTAATGGGAATGGGGAAGTGGAAACACCGGCACCATCTTGTGATGGTGCCGGTGTTTCCACGTCCACCTCCAGGCGGGTGGTGTTAAACCCACCAGGTCAGACCTGGCGGGAATGACACCTCCCGGCTACAGAACTCGAGATCACCCGGTCCGGAAACAACAGTGGCAGCGGGTTTACCGCCACCGTTATTTCCAGACCAGGTAACTCGTAATGAGGCCCTATGTCTTTCCTTTCCAAGAGTTCTATCACAGGAAAAGTGGAATCAGAGAACGAAGTGCTCAATGTAAGCTAGCTATCCACTCACCAAAGATGTTCATTCAGGGCTTGACAATGCAACTTCGAATGCAATAGCAATTCGCATCCAGAAATGTGCAGTAATTTGGCTGAATCTTTTTAGCTCTGGAGGAAAAGACATCAGGCCATAGGAAACAGCACCTGGCATATAACTTCAGAAGCATTCCATTCTCATGACCAACAAAATGCATACCGTGTACGTCTGGAGTGACTGTTTGGTATGGACATGAATGTCACTCTAAATCAACACAACATTCTCAGCTTGTTTGATGAAATTTCTTGACTTCTTATGATATAATCAAAAGATATAGACCAAGTCGAATTTACGTCAACAGAAATTATATTGCTGAAGTCCCACAGGTACTTGATGCTTCTAATTAACAATGTACATTTTTTCCAGGTATACTCTCAAGCAGAAAATTGTATGCCATGCCAGATACAACATATCTTTCAACTCCCTTGACTAATGCATTTTGGCATGTCAGCTTCTACTTTGATGACATTCATTACATGATTTCAAAGGCCAATCCATCTCTTGCCCTCAGCACCTATCAAGGCAGTTACGATCACTCATCTTCTCAAAAAGCCGGGTCTGGACCCCAAGGATTCCAGCAAATTACAAACTGCAACATTCTTTTAAAGGCCCTTGACAAGTTTGCAATGTTTCTGTCTCAAGAAATGTCAGACTATTCAGAATGATGCCGTAAGGATCATCGAGAAGACCCAGAGAAGAGAACACATTTCAGACCACAGGAAAGCTCTTCATTGGCTCCCGGTCCAAAGCCAAATTAACTTCAAAGCGGCCGTCCTGGTGCACCAGTGCCTATATGGAAATGTGCCACAATATCTTAAAACTCCAATCAACCGCTATTCACCCATAAGAGCACTGCACTTGTCTAATGCCGCTTTGGTGTCTTGTTCGGGCCATAGATGATCAAAGTGGTGGGGCAGGTCTTTCCCTGTGGGTGCTGCCAGATTCTGGAACTCTCTGCAATTTGTGCTCAGACTGGAAGAAAACTCAAAAGCATTTCGTAAAGCCTTATAAACAACCCTTCTCAACTAAACTCATCACGAGCCCAACCACCATCACCTAAAATCCAACTGTCCTCGCCTATCCGTTTGTCTGACTGTGTCAATGTTGCACCCTGATACCTGCAGGTTTTTTGGCGCATAATACATAAATAAATAAATAAATAAAAAATAAATTTGATCTGCTGAGAAAAAACACAAAGAATGTAATTAGTATGTGGCTAATGTAAAGCTGGAACCGGGGAATAGCTGGAACTACCCGTGTTCTATGAGTAGGCATCCTTACCCTGCATCAATTTTCAAAGATTTCCAACCCTCTGTGGATTTATTGGCGGTGGAAGATTGATTGAAAATATAACAACTTCTCAATATTACATTTGCTGAAAGTGTACAAAGGCAAAATAGTTCCATGCCTAATCCTTGGTTCAAAGACCACCTTTTCGCACATCTTCTGGTCAAAATCCGAGGAGAAGATCTGGTGATGCACCCTTAACCTCCCTTTAGGGGTCCCCATAGCCACAGTACTTTTCAAATTGGGATTACGTTCTTTGCATGTGCTCATAGATTGGGAAACATTGTTGTTATTTGCTAAAATAGTGAATATCATCAATGTTTGCTTTTTTACAAGCTCTACGAGTCCACGATAAACCAATCTTATCCGATTTTGAAGAAGTGGACTCTCAAGTGCTGCTCTACTTTTAAGAAGCTAGACATAGCAAGACATTACCTTGCTTGCAATCTGACGGTTGTTAAAAAAAGGCTAGGGTCCTTGGACTGGATGGACACAATAGGGTGATCAAAGGACTACACATTATTTAGCTATTGTATCATTGTAGAAAAAAAAAAAACACTTGACCGAGTTCTTCCTTATGTAAGGACATTTCCCAGCAGTAGGGGGAGATTACATTTCTTGCACATTTCCTGTACATTAAACTGTACCTCAACACATAAACAAAAACAAAAAAATAGCAGCTACAACATATTGTTTACTGTCCCAGGATTGTTTGTGTCATGCTTTTTGCTGATTCATTCATTATGGGATATTTTATCAAAATTAGCTTATTCTTGCTATTGTATTAGTAAAAACAATAATATCTTTGCTTGTCAAAGGGCAGAGAAACTGCACTCTTATGCATGAATGAATTACCTCTGTCAAGTGAGTGCGCAGAACCAACATTCTACCAAGCCATGAAGTTGCACACTTATCCAGACATATGCTTAAACCACATTTCATATATATTTTTTAACTACTGTACTTGACAACGGATACACGAAGGCAGCCTCTCAGCCGCGGGGAGGCTCGGAGTGGGGATGGCCCCGCTTCGAGCCTCCTCATTGGTTGAGGGGTTGCCATGGCCACCGCCGGGGACAAAGGCTGTGGAATCCCAACGGAGGGATTCCCGGCCTGGTAGGGACCTGCGAGAGCCAATCAGAATGCTTGTTGCATTCAGATTGTATCTTGCCGGGTTACTAATTTATTTTAATGTTTGTCCATTGTAGGCCCTTTGAAGTTCACATTAAAATAAACATTAAAGAAGAAATTTGAACACAGCTCCCAAGGCTGCTCCCTTTTTCACACTGTGTATCAAACCTCTTTGCAAACATAAAGCAGATGCAATAGTCTATACGCTTCAGTAGAGCACACTAGATTACTATGCTCTCAGTACCAGTGCCTATTCTCCAGAATATGAGATTATGAGATTTGGTGAGCATGAATATCAACCTGAACATGGGCAGTGTGGTTTGCATCTAGGACGACAGCATGGAGAGATTAGGGAGGTGCAGATAGTTTGCGCACAGGCCTGCAAGAGATTGGGAAAAGAAGAAATACATCTGATGGATACTGCTCTCCCAGATTTAGGGTCTCATATCTCTTGACAACGAGTATTATATAACTGTTTATGGCAATTACTGTAGCTAGCAATCCCTTTCAAAATGTTCAAATGACACTGCAAATATTCAAAACCGGCAACACGTTCTTGGTATTTCGGTTTGAAAGACCAAATTTGGCAATTGCATTACTTTTCAGATAGTACCAGAAAAGAGTAGGCCGCCTAGCTTATCACCACACCTTTTACATTGTAAATCAACTTCTATTAATATGCTGCATGTCATTGTGACACACCCATTTCAATTCATTTAGAACATGTATTTTGCTCTTTTTGGCTAGGCCCCAGAACATCATCATTATCATCTTCCTCAATAGTAAAGGAAGACCCATCCGAATGAAGGATGCTAGTCAACATGATTCGAGACCTCTTATTCTTGTACCACAGGCCCCACATGATCCACAAATGCAGCAGATCAGCTGCCACTGACAACAACACCAAACACAATGCTGTGATGCAGCCATAGAGCCTCATTACACGGTAGGCGGTAACCATGGCGCTATTAGCGGCATGGTTGCCGCTGGTATTTTACCGTGTCCGGCTTGGTGGATGGCGGAATTACCACCCTACTCCAAGGTGAGCGGGGCGGTAATTCCCCATTCACCAAGGCACTTCCCCATTCCCATTATTGCCCCCATAGGGCATAATGGGAATGGGGAAGGCGCTAATTACGGTACCGCAAATTGCGGTACCGTAATTAGCACCAAGGTCCCTTTGCGGCACCCTACTTTAATGGCTGGTAAAACCAGCCGTTAAGGTTGGGTCCCGCAAATGGAACTCGTAGTTAGGCGGTAAGGGTTTACCGGTACCGGTGCCCTTACCGCTACCAGTAAACCCTTACCGTCTACCGTGTAGTGAGGCACCTAGTCATAGGAGAAACACAGGTTGCATAGCATTCCCTTTTATCCTAGATGACATCACATGAAAGTCCACCACATAACCTGTATCTCTGATTATGTGCAAATGTGCACTTTGTAAACAGTATGCTTTGCAAATGTATTATTGTACTTTGGTAATACACAGTTATCGATAGCTGGCAGTGCGACTCATGGGTTTTTAAGCTAGAAAATAAAAATATCTATTGACCTAATAAAAGTGTCATTCTTACAAGAGCATATGTTCTTTTATGTCTTTAATCAACAAAAAATTTAAATAAAAAAAAAATATATATATATATATAAACCAAAGTGATTACCTTCACCCAATTTCTCATCATTTAAAAAAGATTCAGACTCTTGAATGAATGAACATGTATCCTCCCCCCATGAAAACAAAGGTAAAAGAGATTTGACATTATGGGCCTCATTCCGAGTATGGCGGTAAGGGATAGCGGCCACCGCTAAGGAGAGTGGTGGCGGTAATCCCTTACCGCCATACTCCGAGTTCCCTTTGCGCCATGGAGGTTTTAACACCTGCTTTTAGCAGGTGTTAAAAACCATGGCGCTAAGGGACCTTGATGTTAATTACGCCACCGTAATTTACGGTGGCGTAATTAACGCCTTCCCCACTCCCATTATGCCCTATGGGGCAAGAATGGGAATGGGGAAGGGTAAATGGGGATTGGGGAATTACCGCCCCGCCAACCTTGGAATGGGGCGGTAATTCCACCATCCACCAAGGCGCTGCCGGTCCGGGTACGGCGTCAACCAAGGCGTTAATAGCGCCATTGGTTAGCGCCGTACTCGGAATGAGGCCCTATGTGTCGTTGTCTGATCGTGGTAGAGGTAAACTTGTTCAAAAGCAAATATATCCGGAACATGCGACTGAGCTGAAATATATTCATAAGGCTCTTACGATTATGTGCCAGTTATTTTAAACTTCACAAATATTGTCCTGAATTTTAGACGTGTGTCTTCAGAGGTCTTGTTTTCATTATTATTCTTCCGGCACATTATGCAGGGCTCACAATGTACTTGGGTAATTGGTAAGGAAATAAAAAACTGTGAAATTAATTAAATCTTGCAGGCATGCCACGCTACTAATTTCTGTATAACCTGTTTCTTGTGAGTAGTCATTATTTATCTGTGTCGGGGTGCATTATGACAGTAATTTTCAATTTATTTGGAGGGCCACTTGTCTTCGGAATAATTGATAAAATCACCATTTTCATTCAAAGCTATTAAAACACGCGCAACTTGCAACCCATTGAAAAGATTAGAAAAAGCATATCACTCAATGGTTTTCTCTTATAGTGTAACAAAGTCATGCACAGACGCCAAAGTCTTCCGTTAAAACAATATTCTGCTTTTTGAAAATAGAAGTTGGTATGCAATAATGTTTAGGCATGTTTCAGCTAGAGCGTTTCAAACCCAATGTGGACAAACTCTTAGATAGGGGGCTTCATTACGAGGTTGCTGGTAACCGGCGAGTTATCGACAGTCTCCCCTTACGTTACTGGCGCCAGATATCCCAGTATTACCAGAATATTACAGGCGCTGGCAACAGTGGTAAGTTCCCATTCCATGGAATCCTACAGGACTCCATGGGATGGAAACCCCTGAATCACTGGCACCGCTGTTAATGGTGCCGGAGATTCAGTGAATTCACTGCCGGCAGGGCCTGAACTACCCACACGTCAGGCCTGGCAGGAGTTCAGTGCCCCCACAGGCAGACTTCGAGTATGATGGACCGGAAAAGGTGCCGGTACACGTTGTTACCAGCACGTTATTTCCCTTATTTCCACACCAGCATAGTTGTAACTAGCCCAATGGTCTTGTTCTTTAGAAATTCAAGAAACTGTAAAGCACTGTTATTTGTATGATATATTAAATAATATTGACATGTTATTTCATGCAGCAATTGTTTGACTAAATCTTGGAAAATTGGACACGAATAATTTAGATGTTAGACACTTTCTCTTCAACAAACATGATATTCAATAAATATGCAGGGAGTTTGATTTTTAATCTGTACTTCCCCAAAACATTGATTTCTAAATCCCCTTTTTACCAATCAAATGGATCAAGGTCTGTGGCTCTGTGGATCCCAATATGATCAATTTTGAAAGGAAAACATCTCATAGCATGTCTCCCTGCATTGTTCAACATAACTGACGATTTGACATGTTGTTACGTAAGACATATATTATCCTTTTCCTTTTTAAAATGGCAAAAAAGGTATCGCCACCGACTTCGAACAGAGGTCGCATGTTTGTCAACCCCCATTATGGATTTCATACTTTGGCTGGCCTGGTGAGAGTGGATTTTCTCGCCTTAAGGATGCTTTGGTGAGGTTTGATCCGTTTGCCGCCCCCTACGTTCCCTGCCTGTATGGAAGCATTTGTTGTGGGAGACCTCATACTGTTTACATCCTGCAGTGTTCATGTGACTGTGAACAATGGAAGAGATTTAACATGTCTCCTCAATTCTATCCATTCACTGTTTGTCTTGCACCTGTATCTGGGCAGATCCTGCAGACTGCAATGGTGTCTATTCTGTTCACATGTTTTCTCTGTTTGCACTGTCAGATAGACAAAAGTAACAGAAAATCTGCATGTATATTTAGATGTCTCCGGCTCTGCTGCTAGAGAAAATAAAGTATCTATTCCATTGCCCATAGTCGTGGTTTGACTGCGCATGGAATCTGTAAACAGCAATGGACCATTGCAATCTCTGTTTACTCCTGAGTCTTGCCGACCTGACACCATTTTGCGCTTTAGGTGGCAAGCTTTGTTTAACTGGGAGGGACAGGTTCTTTGGGACAAGAACGTATACATGGTGGTTCTCTTTGAGTCCTGATGTGGGGATTCTTCCCCTTAAACCTCAATGGCATCACAAGCCAAAACAGTGGGGTGAGTTCCGAGCTCACACTATGTTCTCAGGGGCCACCCAGTAATCTCCTTTGGATCCAGATTCCAGTAAGTAAGGGTGGTGCCCAGCTAGTTTCCCTATCCTGTCAAAACCCAAGGACAACCAGAGAACCTTTTCCCACCAATCAAACAGCCTCACTCTTCAGGATAGTAAAATGCAGATCCTTACAACTAAACTGCCCAAATTGAAGGACCTGCTAGAATATAGAGGGACATTCTCAAGAAGGGTGAGTATGTACTTACCAGCAACTGTAGACAACGATGTTGGGTGGTCCCATTTTTGTGACTGTGTTCTTACACCGTGTCAATGGGGGAACCAGAAGTGAGTATCCTGTTACGGCAGTTCAAGGTCGCCTTCATCTTGGAATGGACATGGCGAATATTCACTCGTACAGATTTGCCCAACATCTCCACAACCGCCATGAACCTGGGCAAGTCCTAACTTTTGGAGAAGGTTGTTGCAGGAAGTTGGTGTGAGTTGGTGATTCAGGAAGGAGTCGGAAGAAGGATTTTGGAGAGAGACAGAATACAGGAGGAGGCTGTGGACACGAGTGCTAGAACATACGTCATACGGTGGTAGGAAGGATAGATTAAGAGATGGTCAGAAGTAAGCATCAGGAATTAGCAGGATGATATGGGTGAGAAGGGGTTTCAACCATGGTGGACAGAGGTGCAGGCATGCTGCATGACATTGAGGAGAATCAGGACCAGTCAGGAACTTGAGAGGTGGTGCAGAGGGTAGAGATCCAGGCACAAAGAAGCAAGGTGATAAGCATCTCTTAATATTGTCTCCAGAAAACTGAGGCTGGCAAACCCAGTTGGCTCAGGGTGCCAGTGGAAGTAATATTCCAGCTGTTGCTACAGCTCCTGACAGTGACAGAGCTGTATCTACTTGGCCTAGATAAGTAACTGGTCATTCTATCCCACCATCAAGAGGAGATGGCGAAAGAATTGAAGATAACATGAGTGATAGGGAGGTACCCCAACATCTTGTGAACTTTCAATTGAAACATTTAAACGAGCTCAACTGTTGACTAAAGACTGCTCTGACAATCCATGTGTGGTTTGATGCCATGGAGGAGATTTTGTGTTAAAATGAAGCCTGTTTTTTTGTGGTCAGTAACACCAAACAACGGACCATGGTGATGTTACTATGACATTCAACAGAGAAATGAAAAAGTGTCTCACCGGCACATACGCACATCAAATCTATTCATTTTGGGTTGGATATTACTTTACTCCAAAGACTTTTGGGTGAGAGATGCATGGGCTTTCTTGTAAGTTGGCGAGTGTTGCATTATTTCTGCTGTTTTGGACACACACCTATGTGTGTTTCTTGTTTTGGAATGTGTGTATGTGACTTTCAAACAGCATTGTCAACGTAACGAAGACGCGTTTGTGTGGCAATTCATTCATCTCACAAAAAGCATCTAAAAGCATTGCGTTGCCAATAACAAATTCATGAACCATACTATGTAAGAGCTATTCAAATAGTCGAACAAGAAAGACTGGCCCTAATTGGGAGAATTCATAAATAGTTGTACTCTTGCAGGTACTGGATGCCACACCACCTCTACTCTGAGCCCCTTTTGTACAGCCCATGAGCAAACTGATGACATCATGGTTGATATGACTGATAGCAGCACTTCTGCCATCAAGTAGGTCCTCATGAATGGCATCAAAGTAAACTAGAAGACACTGATGACCTTACAGAAATAATGCAGAAGGAGCAAGGATATACAACATACATATTAGTAGGAACCATAAGTGGAGGTGATATGTACGTTTTGTTTTATGTTCCAAAAGATAATCAAAATACATAAGAATGCTACGATTGCCTTCACTATGTGTACACGTTCCCCGCCAAATATATGTGTGCAGACAAATAGAGACATGTTAATTATAGTGCATTTAATGGATTTCTTGTTGTTGACAAAAATAAACAATGTTGTACATGGTGCTATACATCTGCTGCTGGTTAATAACTCATCTTAAAACGTCCTTCCCAATTATGACCTATAACACAGCTCCAGTGACTAGGGGGCACAAGAGTAGACCTGGGGATTCAAGAGCAAAATAACTCCCCACGGCTCTGACTCCAATAAAGAGGCTCCAGTTTACAGTCAAATGCGAGTAGTCCCTGGAAATGGAAAACTCGGGTGTTGATGCTGTGAATAACGATAAGCAGAGTAGGGGCTTTCCCTCAAACCTCGAGTTGTTAATGCTGCTCCAACTGTTAGTGGCAGAATGAATGAAAGAAAGAGTGCCAGAAGGATACAGGAGGTATAAGGCAACGTTGATCATGCATCAGTGAAGGGTCAGTGGTAATGCCACCCACCTGCAGTTTCAGCCTCTAGGATCAATCATCTGCTAAGCCAGCTGTGCAGACCGGATCATGAACAGCCCAGACCATTGTGTCACACAAATCAATACAGGAGGCATTGGGACATTCTGTGAATTGGCTTTATGGCAAAACAAAACTTATATTGTGCGGACAACACCAGGATGGATAGGGCTGTAATAGGACCCCCGACAGGAAATCTGCCTAACCAGGGCCTGATGGGCCTTCCTTTATCAGAAGCTAATACAAGCAGGCACATGTGCTATGTGGGCTCTCTTTAGTCAGTTTTGTATGGAGTTTCTTCCTATTTCCACTACACACTCATTTATCATTGACACAACAGAGCTGCTTGTCAGTGGTTGTAACTGCCCATCACAGCAACTCACCAAAAAAGACTGGGGCTTTACTCCCTGCCAATTCTACTGAGGAGTATGCTGAGTTAGAGTGGGAGACTTCAGAAGCCTCAGGAGGACCCATAGGCAAGGAAGGCATAACCCCCCCTCCCACCACCCAGTGCCTAGTGTAAGTTCTCCAGGGGAGCATGAAAGGATATCTCAATAAACTATTCCCTAATTGGTTCACTGGAAACAGGCAGTATGGTGTATTGTCCTGCTGGGGTACATGCTTGCCATGGTTTCTAAAATCGGAGGTGTAGAACCAGGACCTTAAGAGAGCATTGCTTTAAGCGAGATAAGAGAGCTTCCTGGACATGCAGTGCTTAATAAATCTAAGTGGGTCAATGACAACTGATTATAATACTGTTTCAAAAAAAAGACGGTAATAGAATCAGTGTTTTTCTTCACCCAGGAGCCACCTGGGGTAGGCCTGTCAACTAATGCATGTGGCCCTATGCAACCTCCATGAAGTAGTTTTTGGAGGGGGTGCTTCACCTGCCCTTTGAGCTAAAAGTGTCCGGGGAATGAGGGGGGCAGGGACATTGAGGATCCATCCGGCAACCATTCCGCAACTAGACTACCTGGTGAATTGTGCTGTGAACATTATTTTAGTCCTCTGTTTGACCCCTATACACAGGACGTGGCTGAGGGAAAAAGTGCAAAGAGTGGCTCTAGGGCAACAATCCTTAGAGGAAAGAAGAGTCATGAATCATCCAATTAAAGGAGACTCTCTCAAGGAGTGTCCATTTTGTTTTGTTTTTATTTGCAAGTTTTGAAGGGAGGACTCCTACAAGTGTGCATTATTTTCAGCAGTTTGACAACATTTCACCTCAATCCAAATTTAATTGGATTGCATGTATTGTGGATGATGCAGCAAGCATGTTGGTTTTAGCAATGATCATTTTCGTGCATTTGTCATCCAATGTAGGGGTGCATCAGGTAAAAGAAAAGAATTGAGCTCTTTTTAGATGTTAACTCAAACTATTGTCATCTTCACGGTGCATAGTTTGATTTGCTGAATCCTGAATTGGGGTGGGTCTCAAGGTGCAGAAACCCAGGGGAGAGGATTGAAAATGCTCTTATAGAATGCGACTGGGATCACAAATTAATCTCGGGATGTTGACTGGTTGACATATTTGAGAAGTCTTTTCATAGTCAGATTGCTGTAGGTATCTTAGCTCAAGGCTGAGAAACGCTGCAGGGGGGCATCATAAGGGGGCTTGGTCACAATGGTGTGTTATTCGATCCCATTTAAAATCGAGAGATTGGTGCCAGAGTGACATTACTGATAGCAATGTACTTGCATTCCATGTTAGTTCTCAAAAACCTCTGATTTTCGATATTTATAATCAGCCAAAATCAGAGAGTCAGTCTTTCAGCTACTTAAGGAAAATAATAACACAGTAATAGTCCGTGATCGTAATGTTAAATTAGTCCCTCAGGTGCTAGTGGACAATGAGTTGATGTAGTTGAAGAGTCTTGTGGAGTCCCCACACATATTTGTGGTTGTCTAAACCTAAAATACAATGTGGAAGGCTTTTAGAAAGATTTATGAGGGATTTTGCCTTGGGGGAGTAAAATGGCAGGTGCTTAGATGATTTCACACCCGAGAGGGCATTCAGGAGAGGTGACAGCCACGCAAACATTGATTATGGCACACTAGATTGTTTCCTATTCAGAAATATTTTGAACATATGCATTGCCAACCACTCAGAGAGCGATTATCTCCTGCTTTTAATATCAATCGGACACTTGGGCAATAATCATAAAACACCTCTGACTAATACTGTTGGGGGAGTTCCAGTTATGATGAAGCTCAAGAAGCAGGTGTTCATCAAACTGCTTGAATCTCAAAGCGTTAAGAGAGTCATTCAAATGTCAAATACCAATGATCCCTTCCAAACTAGTGTTAGCTATTTCCAGGCACTACTTGTAACTATAGTAAACAGCGACATTTGCACAAGTAGCTCAGCCCTCTAATCAGAAAGCTCTGTAGTTTGACAGAGAGTGTAGAGTTGCAAACAATAAATGGATCAGCACAACTAAGTACGGTGCCCCCACTGTCTGTCAGATATTTGACGCCAAAAGCTCATATGAAAAATTGCTAACAGAGAAAAAGGAAGTACATATTATAAAAATGTGGGCTTTTGGAGAAAACAGTGTCTTTAAATGGCATTTGAGTGTTGTGGAGATTGGTAGCTAAGGTTATTTTGAATGGGAGGAGGATACATGTAGTTAAAGCCCAGCTAGTAAAAGGATGGCTTATTTCCAAAACATTTTCTTTGACCCACTGGCCTCTAGGACATCTATAGGGGGAGATGCAATGGCCAGTGATATTGAATTCTCCAAAATGGACATCAGATGGCTAAAGGATCTCTTAAAAGCTGGACTTCTGCCAGTCCAGATGGCATGAAATCAAACATATTCAAGTAATTTCCTAATTGGTAGTCTCCCGTTTTGAGGAAACTGTACTATTTGTTGAGACAGGAGCCACCCTCTTTTTATGCAGTTGTATTGTCCCTATGTTCCAAAAGGGCTCTTCTTTCGATCCGTACTGTTATGGGGCACTATCTCTCTTGGGTGCGTCATGCAAGATTTTTTCGAAATATCTGCTTCACCAATTGGAGGGGTTGGATTACTTATAATAATATTCTGAAGCCCAATGAAGCGAATTTCAGATGAGGGTTTAGCACGTTGGGCCGCTGCTTCACTCTCATTAGAACAATCCAAACTCTACAAAACAATGCCCTTAAAGCGGCCTTAGGTATTTCCAGAAGAGAGCATATCTCTGAGAGTAGGCGACAGAACAACTGGCTCCAGACTAATGACAAATTCCTACTAAAAACTGTGTCGCTCACCCAAAAATCTTTTAACAATGCTGCACCTATCTACCTCTCTGAGAGATTCCACAAAGTTGGTCGCGATGAGAGTGACCATCTTCCTTTATGTCTTCTTATTGATACTATAAATGAAAATAAATCAACACCGGAACATTACAGGAATGGGCAGATATCCCTCAATGAAGGGCTCAATCACATTCGGAGAAAAAATTATAACATCCAGGATGCACACATCATGGCCCAGACATTACTTACCGATTTTATACGATCTAGTGAATCTGATCTAAATATTGGTGAGGTAATGATTTCAAATGTTTTCGAAAATCATGGTTGAAATCCATAGTAAAGCGATTGAACAAAGATCTTACAAATCAGTCCTTGAAAGAGTTAATATCTCCCTGCCTTCTAGACCCGGCAATGATAAGTTGATTCAATCTGCAAAAAGAGATCTTTGCCATGAAATTAAGCGCATTGTGTACCATTATAATGATATGTCTCCTGAGTCTTCAATCATAGCCCAAGTCCGTGCTTTCAAATGCTCCTACCATTACTGGCTTAAAAACCATAAACAAAGAAGTGGAGTTGCATTTATGGCAGAAAATTGCCAGATCAGCCCTATTGGGTGATGACAATGGGATATGGAAATTGATTGCGAAGAACAAAAATGTGAACTAACTTTTAACTGTATCAATGAAGATACATGGGCCAAACACATCCAATCTACTCTTGGTCAAGTTGAATCCACTAACTCGATCTTACCGATCCCTGCAGTCCCATGGGGATGCAAAGCCTTGGTATCAGATATTTTAACTATCATCGACAGATTAAAATCCTAACACGCAGCCATCCTGATGGTATATGCAACCTTGTAATTAAAAGAGACCCCCCATTATGGGGTGCTAGCTTACATCTACTATTTTCTTACATTGGTCAGCATGGTATACTTCCTCCATCTTGGAAATCCAGTAATATTTTAAGTGTCCACAAAAAAGGGGATATCTAGATATGACCCATCTAATTTCCGTATGCTAGCCATGCTTGTCTCCACCTCCAAAATGTTCACAAAAGTCCTCCTATTTGAGTTGAACACCTGGATTGCTGACAATAAGATTCTGCCAGTAAACCAAATTGGTTTTAGGGACAAGTCAAGCACATCACACAACCTGCTTATTTTGACCTCTGCCATTGAACACTCTTTGCTGTGGTGTAATCTAGATGTACACTGTGCATTTATTGATTTTTCCACCACTTTCAATACTGTCTGTAGGAATCGGTTTTGGTGGAAATTGGATGCCTGGGGGATTCCTCAAGGTTTGCTTTGCATGCTGGTGATCCTACATGCAGACACTACTGTTTGTGTGCGCCTAAATGCAGTTGGCAGACTATCGAAATCAAAGGCTACCCACTGTGAAGTCAAACAGGGATGCATGATCGCGGCTATCTTATTTAACTTATATTTAGCTGATATATCCGCTGAATTTGTGGTCCATGCTGCAAACCCTGTGAAAATCAGGAACATCATCATAGGCTGGCTTGCATATGCAGACAACCTTATCCTTCTAGACTACACACCAGCAGGACTTCAACTGATGTTCAATGCCCTAGCTCCATACTCGGAAGCTAATGGTCTTAAAATTAACATCGCCAAAAGTAAAACAATGGTTTTTACTAAGAAATATCAACCTAAAAGATTCCGATGGACCCTATCTACTGAACTGCTTGAGCAAATATCACCTTATAAATATCTCGGCCTAGTAGTTGATGACAAATTGAAATGGAACCTGCATTGGTCTGAAGTGAAAAGAAAATGTGTGATATCAGTTAATGCACTTAGTACATTCATTGGACGCAACAACGGCTACTGTGCATCTGCTGTTCTGACCATATACAATGCAAACATTTTGTCTATGCTGTCGTATGCTATTGCAATTTGGGGTCAAAACTAAAACGAATTATTGTTTTTGAAGCTCAGAATACATGTACCCTGCCACCAGGCCTATCGCGTGTAAAACGTACCGCGCACACCCAGAATACACATAGCACTCCCAATTACAATTCCAGGGTCCATGAGCCCAACCATTGAAATTAAACCTAAAAAAAAAATACCTAATAAAGAACTATCTACAAAAAGGTGGGGCATAGTCCAAGCACCCCAAATGAAAGAAAAACATAAATGAAACACTAACTAACTATATACAATGGTGGCGGGCAAGTCCTACGGCTCACTTGCCGATTTCCCGGGCCAGGGCATCATCAAACTCCTGTTCTATGTCCTGGAGGCAGGTCTGTTCCATGGCCTCGAGGTTTCGCAGGGATAACGCCATGTCCAACTCCAACTCCCTGCGAATTGCCTTGAGGCACTTGGCCCGCCTCAGCACCCTGCGCATGGAGTTGTCGGCCATAGTGAGCCGTGCCTCTTCCGCCCGCTGCCGCTCCGCATCTATGTGCTGGGCCAACCGCTGCCACACGGAAGACACTCCCAATCAGGGTCCTCCTGTCCTCCGGCCGATACCTGCCCCTCTGATGTTGATGGCCCAGAGCCATCATCGCTCCCACCTTGAACCTGCTGCTGCTGTGCCTGTGCCCTGGCTCTTGTTGCCTGCACGTCCTCCTCCTGCTGGGGTGCAGTTGTTGGTGTGGCCCCCCCTGCTGGACCTCTGACTCCCAACTGTGGCAGGGATGTGTCCTCCACCAGCCTGGCCGCTGGGTCAGAGGCAGTTCCACAGGGCACCAGGGTGATACATGGGCTAGACGATGGCACTGTGTACGACTGGCACATAGGGGGTTCAGGTGAGGAGGGGGTCAGAAGAAGTTCCAGCAGATGGAGGAATCCAGTCCTGCTGAGCCGTCCCAGTAGGTTGACGCGGTCAAAGCGGCATCCGACATGACAGCAGTGTCTTCATGAAAACACTGCAGGTCACCTTGCATGCCCTGTTGATGCAACACCATCCCAGCCAGGACAGGCTCAACCCGGTCCTGGATTGCCACATCCGCAGGGAGAGGAAGGCCAGTTGTTGTGTGCTCATCCCCTCCCTGAAAACGGGTCTGGACGTAGGCATCCCTGCTGGTGCGGGATGATGCAGTCACAGGATCGGGGACAGGATTACACACCGGCACCTCCGCGGCCACCTGTGCTGTCTCCTGTACTTGCCCCTGGACTACACCACTAGCACCAGTGGAATCCCCCCCTCCAGACCCCGTGTGTGTCCCTTCCATGGCCTCCTCCTCAACAAAACCCCCCACCAATCTGGATGACTCCGTGCCATCTTCCTCCATCGGAAACTGTGGGGTCTCAGCTGCCCCTTCTGCTGCCGAGGAGCCCACTTCCGACCTCCGCCTCTTGGACCTACCCTCGGCAGCTGCGGCCACGGACACAGCACCAGACACCTCACTCCCCGACGAGATGACAACATGGGAGGGGAGCTGGGCCTTGCGTCTCCGGCTGGCGGTGCGCCCCCTGCCGCTTTGCTCCACAGCACCGTCTCCGCCCTCTTCAGCAGTTGATACTGCAGACAGGGAGAGATAGAACACAGGCATCAGGGCCCTGTACAATGGTCTGATACACACATGACAGTTGTACATGAGTGGCAGTGTCAAACTTCAAACATGCCATCACACTCCCCATCACACATGTCATTTCAACTCACACACATCGGCACATCAACAGGAATGTTGCACCATGCAGCACCATCCATACACAAACAACAGCATGAGCAGCCAAAGGTGAGCCTGACGTCACATGCAACACGGGGAGTGCCAAACACATGCACACACGCCACCAGACATACATGCATATGTACATCTCCACCACCTGTCGCTGTGATGTCATCCCCATCTATGTCACAACAGGCAATCAGCCTCCTACATGTCAGTGTCACATGCATCCATGGTGTATCACAGTTGCACACTTGTCAAATACACCCACATGCAAATGTACATAGTGCAGATACATGCAGGTGGAAGCAGCATCCATGTGGGACACCACAACCATGCCACAGTACATACACAGAAATCCAAACATGTGTACACCCACACCTGCATTTGCCAAGCATGCCTACCAACACATACACCATAGATGTGTCTCACATGCGGCAGGTTCATTTCCCTGTACATACACATGCATACATGGCCCTACACAGACATATGTACAACCTGCACACTCCTGCCACACCTCAACATGCACAGCGTCCAATCAGTACACATGTACACTTACCGCTCGACTCCAGGCGGGTCTGCCTCTCAAGGACCTGGAGGTGGAGCGCTGGGCGTATAGGTTCCAGGTCCCTCATTTGGTTGTTGGTTAGGCAGACCCGGCACCCCTTGGCATCCTATGCCTTTAAGAGGCGCTGGGCCTTGTTGAGGGTCCTGGACCTGAAGTCCTCCCAGCACTTCCGGACATGTTGAATGTCGCGGACTGCCACCCCTCTTCGTTGATGGCAGTCATGATGTCCATCCAGATCCTCTTCCGTCCTTCATTGTCGGCGTGTGAACTTCCAAAGAGGGCATCATACTGCCCCAGGACTTGCTCCACCAGGATACCAACTTCACTGGCACTGAAGCTGGTAGCCCTCTGCCTCTCTGGCTGGGGATTGCCCGTGGTGCCAGATGGTGTTGTCTCTGACATGGCAACCCCAGAGGCAGGTGTGGGTGGGCAACTGGGTCCTGGGGCTGGGCTGTGGAGCGATGATATCCCAGTCGGGAGTCTTCTGTTCCAGCAGGGGTGGTCACAGCAACTGCACCCCTGCAGATGGCTGACGTGCAGGCACCAAATAGCAGGGCACGTGGACAGCAGGCAGGCAGGCAGCAGCAGATGGCAGGTGGGGGTTCTGGGGGGCAGGAAAATGGCCTTCTGGGCAGGAGCATGGTCTTCCGTGTGTTGTCGCATGGCCAGCTTGATACAGAGTGATTTGGCACGTGAAAAAACTGCACGTCAGCATGTAATTCGAGGAAAGGCCCTTAGCGCATAAGTGCATCTGTGACCTTACACGCACGGGCGTTTCCCTGGCACGGGTTGGGGGTCCCATGTCGGTTTCCATCGCTCTGTGCGTGCTTTTTGTTGAATGCGGTGCGTGTGTTTTCCAGGCGTTGGGGTTCACACGTGATTACTTCACAGCGGGTGGGTGTTGGCTATGCATTGTTCTTCTACACGCAAGGCAGACGGTGAGTCGCACATGCTATTTTTCACACTGGGGGTGGCCATGTTTGTCGCGTAGCCCTTTTTTCTCGGGCATACTAGCCTTCGTGTTGATCGTATACGTATTTTTGGGGCTTCTGTCTGGCTGCCGCAGCCTACCGCATGTGTTTTTTTACACGCACGTTGGCAACAGGGGTCGCTTATTCCTTTTTCTTGTGTTTCAGGGATGCCTGTGCATTGCGTGACATGTCATTTGTCCTAGGGGGCCACTGAATGGGACATTCATCGTAGCTGTATATACGTGTTTTTTGTTTGCGCACACTTTTGTAATACGCAGGGACGCTGCCGCCTGCCTTTGTGTGGCAGACATGTTTAGGCCTGTGCATGTCTTTGGCCGTGCATGGGTTTGCCCTATTCAATTCCATGAATCCGTGTGGTTCGCCTGCGTGTGGGCGGTCCGTGTACTTCCCAGTTACGCCCTTATTTTCACGCGTTGTTCCCCATTCCGCGCGTTACACCCTCTGTGTTCTGTCCCCTTTTTGGTGTGTGCACTAACGTTGTGCGCTTTTGCTGTGCACCTCGCGCATGGCATTCTGGATGTTACAATGACGTGTGCGTCTGAGTGCGCCACGCACGGATTTGGCGCACATCCAGTGGTAAACACGCGCAGGGACTTCCATGAATCGCACGCGTGCGTATGCTTTTTCACACTTGCGCCTGCTTGCACTGCGATTTTCGGCGCACATTTGTTCCATGAATAGGCCCCTAAATTAAGAGAGGCTGCTTTTGTGCAAAATATGCTGCATGTTGGGAGTATGTCATTTACTAGTGATTTCTGCAATGAAAGAATGGTACGTACCTCCTTTCCAAGGTACATCACTGCCTATCCGAGTCTGTATATATTTCGTACTTACTTTCGAATCAAATTTAATGCTTCAGTGGTCCTTTCGTCTAATGGAAGTTACAACTATTCTCACTGTTCACACACCTTTTGTCGATTATGTGGAAATTTGGTATGTGAAACAGTGTCTCACTTGATAACAGAATGTGATAGCTTAGACTCACTACGCATGACGCTTTTCAAAGCATATGACAATGCGACCACTATTAATGAAATACCGCCTTTATGGTTGGCTTTTATTCAGGGAAACAATTTAAATTTTATATATTTTATCATTCGATTTTACATGTACTTAGTCGATATTTTTAAATGTCTTGATTAAGTCTTGATCATTCCGTGGCGTTTCTGTGAATCATGACATTTTTTGTATATGATCTGTTATGTGTTATACAAAGCCTTGTTGCTACATGTAAATCAAATAAAATCGAATTGAAATGAATTGATTCCACAAATGGACATTCCTAAAACCAACCAGATTAGCACACCAGGATTGCTCGTCTATCCCCAGATTCAAACTATCCACGATCAGAGGTAATAACTTCCCTGTTAAAGCGGCCAAACCCGGGAACTCACTGCCTCCTGCACTCAGAGAAGACCAGTCCTACCAAAATGTCAGATTTAATACTATCTTGTGCATAAAATCCACTGACCATTAACTCAGGCGATTTATCCTCCACCCTTTGATGATCTATGCCTGTGTAACTGAAATGCAACAAGTAATGCCCACCTGCTGTAACCTTAATTTGTATATAATGCCTTGTAATATCTGTAAATATCTGTATATCCTGCTTTTGTAAGTAATGTATTTCACTTTATGACTCACTGTAACTAAGCTTTGCATCTTCTTGAAACTGCTGCGGCCTGATACCCTTGGGTCTGGTGCGCATTACAAATAATAAAACAAACAAACACACAAACATTATTGAGAAGTAATATAAGGTAAAGGGAGGTTGAGTATTTCTTGCTTTTTTAGTTCAAGAAAGACTTTGATTCAGTCAACAGAAAAACATTCTATGGCACAAGGTACATTCTATCGAGGTCCCCAAAAGCCTCTTACATCTCATCATATTGCGTTACACAGTCCTTGGTGCTGGTTAGTTCGAATAGGTATGGAGAGTATACCTCTTTTCTAATTACCAATAGAGGAGTGAAACATGTATGATCATTAGCCCAGCCATTATGCATTATGTAGAGAGTTACAGCCTCATCCCTCGTGAACCTTGGATCACGTGGAGTGAGATTTGTCCTTTTCTCAGGATACATGTCGATTATTCCAAAGCTCTTTTATAATAATAATAAATAATAATTAGGCTTTTATATAGCGCTACAAACCCTCAGGTATCTGAGCGCTGCTTATTATTACCCACGGTGTGTGGTGCTCATTTATCGACCTCGGAAGGATGATAGGGACCATGTTAGGGACCATGTTCCCTTTAATGTCCTGTGCCTTTTAACCAAAGCCTGACGTTTTACATTGATTTTATTATGGATATGTTGGTATATGGTCGTTTTTATATATGCATCATGTCTAATAAAAATTGAACATATGTTATTTTTTTTGTATTTCTGACCTGACCGACCTCCCCATCAACCAGTAGAAGTCAAACATGTATAATGGTTCAAATAAAAACCTCCTTGGTACCGCGTAACATAACCCCCCATGTACTTGAGTTTCAAGAGCGTGAGGTGCATCATCATTTTATAAACGGTTGTCATGTTTGATCCACGGATAGCCACCAGTGCCGCAGAAAACGCACGGTGGGGAAAACGTCCGGAAAACACATTTGGGTTAGTTGGTGGTCGAAATAGGGTCTGGAAAGGGTGGGGGAGTGGAATAAAGATGATATGAAGATATTTTCCTAGGTGAAAAAAGTGGGTGCGGGTGTCGGCCAGTCCACAGACACCACAGTAGTCTGCAGACAGCGCTGTGAACGAACAGTTTGGAAAACACATTTGGGGTTATTTGTTGGCTGAAAGAAGGCATGGAAAGGGTAGGAGAATGGTTAATAGTATGGTACTCTGTATATAGTGCAACACAACACTCTGCAGGGGAGAGCAATTTCAAAGTGTTTTCAAGGCTGCAGTCAGGGAGCATGAGAAACACTGCCCCCTATCTTAGATTAAATGCACACCCAATAACTTCCCCTGTCCACCTACTCCTCCATAGCTATTCTTGCTGACCATTCCCTTGCTTCACTCCACGCAGTACTTCCTGGCTTCTCCTGCAAAAAATTAGAAAAACTCCAACAAAAAGGTTTGTTTAGGAACCACCTTTCACATATTAAAAAATAAAAGTACAAAAATATATGCTTATATACTCCATCTACTTTACATTTTTCAATAAAGTAGTTAGACTCAATAACATTCTCTAACATTCCCATTAGCATTTTCTACTATCCTAATGGAAATAATGGACAATAGTATACTAGAGAAAAAGAACAAAACACAGAAACAATTTTCTGTCCCAAATACTTTTCTCTAGTATTCAATAAGGACCATAATCCATGGCCCTTTATGACTATCAGTGGTCTCTGCAGTCCCCTCTCTAAGCCATGCTTTATTACAAAAAACCAGAGCGCACAGACACAACTTCGCAAAAGACAGCCCTTCTACCTTTTTTACTGTTATGTTTTTACCACTCCCACTTTGCCTGCTTTGAAACAGTCAAACAAATATCTGCCAATTAGTTAAAAAAACTCTACAGATAACCCTATCAGCATATTAAACTTCCACACACCAGATGCCACTTAAAAATGCTACAGATAACCATATCAGCATATTAAACTTCCACACACCAAATGCCACTTAAAAATGTTGTACAAATCCTTTCCATATGCATTTCCCTTGCTTATCCAAGAACATTGTTTACACTACTGCTATAAATGCACATATGCATTATGCAGTAAAAAAGGGCATGAATGGAAAGAGGAGTAGGGCTAACCAAGTGCTCATAGAAGCCCAGAAGGAAATTACCAAGACATGCCAAAGTCAGAGGCCACTTACTACCTGCTGGGGCAAAGGAGTCCCAAGGGTGTGGTACACAGTCGCCAGGCGGTGCACCCGCAAGGGCAGTGCTGAAGGTTGGAGGGGTGTACTGGTGTCAAAAAGATATAGGGCCTGGAATCTATCAGGTTTCTGAGGGACCAAGCCACCAGTGTAAGTGGCATTGGTGTGAGTTAGCAACGAAGGGATTAAGTAAAATAGGAACAAAAAAGCTTAGTTTTTTGAAGTTTTCAGAATTTAAGGAGTTCCAACTCAGGTATAAAAGGAGCAGGACGGTTGTTCGAAAGAGGGGCACTGACGGAAGACAGAGACATGCCTCCTGCTCTCTGTTTCAAAAAGCATTTCACAAGCAGAGTACTGGAGTTACAGCATAGGAGCGCTGTAGCATTGCAGTATTTAGGAAAATCAAGTTGGACAAATTATAGTCCTTGCAATTAACAGGACCCAATGTACACATTTTTCAGGCTGCAGCAATACCATCCCTGGGCTTCAGGCCAAGAATAAATCTTGCAGCCCTAGTCTAGATTAGCCAAAGGGGTATAGACAACAAATGGGGAGTTTAAGGAAGACGGCTTTTGCTGTAGTCCAGCCTACACAGTACCAGGGCTCTACAGACATTTAGCTTTTTGGGGAAGGTAAGGAACTGTACAATGCCTGTAAGGAGGTCAAGCTGAAATCATGAGCTTTCTTTTCAAGTTCTAAAATGAAAGGAGTAAAAGAGGGAAAAGATTTAAAGATTACCCCAAGGTTTTTGGCTGACCTCACAGAATGTTAAGAGTAATCAGCCCAATGGCCAAGCCACAGGGTAGGAGAAAAACAGGGTACAGGTGTCATAGTAAGAAAGATCTCCCTCTTACTGGCAATGAGACAGATATTGTTAGCTGCACACAATGCCTCAATAGCGGTCAGGCATTCAGGGATAAAAAAACAAGCAGAACAAATGAGTTCAGAGATGTTTAAGGAAAGATGTGTGTCATTAACATAACAGTGGAAATGAGAAAAGAAGAAAGACATCTTGTGAGCCACAGGGAGGAAATAGATATGTTATTGCCACGATGATAGGATAAAGACCTGGTGTACTCTGCAGGTACAAAGTGAGGTGGTGGAGTACAAACAGTCCAGTTGCAGCTGGGAAGGGTGTTTAGTCAGGAAACAGATGAGCCAGTCCAGTTAAAGATGATAATGGTATCATGTAACCGTTTAATAAGGATACATAGGTTTACCGTTTGAAAGGTGGACGAGACATCAAGGAGCAATTTCCTCAGTAGTACTACAATAATAAATACCATGTACACTATTGAGACAAACATTGTTAACCGCATACAGTGCCTCAATGGCGATCAGACAATCTTGGATAAAAAATGAAGAGAACAAATTATTTCAGGGACGTTCAATGAAAACTGTGTCTCATTAACATAGCACTGGTAATGAGGAAAGAAAAAACACATCGGTGAAATAGATATGTAATTTCTACAATGATAGGTTAAAACACTGGGGTACTCCACAAGTACACAGTGAGGTGGTGGAGTACAAACAGCCCAGTGGCAGATGGGAAGGGCGCTTAGTGAGGAGAGCAGATCACCCAGTCCAGTGCATGGTCCATAATGCTAATGGTATCATGGAACCAGTCAATAAGGATACAATGGTTCACTGTATGAAAGGTGGAAGAGACATCAAGGAGCACTATCCTCAATTGTAGTTCAAGCAAAAATACTATATACACTTTATTGATATCATTGCACTATATTACAAATACTGTATGATCCCCCTGCATTACCTATAATTACTATTCACATATTACTATACTATGCGTTGCCAGTGGCCAGATTTTTAGGGGCATCAGTGATGTCATTCATTACATCACTGATGACATCACATATTAAATTAATTGGGCCTCATTAGGACTCTGGCGCTAAACCATGGTGCTATTAACACCATGGTCCATGCCGGAGTCCGCCATGGCGGAATGAGGAATTACCACCCCATTCCGAGGTTGGTGGGGCGGTAATTCCCCATGCCACCATGGCCCTTCCCCATTCCCTTTTTGGCCCATAGGGCTCAATGGGAATGGGGAAGGCGCTAATTACGGTACCGCAAATTGCGGTACCGTAATTAGCACCAAGGTCCCTTTGCGGGTCCCTACTTTAACGGCTGGTAAAACTAGCCGTTAAGGTCGGGTCCCGCAAAGGGTCCTCGTAATTAGGCGCTAAGTGTTTAACGGCGCTGCAGCCTTTTACGGCGCCATTAAACACTTAGCGCCAGGGTCATAATGAGGCCCATTATCATAAAGAGATCCTACAAGGAGTTGTGTTCACAATGTTGGTAGCAACATGTCAGAGGTGATTAGGAGACCTATCATGAAGTACTTCATATGTTAAAGAATGTACTAATCAAAGCAAAATATTATATTGGAGTGTTGTTGTTAATACAAGAACATAATCCTACATACATATAGGCAATGGCTGCAACATGCAATGTAGAAGTACACAATTTTAATCTGGTAATTTTCAAAAGTAAAATAATGAATGCTACCTTATCACACATTTTCCTTAATGTTAAACTTGGAATAAATAGCTAATTATTCACTTGTGTTAGTATAAACAATACAAATGAAGACCCACAACACATACAAATCAGAGGCACATACAGGGAAACTTAAGTACGGATGAAAGAAACAACATCACCAGAACATGTCAATAACATTAAAGTTAATCTCCATGCAAACAAATGAAATGTGTGTTTGAGGCCTGCTTATTGCCACATGTATGTACACCATAAGGTCATACTAAACCCTAAGGAAATTACTTTAAGAGCATACGACAAGATTAACGTATAGATATATAGCACCTTTTGAATTTTAATATTCTGACTGTCAGTGAACAAAACCCTCGCCTCGATATATCAGTGAACACAAATAAGTGGCCTAGATATGTGATGCCATCAATGATGTCATACATGACATTTGTGATGTCATCTTTGATGTCCTGGATGTTAGTGGTAGCTGTGCACCGTGCTGGCCCAAGTTATGGTTGCTTAGCTGACCATAATTGGGGAATTTTGCTGGGGAGGGTTCGGTTTTACTTGTAACCATAACGTCCATTTAGGAACTATTTTTGACTGAATTTCATAGGTTTTTCTTAGTGTAACTTAACCATAACGTCCATTTAAGAAAGATTCTTCATTACATGGACGCGGTAGCGTCCATGTAGTTATGGTTAAGTTGGAGTTTCCATAGAAAGAGCATTTTGTGGGTGGCTTATAACTTCGCTCTCTCTAGACGAATCCTCACCAAACTTTGCAAAAAAAGTATATGGCCCACTCTGAATTTTCTTGCAAGGTTTGGAGAGGTTTGGTCCAGGGGGGGCAAAGTTATAGGGGGGGTCCCAAAAGTTTTGTTGTTTCCCATAGGCATAATGGAAAAAAACTTTGCGCATGCCTACAGCCCAAACCGCTGGACGGATTTACACCAAATTTGTGGCAGGAGTGGGGGCTTGGTCCCGAAAGCGTGCTTTTGCAAATTTGGTGTAAATCTGCCCAGTAGTTTTTTTTAAAAATGATCAAAATGTAAGGCAAAAAAATTAGTGATATCTCTGTTCGCTTTGCGGACGGACTTCTCGGTTCGTTCCGCGGACAGTGCCCTGATTGGCCGAGCGGCTTGCGCGATGTCCGCGAACATGCGGCGTGTTTGCTGATTGGACGGCGTGGGGCGTGGAGCACATCAGATTGTTTGTGGCGTCCGCCATCTTGTATTTGCCGACAACCGCAGATAGCGCGGTGAAACTTGGATTAAAAATTGTATTTAGTGGAGTGTGTTGGTGTGTAAGAGTGTTTGGGGAGGGTGGGGGAGTATGAGATAGGTTCAATGTTCTGTTTTTTTTATGTGCTAGACGCTTTTGTTGTGTTCGATTTTTCTGCAGACAACAGGGCTGTTCTGAAATGTTCGTAAATAAACAGAATGGATTCGGTGTCAAGTTGAAAGTGTTCTAAGGAGACTCGTGGGGTCCTGGAATGTTCGCAGGGAGTGTCCTGAAGCCATTGTCTGTATTGTTCGTTGTCAAGCTGAAAGTGTTCTAAGAACACTCGCGGTGTCCTGAAATGTTCGTACATAAAGAAAATGGGGGTGTTCTGAGGACGTTGTCCGTATCGTTCGCTGGCAAGTTGAATGTGTTCTAAGAACGCTCGTGGTGTCCTGAAATGTTCGAAAATAAACAAAATGGGGGTGTTCTGAGGATGTTCTCCGTATTGTGTGCCTGCTTAGCTGTATCCAATGAGGGAATGGCACAGAGAGTGAAGTGGAAATGGTAGAAGGCCTGTCTAAGAGATACACGGTCCGCGGACAGGGCATGCTACATTCGGGGTTTTCCAGCAAATCCAGTATGGAAAGAAGACTGTAGGGATCAGCCAATCAGATGTTGAGGTTGTGGATTTGTGTTCAAAGAGACTGTGTGTAGTGAAGATGGCAGACGTGGAGAAAGTCAGTGTGTTGGTGCTTGGAGATATGTTTGTACATGGTTTACAACAGTATGCTCAATGCAGGCATATTGCAAAGAATTTTGATGTTAAAGGAGTGGAGGTGGTGTGGAGCACTGTGCCTGATTGCAATGTACAGGGAATTGTACAGGTTTGTGAAGATATGGAAAGGATGAACAGTCCCCATGTGGTAGTTTTGCACTATGGTGCTTTCCATTTGGGCTATGTCAGTGCCCCTACTTTGTTGGCAGATTTGGAACACTTGGTTCAAGCAGTAATGAACATCCTTCCAAATGCCAAAGTAATATTTTCTGGATTAGTACCTACGCCAATATGGGACAATAGTTTAGTTTTTTGTCCTCAGCAAAACAATGCTAGGTGTGTAATTAACCGAGGCATGTGTGCCTTCATGCTTAGAGCTGGTATGTTCTTCTGTAATAATGAGAATATTGATTCCAGTAATGCTGTTTATTTTAAAGAAGATGGCATTTCCTTATCTTTTATGGGAAATGCCATTCTGTTTTGGAATGTAAGGGTTGCTTTGGAGAAGGTTATGTGAAGATTTTAGGAGTAAAGTAAGGAAACAAAAAAAAAATACAAAATAACAAGTGTCTGTCAAGCATCTGCAAAAAAAACGGCTTTCAGAGCCAACCTCAAAGGGGAAATGGGGCACACTATTTAAATTTACATTCACCACGCTCAGATTTTCAATATGTCCGCGGACATGTCGGTAGTCCGCAGACATCGAAATCACTAGCTAGGGGTTCAGTATGTTCTATGTTACATGTATATAAAGTCAGGGATATTATGGTTAAGTTGTGCTACTAAAAACATATGAAATTCAGTAAAAAAACTTTGTTAAAGGGACGTTATGGTTAAGTTGCGATAATAAAAACCTATGAAATTCAATGAAAGAACATTGTTAAAAGGGACGTTATGGTTAAGTTGCGCTACTAAAAACCTATCAAATTCAGTAAAAAACTTTGTTAAAGGGACGTTATGGTTCAAAGTAAAACCAAAAAAACCCTAAAATTCGCCAGTCATGGTAAGATAAGCAACCATAACTCGCGCCACCGTGCACTGCTAACACTAACACCCAGGACATCAAAGATGACATCACAAATGTCATTGATGACATCACTGATGACATCACATGTGTATTTACTTTTCATGAAAACTCTGTAGGAGGGATTCTTATAAGGTTGACCAAAAAGTGTCAAGGATCATTTGATCAAGAACCATAACGTCCCTTTTAACAAAGTCTTTTCATTGAATATATATATATATATATAGTGTCCGGCAAGAAGCAGGAGAGTAGCGTGCTCCCTCTAGGCCCCCTGCCTCCTACCTCATCTCAACCAATACTCCCAGGAAGGTAAGCCCTTTGGGCCTCAAGAAAAAGTGCAGGAATCAGCATCTGCATTTTTAAATAGAAGCGCTAGTTTGATCAGAAGCATTGGGCCTTTGGCATTATTTTTTTCACTGTGCGCGTGACACAGAACGAAATGGGATCAACTACAACAAAAATGCTTTTTGCAGCATAACGCTTCTTGATGCTTATGCATCCTGCTGGTTATGTTACTGAAATGGACATTTCTCAGGGATTTCTGTCTGTTTCCTGTGTTCGTGCCACTCTCCAAGATGGTCGCTCCTGCATCTACCAGTGGAGACTTCCGTTGTCTGTAGCCTGGCCGCCTTTGATTGGCTGCATCCCACTTTTCACTCAACCAGGTGCACCAGGAGGCAGGAGCCGGCACCTGCAACAAAGACCCACATCTAAGGCCCTGTGTGTGCCTGTCTGGGCATGGAAGGCTCTGGAAGGCCCCTGCCCATAAAAACATTTCTGGCTGCCATAAACACATCTAATACTCATCGTACTCTGTTTACCCCTCACATGAGTGATGACTGGACTTCCATTGTCTCCTCCTTCCCTTCACCTTGTCCTCTAACAGTTGCATTCTCTTGCCTTTCTCCTTTGACCATTCGACTGACTCATTGCATTCTGTGTGCCTCATTTGAAATTATTTGTTAGCTTGGTATTGACTTTCACTGCACCGCCTTCTGCATTTCATTGTGTTGTGCCTCCATTTTTAAAAATCAGATTTAAGTGTGTTTTATTACATCTGTGAAACACCTTCATTTCACTCTGTTGTGCTGTTCCTCAATTTTGTTTAAATCAGATTTAAGTGTGATTTATTCCATCTGTTAACCTCCTGCATGTCACTGTGCTGTGCCTCCTTTTTTTAAAAATCAGATTTTGGTTTGTGTTACTCCATCTGTGAACCACCTGCATTTCACTGGGTTGTGTTGGCCTCAATTTTTTAAAATTGGTTTTAGGTATGCTTTATTCCATCTGTGAACATCTTTAGGAATTTAGGTGTGTGCTATTCCTGCATTTTCTTTGCTGCTAGTTAAAAAAAAACAATTTAGTTGTGTGTTCATCCTGCATTGTTTTGCTGCTAGTTAAACGTCATATTTAGATGTGTGCTCATCTTGCATTTTCTTGGGACTGTGCTGACTGGTTACTCCCTTTGCCCACTGTTCTGGTTTGTTTTCTGATCCCTCACCCTCTTCAGTTCCCACTGTTTATCCCCACTCCTGTGTGTCTCCTTGTGCATCTGCTCCCTCCTTGCCTACTTCCTCCCACATACCTCAGCTGCTCTGCCTCTTTTAAGTATGCCACATTCTGTGCCCCTCACTATGGCACTTTATATTTCTCCTATCTTCTCTAACAGCTTCTCTATTTCATATCCTTCTCCTCTCACTAAGTCTGGCAGGGAGAAACTCAAGAAAGACACACTGGGTTCCAACCCAGGCCTGCCTATCGCTGGCACCTACGTCAGTGCTTCCGCCAGAGGGACCATCACAACATCCTCTTTTTTGTTCCTTTACTGACCTATGGACTCTTCATACTCTGCTCTCTCCTTACTCTTCCTCACACATTAATGGTGCTACCCGCTAGAAGGTACTTCTTGCCATATTCTCCACCTCCAGGGTCATCATAAATGACTATCGACATGGTACTACCCTGTTACAAGGGCCTCAATCCAACCCCTTACTTTTTGATAGGCTTCTTCCTCGCCTTATCAACTTTCCACGTTCCTCCTCACAGGATTCCATGCCATCGGTTTCTATGGCCACCAAGCCTCCCTTGCCAGCTATGCCCACCTTCGCTACCTTACCTCCTACTAGCATCACTGCCTCTCTCACAACTGCTCCATTATCACTTGCAACTGTACAGGCTCTCTTGCCTACACTTACTGCTCTGAAAACCTTGTCAGCCTCTACCTCTCTGATGCCCTTGCACCCAAAGATACTGCATCTGGAGCACCATTGCCCCGGGTGGCCCCTTCTACACAGGCTCCCTTCCCATCTACTACTGTCCTGGCACCCTTACCTACAATCCCCCCGCCAACATACTTGGCAGCCTCGGGTCCTCTGCACCTCCCTAACTCTATCTCTCAGGCACTCTCGCTGCTCACTGGGGGACCACCATCCCCTGTACCTCCCCTCGTAAGTCTTTCAAAAACAGAAATATGCTCCACGTTGCCACTCTTAACTTTCACTCTGCTGCCAAGCACTCCTCTGATATCTGCCAACTCTTTGAACTCCTGGATCTCAATGCCCTAACCTTCTTGAGACATGGTTCAAGGACAGCTCTATCACAAGTTTTGACACACTGCTCCTTGAAGGCTCCAAGATCCTCTCTGTGCCCAGGTCTAACAGGCCAGGAGGGGGAGTAGCATGATCCTTCTTTGAATGGATCCCTGTTTCCATCATTCCGTCTCAGGTCTACTCTTTCTTTTGAATTTCTGGTCTGCAGGCTCTCTTTTTTCCTTTCTCCTCACTTACTCTGGGCCCCTTCTATCGGCCACCAGGCCAGCTCACCCTCTTCCTCTCTGAATGGGCTGACTGGCCTCTTCTCTCCTTTCCTCATCCTACCAACTCCATCTTGATTCTCCTCAGGGTCGTTCTGCAACCTATGCAACTCTCTTTCTCTGTCCATTCAACCTTCTGGCCCGACGCACATCACTGACCACACCTTAGATGCTTTTATCTCCACTGAAATCCCTATCGCTATCCCTCTCACTACTTCACTCTCCTAGACTGATCATTCTCTTCTCTCTTCCCACATGAAGCTCTCTTCTCCTCTAGCACTGGCACACCCTTCACAGCCTCCCACCTTCAAGGTCATCCGGCCCATGAAAAGAGTGACATTAGCTGCCTTTGCCTCCACATACTCTCCTCCTTCTACTCATGTGGCTGACTCCCACTCAAACTTTCACCTCTCCATCTCCAACACTGTTGACATTCTTACCTCTGTCATGAGGGTCCGTCTGAAGCCTTCCAAAAAGTGCAACTCTGGGTACGACTCTGAGCTGGCTGCCCTTAAAGGAAAGTGCAGAGCAGCGGAACAGAAATTAAGATCTTCAGGTGCTCCATCTGACAAACTGGCCTGCTTCCTTCTTCAAAAGCAATAAAGACTCTGCATCCACTCCAAGAAAAGAGTCTATATTCAAGCCTGCATTTCAGCGGCATCTAACAACATGGCTGAAATCCTCAAAGTCAACAAAGCACAAGAATCAAGCCAGCGGATATACAAGCAAGTACACTGAAAGGAGCACAATCCCACCAACGGAGTCGGGAACGGACCCTCAATCAACCCCTCAGATCACTGCACATGAATCACAACAGTATTATTTAAATAAATGTCTTTATTAGATTAGAAACATTAAAATGATTATTAAATAAGTTAGAGCTCATACATGAATAAGAGTAAATATATGACATACAATTATAAACACAATTAAAGTGCATAATGTGAAGCAAATACTAATTTCCAAAAAGGACTG
Organism: Ambystoma mexicanum; assembly: GCF_040938575.1. Lineage (NCBI taxonomy): Eukaryota > Metazoa > Chordata > Amphibia > Caudata > Ambystomatidae > Ambystoma > Ambystoma mexicanum. The sequence goes on along the minus strand of NC_090933.1, from coordinate 259,888,202 downwards.
CTAAGAACCCAATGCCAAATCACAAATTGGAGAGCGATCAGACTCATCCCCAAATATATCTAGATCAGTGCCAGTGAATTGGACACACTCGGGAGACGGGAATCTATCGAGTGAAAAATTCTGGTCAACTGAACAAGTCTGAATGATTTAGAACCACATTTATAGGCTGGTTAAATCCTAAAAATGTCAGGAAAGAAGATTTGTTATTTCCAAATGTGGCAGTTCAATAATAGAACAAACAGGAAACTGAAAAGCATCACAAATTCAAACCCATACTCTAAAAATTCTAACATGGTATGCAATACGTCAACTACTGCAGTGACATGCAAATTAGAACACAAATACATGAAAACAATATAGTAAGCATGGCACCATAAAAAAGTAGTTTCGATGGAAAGCACATCTGCTGAATTGCAGATGATGTCCATCTTCGTCAGGACGTGGCGTTCCCGTGTATACATTCTTGAAAATTCATCTGTGTCTTTAAAACACCTACACAAAAGTTACACATTAAAAAACACCCTTTCTACTGAAATGTTTTATTTTGAAACAAATATGATGATAATAAAACCTAAATTGAAGAACATACATATAAACAATACAATCATTCATACATCATTCTTATGTATAAAAAAACAAGTGATCTGAAGATCCCGAAAGAGGACCGGTCCCTCAACGCAAGGTCAGGACATGCAAAGTGACTAGGGGGAGAAAATCTAATTACCATGATCTCAAACCCTTCGGGGGTGGGTCCAGGAGCCTGACAAGAAGTCCAGGAAGTAACTGTTATGGACTTGATGGTCGTGCAGAGTATAAATACCTCCGTCCCCAAGTACCACACAGACAACACCAGAAATACTGCCTGTGCGGTCTTTGAGGCCACAGGTGGTAGACCGTCGAGCTGATTCGGGAACAGCCGGAAGAACCCCTTGAACGCTGTAAGGCAAAGGATTAGGCAGTTATGCACAAAACAGGCAGGATAACAGAAGAACACAGGCAACTCAGCTCTGCTTACCTATGTGTACAAAGGTGGCCCAGAGGTGTGGGGAAGGACTGGACCCCGGGGCAGGAACCGGATAGGTAAACACCTAGCGTGGGGCCAGAGGCCGGGCTATCAAACAGACAGACGTGATCCATAGGGTATCCAGGGACGATGCCGTAGTCGGGTAAACAAGAGGACCAAAGTTAGTACAGTAGGAAGAGGCAAAAACAGTCCGTGGAGCAAATCGTGGTTCGGCAACTGGAGAATCAAAGTTCGGTTAGCAGGAGGGTAAGGCGAAGCAATACGTGTAACAAAAGCGTGGTCGAGAAAAACAATCCGTAAGTCCAAACGTAGAATTCAGCATCACGTGATCCAGGAAGGAAACAGCTGTGAAGCAACGCTCCTTGTTTCCGGAAGTTATTTATACCTTGTCAGGGGTCACGTGATACGTGACACTGGAGCGTTGCTGTGCATAGGACGATCACGTGATCCGTGACGCGCGGGTCTCCGTGGGCAACGCTTTGCGTTGTAGCGAGATGTCAACCTCCAGTTTAGCTGCCAAGAACGGGAGGGGCGATAAACGCCGGGTCTGCTTTGCTGCGATCCAACAGGATGGGCGAAGGGCACTGGGTTACGTGAGCCAAGGTGAGTATGTGGGGTAGTGGGAGAGACAGTGTTCGAGGGCGGAGAAACAGCACCTGTACAAGCTGCACTCGGTGCGGGAGATGTAACAGAGTCCCCCCTCAAAGGCCCACGACCCCGTGGGCAGGCAGGGCAGTCCCTATGAAAACGGGCAACAAGAAGCGGGGCATGGACATCGTGGGAGGGAACCCAAGAGCGGTCTTCGGGACCGTAACCCACCCAGTCAACAAGATACTGCAGGCGACCCCTGTGAAAGCGGGAACCCAGGATAGCGCTAACCTCGAAGACATCCGGAGAGGACACCGAGACTGGGGTCGGGGGAGCAGTGACCCGGGTAGGAGCAAGGCAAGGCTTGAGAAGGGAGGTATGAAATACCGGGTGAATCCGCCAAGTAAGGGGAACAGCAAGGCGGAAGGCCACGGGGTTCAAGACCTTAGGGATTTTGTAGGGACCCACGAAACGGGGCAACAGTTTGCGGCACCCAGGGATACGTAAGTGCCGAGTTGACAACCACACTCTGTCCCCCACGCGATAAGCAGGGGCCACTGACCGCCTCCGGTCAGCCTTTGACTTCATCAATGTTTGGGCCTCACGGAGATGGACAAGGGTCCGAGAATGGACGTCCGCCAGGTCACGAACACAGGCGTTGGCAGCAGGGGTGGCAGAGGAGAAATCCGGGAGCGGGAGGGTGCGCGGATTTTGACCATACATGGATTAGAAAGGAGAGAAACCAGTAGCTGAGTGACGTGAGTTGTTATACGCGAATTCAGCGAGGTGGAGCAGATTGAACCAGGAGTCTTGGTATTGAAGGGTCAGGCACCGCAAATATTGTTCCATGGCTTGATTCACCCTCTCAGTCTGCCCATCGCTTTCTGGGTGATAGGCAGAGGAGAAATGAGCATCAATACCCAGGAGTCTGGTAAGGGCACGCCAGAAACAAGAAGTAAACTGTGACCCGCGATCCGATATGATGACCTGTGGGAGACCAAAGAGACAAAAGACCGTCCTGAAGAACAGACGGGCTAACGTTGGGGCCGAGGGTATGCCGGTACAGGGAATGAAGCGTGCCATTTTAGTGTAGGAGTCCACGATAACCCAGATGGTATCATAGCCTTGTCTGCGTGGCAGATCCGGGACAAGATCCATGGAGATAGTATGCCATGGTCGGGGGGAATGGGCAGTGGATGGAGTAGGCCCAGGGGGCGTCCTCTACGTGACTTGCATTGGGCGCATATCGAACAGGTGTTCACGTAGTTCTCTATGTCCCTTCTCATGGATGGCCACCAGCACCACCGGTGTAGCAGATCCAGGGTGCGTTGCTGCCCTGGGTGACCGTTTATGGCAGCATCATGAGACCAGGCAAGCGCTTGGTTGCGCACATCGCATGTGGGTAGGAACAACTTGCCCTGGACAAACGGCAACCCCTCCCGTAGTACAATATCCCATTCCGTGAGTGCATGCGGGTGTCGGGAAACCCATTGTCTAATGGCGGTAAGCAACGGCTGGGATGGTGTACACAAACAAACAACATGACCCCTCCCCAACAAAGTGTCTGGAAACGAAGACAGAGGTTCCCCCCCAGGTGAACGAGACAGAGCATCCGCCTTACCATGAACAAGACCCGGCCTGTGCTTAACGACAAAATCAAAGGCAGCGAAGAACAGATGCCACCGCACTTGTCTGCTGTTTACGCATTTAAGAGTGGCCAAATCCTGTAGATTCTTGTGGTCCGTGTATACTACTGTCTGGTGTTTTGCCCCCATGAGGTGGTGTCGCCACGATTGGAGGGCGTCCTTGATGGCCAACAGCTCTTTCTCGGTCACTGTATAGTGTGACTCGGCTACAGTGAACTTCCGCGAGTGATAAGCCACCGGATGCAAACTACCCGTGGCTGGACATGGTTGTGACAGTATGGCACCCAGAGCGAACGAGGAAGCGTCAGCCTCTATTACAAACGGGAGGTCCGGGTCTGGGTGCTGCAGCACGGGGCAGAAACAAACCTGGATTTGAGTGCTTCGAAAGCCTCCTGGTGTACAGAGGACCAGACGAAAGGGACAAGAGGACTGGTCAGCGCAGTCAGGGGGGATGCAATGGAAGAAAACCCGGCAATGAAACGCCGGTAAAAATTAGCAAAGCCTAGAAAAGACTGGAGTTGTTTGAGGTTGACAGGGACTGGCCATTCCGTGACAGCACGGACTTTTGACTCATTCATGGACAACCCTCCGGGAGTGATGTGAAAACCCAGGAATTCCACCTCTCTCGTATGAAACAAACATTTCTCGGGCTTGGCGAACAGGGCGTTCTTTTTGAGACGGGAGAGTACCTCTCTAACATGAGCTATATGTTCTTTCAAGGAGGACGAATAGATCAATATGTCGTCCAGATAAACCACCACGTACGTATCAAGGATGTCAGAGAATACGTCGTTAATGAAACGCTGGAACGTTGCAGGTGCGTTACAGAGCCCGAAAGGCATCACTGTATATTCGAATAATCCCTGTCTGGAGCAAAAAGCCGTTTTCCATTCGTCTCCACGCCGCATGCGGATTAAGTTGTATGCCCCTCTCAGATCCAATTTGGTAAACAGAGACGCCTTTGTCAACCTGTACAGTAGCGTGGAGATGAGCGGAATGGGGTACCTGTTCTTTATAGTGATAGCATTTAGCCGTCTATAGTCTACACACGGGCGCAGATCACCTTCCTTTTTTGGGACGAAAAAGATAGGACTGGCAGCTGGAGAACAGGAAGGACGAATATGACCCAAACGCAAGGCTTGCTGGATGTATTCTTTCAGAGCCCGTTCTTCAGACTGTGATAACGAGTAGATCCTGCCTCTTGGTATGGGAGCATCCGGGAGAAGGTCAATAGGACAGTCGTAGGGTCTGTGTGGAGGTAGACCTTCCGCTGTTTTTTTGTCAAAAACCATATGATAGTCATGGTAGTCCACGGGAATGCCTGCCATAACAGCTCCCACGGTGTGTGGTGACGTGGTGTCAGGGGCTATGTCCCTGATACTGGAGGAAGCCAGGGCACCGAGAATACTGGCGGGAGAGGAGAGTGACACTGGTTCTGTTAGACAAAAGTGCTGGCATTCTTCTGATTCGAACGTTACTTGTCCCGTTCTCCAATTAATCAAAGGGTTGTGGTGCCGTAACCAGGGGATACCCAAAATAACCCCGAACTGTGGCGTGGTGATGAGGTCAAACGATAGGCTCTCCTTATGAGTGCTCTGTATCACCACCTCCAGAGGTGCGGTTTGATGTTTGATCGGACCAGAGGCTAAGGACGTGCCATCGACAGCTTGCATTGGTTCCGGGTGTTCCTTTTTGATCAAAGGCAGATTGAGACGATGGGCTAATGTGATGTCTATAAAACAACCCGTGGCCCCGGAGTCGATCACGATCTGAACAGCATGGACGATCTCCTGGGTGGGTTTCAACAGGGCATGAACCACAACCGGTCTGATAGGACCGAAGGCGGGTTCAGTGGGGGTCGCGGATAGGCTCGCCGGCGCCCCCTGTATCAAGGACGAGCCTTCTGAAAACCCGACGCCTTGTTCTTTGGTCGTCGGGGGCACTCCCTTACCTAGTGTCCGTTTAGCCCGCAGTAAAAACAGGCGTTGTCGGTTCTCCGACGGTCCCGTTCAGACTGTGTTATCGGGCTTCGGATCCCGCCTATTTGCATGGGTTCGGAACTGGCGGGGGAAGGAACCGGGGTTGACTGGCCGGCAAACATGGTTTCTGCCTTCCGTTCGGACCTGCGGGCGTCCACCTGTAGTGCAAGGTCTACCAGATCTGAATAAACAGAGGGAAGGGCAGGAACCACAGACAGGGCGTCCTTCAAGGTGTTGCATAAACCACGATAGAACACAATCGCCTTTTTTTCCTCTGGCCAGGAGGTTTCAGCGGCAAGTTGATTATAACGGGTGATGTACTCAATAAGTGTTTGCTTTCCCTGTGAGAGGTCTAGTAGTTCCAGGCCCCTTGACTGGGCTTTGTAGCGGGTGTCAAACACTTTGGCCATTTCCGTTATGAGAAGCTCAAAGTCATACAAGGCAGGATGGTCATTTTCTAACAATGGGTTTGCCCAGGTAGCTGCTACACTAGAAAGATGAGACAAAAGAAATGCGGCCTTTGTGACAGAATAGGGGAAGGCTTGGGGTCTGCACAGGAAGTGAAGTTTGCATTGGTTTATGAAGGTGCGGTATTTCCGTGGGTCACCCTGATATCGTTCTGGGGCGGCAAGAGGAAAAGAGGTTGGAAGCAAAACAGGAGTGGGTGCGGGGGCTGGGGCCGGGACAGACTGGACTGGAGGGGCAGGGTCCCCGAACTCGGTGTCTGCAGGTAGAGGATAACGTGTGCTTTGCAAGGCGTCTAGTCTATGGTGAATGGCTGTCGTAGCTGCCGCCATGTCGGTCCTAAGGGCCGCTACGGCCTGCATTAGAGCGGTCACTGGGTCCCCGGCGGAGGGATTCATACTCCGAACGGCCAAAGGCTTCACAGTCTGTTATGGACTTGATGGTCGTGCAGAGTATAAATACCTCCGTCCCCAAGTACCACACAGACAACACCAGAAATACTGCCTGTGCGGTCTTTGAGGCCACAGGTGGTAGTCCGTCGAGCCGATTCGGGAACAGCCGGAAGAACCCCTTGAACGCTGTAAGGCAAAGGATTAGGCAGTTATGCACAAAACAGGCAGGATAACAGAAGAACACAGGCAACTCAGCTCTGCTTACCTATGTGTACAAAGGTGGCCCAGAGGTGTGGGGAAGGACTGGACCCCGGGGCAGGAACCGGATAGGTAAACACCTAGCGTGGGGCCAGAGGCCGGGCTATCAAACAGACAGACGTGATCCGTAGGGTATCCAGGGACGATGCCGTAGTCGGGTAAACAAGAGGACCAAAGTTAGTACAGTAGGAAGAGGCAAAAACAGTCCGTGGAGCAAATCGTGGTTCGGCAACTGGAGAATCAAAGTTCGGTTAGCAGGAGGGTAAGGCGAAGCAATCCGTGTAACAAAAGCGTGGTCGAGAAAAACAATCCGTAAGTCCAAACGTAGAATTCAGCGTCACGTGATCCAGGAAGGAAACAGCTGTGAAGCAACGCTCCTTGTTTCCGGAAGTTATTTATACCTTGTCAGGGGTCACGTGATATGTGACACTGGAGCGTTGCTGTGCATAGGACGATCACGTGATCCGTGACGCGCGGGTCTCCGTGGGCAACGCTTTGCGTTGTAGCGAGATGTCAACCTCCAGTTTAGCTGCCAAGAACGGGAGGGGCGATAAACGCCGGGTCTGCTTTGCTGCGATCCAACAGGATGGGCGAAGGGCACTGGGTTACGTGAGCCAAGGTGAGTATGTGGGGTAGTGGGAGAGACAGTTTTCGAGGGCGGAGAAACAGCACCTGTACAAGCTGCACTCGGTGCGGGAGACGTAACAGTAACGATCTAGCCATACCGAAGACAAATCTCAAATGAATTTGATCTGTAATAATATAATAAAAAAGAAGAATGACCACAAGTGGTCATGAAATTTCTCTGTAGGAGAGCTCGAGTGAGACAAAAGGAGCCCAAAGAAAAGGTAAAACTTAGCTCCAAATTAAACAGACATTTGAAACCCAAGATGAAACCACCAGTGTGATATAAATAAATCACCAGTATTAAGAATAAGTGATAAAGAAGAGAGAAAACCCTATACTCCAGAAACAGATCAGAATAGTACATAAACAGCATCCGAAATGTTCTCGGTATACTCATGCACAAGTCACATGAAACATCATTGTGCTCACCTATAATCTAAGTTACATCTGTCAATCGAGTACCATCAATTGGTCTTTCCTTGGTCTGTGGTACGGCCTCAAATGCACGAGCAGTTCAGGATTTCTGTAGGTTCCCAAAAAAGGTGAACTTCACAATGTCATTCAGGACTAAACAAAATCTATGGAATAATGGCAGACACAAAGAGCTGGTAAGTCATTTAATGTGCCTCAAATGTGATTGTACATAAACTTACTTTGTACATATAAGCCGACTATATGAGAAAAAGGAGAGAAAGAAAATCAGTCCGGCTAACTAATCCAAATCAGTTTCCTCCGCCAATAACATAACATAAAAATAGCATTGCCAGGCTGTGTAAAGAAATAATAAGAAGAATTGCGCGGTCAAAGGAGATCGTAAAATACCCAAATGAGCCGAGTCCAAGACCAGAACCAAAGAAAATTCTGTCTAGCTAGCAGTTGTTGAACACTCACCTCTACAAAAAACGCCATAAACGACAGTGCAGGAAGTCGGAAATCAAACTTCCCGCGTTTGTGTTCAACTGGAGTTAAATATGCCAAAGGCCGTGTCAAAGCTGGTGTCACGAGCGTATCAACTCGAATGAGCCATACACGCGGCAGGGCGTGTCAAATATGAGACCACGTGTCGCACGCGGTAAAGGAAGCTGAGCAAAGCATTACAGCCTTAGGGACATAGCGGGTCTGCCGTCTCAAACGAAACGCCCCAAAATTATCCAATGCACCGAAAAACACGTTTAAAGTGACACAATGAATCGTACAATAAAACAAAGCAAAACGCAAGGCTGGGGCTTGCAGAGCCCCAATACACATGAATCACGTGACATAACACATGGTCCAATATAAACAAGCTCAGAAAAAGCACTTGTATTAAATTAGGAGAGTGTGGTAGACAGTGTTCAAAAACCACATTGCCACGGTTATCGACCAGAAACACATACTGTCCCTGAATTGGGTACGGTGGAGTGCCCAAACCAAGACAATAGTTGCAAGGCAGAAAACCACAAAGATAGCCAAAGGGCTAAAGGGCCAAAAAGCTGGCTCTCAAGCTACGGCATGCCACTCTTCCTGGGCATTCAGGCGCAGTGTATGACTTTGTGTGTTGAATATCCACCACTGTTCCCTTCGGGATAATTTTGTGGCTATGGCATAATGGTCTGGTCCCATGACTTTTTCTAAGCACCACCAACATAAATGTTCACACTCATGTTGATGTTCGACAAAGTGAGCAACTAGAGGTGAAGAAAAATTGTGAGTCCTAATTCTGGACTTATGCTCAGAGATCCTCAATTTAATGGGTCTAGATGTTTTCCCTATATATGTCTTGTCACATGGACACATAATCACGTAAACCACGTTTTTGGAATTACAATGGTTCACTGTATGAAAGGTGGAAGAGACATCAAGGAGCACTATCCTCAATTGTAGTACAAGCAAAAATACTATATACACTTTAATGATATCATTGCACTATATTACAAATACTGTATACTCCCCCTGCATTACCTATAATTACTATTCACATATTACTATACTATGCGTTGCAAGTGGCCAGATTTTTAGGGGCATCAGTGATGTCATTCATTACATCACTGATGACATCACATATTAAATTAATTGTCATAAAGAGCTCCTACAAGGAGTTGTGTTCACAATGTTGGTAGCAACATGTCAGAGGTGATTAGGAGACCTATCAGAAAGTACTTCATATATTAAAGAATGTACTAATCAAAGCAAAATATTATATTGGAGTGTTGTTGTTAATACAGGAACATAATCCTACATACATATAGGCAATGGCTGCAACATGCAATGCAGAAGTACACAATTTTAATCTGGTAATTTTCAAAAGTAAAATAATGAATATTACCTTATCACACGTTTTCCTTAATGTTAAACCTGGAATACATAGCTAATAATTCACTTGTGTTAGTATAAACAATAAAAATGAAGACGCACAACACATTCAAATCAGAGGCACATACAGGGAAACTTAAGTAAGGATGAAAGAAACAACATCACCAGAACATGTCAATAACATTCAAGTTCATCTCCATGCAAACAAATGAAATGTGTGTTTTAGGCCTGCTTATTGCCACATGTATGTACACCATACGGTCATACTAAACCCTAAGGAAATTACTTTAAGAACATACAACAAGATTAACGTATAGATATATAGCACCTTTCAAATTTTAATATTCTGACTGTCAGTGAACAAAACCCCCTGCCTCGATATATCAGTGAACACAAATAAGTGGCCTAGATATGTGATGCCATCAGTGATGTAATACATGACATTTGTGATGTCATCTTTGATGTCCTGGATGTTAGTTGTAGCTGTGCACGGTGGTGGCCCGAGTTATGGTTGCTTAGCTTACAATAACTGGGGAATTTCGGTGGGGGGGGTTCGGTTTTACTTGGAACTATAACGTCCATCTAGGAACTATTTTTGACTGCATTTCATAGGTTTTTCTTAGTGCAACTTAACCATAACATCCATTTAAGAAAGATTCTTCATATATATATATATATATATATATATATATATATATATATATATATATATAGTGTCAGGCAAGAAGCAGGAGAGTAGCGTGCTCCCTCTAGGCCCCCTGCCTCCTACCTCATCTCAACCTGTACTCCCAGGAAGGTAAGACCTTTGGGCCTCAAGAAAAAGAGCAGGAATCAGCATCTGCATTTTTAAATAGAAGCGCTAGTTTGATCAGAAGCATTGCACCTTTAGCATTATTTTTTCACTGTGCGCGTGACACAGACCGAAATGGGATCAACTACAACAAAAATGCTTTTTGCAGCATAACGCTTCTTGATGCTTATGCATCCTGCTGGTTATGTTACTGAAATGGACATTTCTCAGGGATTTCTGTCTGTTTCTTGTGTTCGTGCCACTCTCCAAGATGGCCACTCCTGCATCTACTAGTGGAGACTTCCGTTGTCTGTAGCCTAGCCCCCTTTGATTGGCTACATCCCACTTTTCACTCAACCAGGTGCACCAGGAGGCAGGAGCCGGCACCTGCAACAAAGGCCCACATCTAAGGCCCTGTCTGTGCCTGTCTGGGCATGGTAGGCTCTGGAGGGCCCCTGCCTAGCAAAACATTTCTGGCTGCCATAAACACTCTAATACTCATCATACTCTGTTTACCCCTCACATGAGTGATGACTGGACTTCCATTGTCTCCTTATTCCCTTTACCTTGTCCTCTAACAGTTGCATTCTCTTGCCTTTCTCCTTTGACCATTCGACTGACTCATTGCATTCTGTGTGCCTCATTTGAAATTATTTGTTAGCTTGGTATTGACTTTCACTGCACCGCCTTCTGCATTTCATTGTGTTGTGCCTCCATTTTTTAAAAATCAGATTTAAGTATGTTTTATTCCATCTGTGAAACACCTTCATTTCACTCTGTTGTTGTTCCTCAATTTTGTTTAAATCAGATTTAAGTGTGATTTATTCCATCTGTTAACCTCCTGCATTTCACTGTGTTGTGCCTCCTTTTTTTTAAATCAGATTTTGGTTTGTGTTATTCCATCTGTGAACCACCTGCATTTCACTGTGTTGTGTTGGCCTCAATTTTTTAAAATTGGTTTTAGGTATGCTTTATTCCATCTGTGAAAATCTTTAGGAATTTAGGTGTGTGCTCATCCTGCATTGTTTTCCTGCTAGATAAAAAAAAACAATTTAGTTGTGTGTTCATCCTGCATTGTTTTGTTGCTAATTAAAAGTCACATTTAGATGTGTGCTCATCTTGCATTGTTTTGCTTCTAGTTAAAAATCGAATTTATGTGTGTGTGCATCTTGCATTTTCTTGGGACTGTGCTGACTGGTTACTCCCTTTGCCCACTGTTCTGGTTTGTTTTCTGTTCCCTCACCCTCTTCAGTTCCCACTGTTTATCCCCACTCCTGTGTGTCTCCTTGTGCGTCTGCTCCCTCCTTGCCTACTTCCTCCCACATACCTCAGCTGCTCTGACTCTTTTAAGTATGCCACATTCTGTGCCCCTCACTATGGCACTTTATATTTCTCCTATCTTCTCTAACAGCTTCTCTATTTCATATCCTTCTCCTCTCACTAAGTCTGGCAGGGAGAAACTCAAGAAAGACACACTGGGTTCCAACCCAGGCCTGCCTAACGCTGGCACATACGTCAGTGCTTCCGCCAGAGGGACCATCAAGGACATCCTCTTTTTTGTTCCTTCCCTGACCTATGGACCTTTCATATGGTCGCTCTGCTCTCTCCTTACTCTTCCTCACACATTAATGGTTCCACCCGCTAGGAGATACTTCTTGCCATATTCTCCACCTCCAGGGTCATCATAAATGACTATCAAAATGGTACCATCCTGGTACAAGGGCCTCAATCCAACCCCTTACTTTTTGATAGGCTTCTTCCTCGCCTTATCAACTTTCCACTTTCCTCCTCACGTGATCCCATGCCATCGGTTTCTATGGCCACCCTGGCTCCCTTGCCATCTATGCTCACCTTCGCTACCTTACCTCCTACTAGCATCACTGTCTCTCTCACAACTGCTCCATTATCACTTGCAACTGTACAGGCTCTCTTGCCTACACGTACTGCTCTGAAAACCTTGTCAGCCGCTACCTCTCTGGTGCCCTTGCACCCAAAGATGCTGCATCTGGGGCACCCTTGCCCCATGTGGCCCCTTCTACACAGGCTCCCTTGCCATCTACTAATGTCCTGGCTCCCTTGCCTACAATCCCCTCACCAACATACTTGGCAGCCTCAGGTCCTCTGCACCTTCCTACCTCTATCTCTCAGGCACTCTCGCTGCTCACTGGGGGACCACCATCCCCTGTACCTCCCCTCGTAAGTCTTTCAAAAACAGAAATTTGCTCCACGTTGCCACGCTTAACTTTCACTCTGCTGCCAAGCACTCCTCTGATATCTGCCAACTCTTTGAACTTCTGGATCTCAATACCCTAGCTCTTCCTGAGACATGGTCAAGGACAGCTCTATAACAAGTTTTGACACACTGCTCCTTGAAGGCTCCAAGATCCTCTCTGTGCCCAGGTCTAACAGGCCAGGAGGGGGAGTAGCATGATCCTTCTTTGAATGGATCCCTGTTCCCATCATTCCGTCTCATGTCTACTCTTTCTTTTGAATGTCTGGTCTGCAGGCTCTCTTTTTTTCCTTTCTCCTCGCTTACTCTGGCCACCTTCTATCGGCTGCTGGGCCAGCTCACTCTCTTCCTCTCTGAATGGGCTGAGCTGGCCTCTTCTCTCCTTTCCTCCTCTTACCAACTCTTCCTGCTGGGGGATCTTACCTTTCATCTTGATTCTCCTCAGGGTCTTTCTGTAACCTATGCAACTCTCTTTCTCTGTCCATTCAACCTTCTGGCCTGACGCACACCACTGGCCACACCTTAGATGCTTTTATCTCCACTGAAATCCCTATCGATATCCCTCTCACTACTTCACTCTCCTAGACTGATCATTCTCTTCTCTCTTCCCAAATGAAGCTCTCTTCTCCTCTAGCACTGGCACACCCTTCACTGCCTCCCACCTTCAAATTCATCCGGCCCATGAAAAGAGTGACATTAGCTGCCTTTGCCTCCACGTACTCTCCTCCTTCTACTCATGTGGCTGACTCCCACTCAAACTTTCACCTCTCCATCTCCAACACTGTTGACATTCTTACCTCTGTCATGAGGGTCCGTCTGAAGCCTTCCAAAAAGTGCAACTCTGGGTACGACTCTGAGCTGGCTGCCCTTAAAGGAAAGTGCAGAGCAGCGGAACAGAAATTAAGATCTTCAGGTGCTCCATCTGACAAACTGGCCTGCTTCCTTCTTCAAAAGCAATATAGACTCTGCATCCACTCCAAGAAAAGAGTCTATATTCAAGCCTGCATCTCAGCGGCATCTAACAACATGGCTGAAATCTTCAAAGTCAACAAAGCACAAGAATCAAGCCAGCGGATATACAAGCAAGTACACTGAAAGGAGCACAATCCCACCAACGGAGTCGGGAACGGACCCTCAATCAACCCCTCAGATCACTGCACATGAATCACAACAGTATTATTTAAATAAATGTCTTTATTAGATTAGAAACATTAAAATGATTATTAAATAAGTTAGAGCTCATACATGAATAAGAGTAAATATATGACATACAATTATAAACACAATTAAAGTGCATAATGTGAAGCAAATACTAATTTCCAAAAAGGACTGCTAAGAACCCAATGCCAAATCACAAATTGGAGAGCGATCAGACTCATCCCCAAATATATCTAGATCAGTGCCAGTGAATTGGACACACTCGGGAGACGGGAATCTATCGAGTGAAATGAAAAATTCTGGTCAACTGAACAAGTCTGAATGATTTAGAACCACATTCATAGGCTGGTTAAATCCTAAAAATGGCAGGAAAGAAGATTTGTTATTTCCAAATGTGGCAGTTCAATAATAGAACAAACAGGAAACTGAAAAGCATCACAAATTCAAACCCATACTCTAAAAATTCTAACATGGTATGCAATACGTCAACTACTGCGATGACATGCAAATTAGAACACAAATACATGAAAACAATATAGTAAGCATGGCACCATAAAACAAGTCTTTTCGATGGAAAGCACATCTGCTGAATTGCAGATGATGGCCATCTTCGTCAGGACGTGGCATTCCCCTGTATACATTCCTGAAAATTCATCTGTGTATTTAAAACACCTACACAAAAGTTACACATTAAAAAACACCCTTTCTACTGAAATGTTTTATTTTAAAACAAATATGATGATAATAAAACCTAAATTGAAGAAAATACATGTAAACAATACAATCATTCATACATCATTCTTATATATAAAAAAAACAAGTGATCTGAAGTTCCCGAAAGAGGACCGGTCCCTCAACGCTAGGTCAGGACATGCAAAGTGACTAGGGGGAGAAAATCTAATTACCATGATCTCAAACCCTTCGGGGGTGGGCCCAGGAGCCTGACAAGAAGTCCAGGAAGTAACGATCAAGCCACACCAAAGACAAATCTCAAATGAATTTTATCTGTAATTATATAATAAAAAAGAAGAATGACCACGTGTCGTCATGAAATTTCTCTGTAGAAGAGCTTGAGTGAGATAAAAGAAGCCCAAAGAAAGGGTAAAACTTGGCTCCAATTTAAACAGACATTTGAAACCCAAGATGAGACCACCAGTGTGATAGAAATAAATCACCAGTATTAAGAATAAGTGATAAAGGAGAGAGAAAACCCTACACTCCAGAACCAGATGAGAATAGTACATAAACAGCATCCGAAATGTTCTCGGTATACTCATGCACAAGTCACATGAAACATCATTGTGCTCACCTATAATCAAAGTTACATCTGTCAATCGAGTACCATCAATTGGTCTTTCCTTGGTCTGTGGTACGGCCTCAAATGCACAAGCAGTTCAGGATTTCTGTAGGTTCCCAAAAAAGGTGAACCTCACAATGTCATTCAGGACTAAACAAAATCTATGGAATAATGGCAGACACAAAGAGCTGGTAAATCATTTAATGTGACCCAAATGTGATTGTACATAAACTTACCTTGTACATATAAGCCGACTATATAAGAAAAAGGAAAGAAAGTCAGTCCGGCTAACTAATCCAAATCAGTTTCCTCCGCCAATAACATAACATAACAATAGCATTGCCAGGCTGTTTAAAGAAATAATAATAAGAATTGTGCGGTCAAAGGAGATCGTAAAATACCCAAATGAGCCTAGTCCAAGACCAGAAGCAAAGAAAATTCTGTCTAGCTAGCAGTTGTTGAACACTCACCTCTACAAAATACGCCATAAACAAAAGTGCAGGAAGTCGGAAACCGAACTTCCCGCGTTTGTGTTCAACTGAAGTTAAATACGCCAAAGGGCGTGTCAAAGCTGGTGTCACGAGCGTATCAACTCGAATGAGCCATACGCGGGGCAGGGCGTGTCTAATATGACACCACGCGTCGCATGCGGTAAAGGAAGCTGAGCAAAGCATTACAGCCTTGGGGACATAGCGGGTCTGCCGTCTCAAACGAAACGCCCTGAAATTATCCAATGCACCGAGAAACACGTTTAAAGTGACACAATGAATCGTACAATAAAACAAACCAAAACGCAAGGCTGGGGCTTGCAGAGCCCCAATACACATGAATCACATGACATTACACGTGGTCCAATATAAACAAGTTCAAAAAAAGCACTTGTATTAAATTAGGAGAGTGTGGTAGACAGTGTTCAAAAACCACATTGCCACGGTTATCGACCAGAAACACATACTGTCCCTGAATTGTCTACGGTGGAGTGCCCAAACAAAGACAATAGTTGCACGGCAGAAAACCACAAAGATAGCCAAAGGGCCAAAAAGCTGGCTCTCAAGCTATGACATGCCATTTTTCCTGGGCATTCAGGCCCAGTGTATGACTTTGTGTGTTGAATATCCACCACTGTTCCCTTTGGGATAATTTTGTGGCTATGGCATAATGGTCTGGTCCCATGACTTTTTCTAAGCACCACCAACATAAATGTTCACACTCATGTTGATGTTCGACAAAGTGAGCAACTAGAGGTGAAGAAAAATTGCTAGTCCTAATTCTGGACTTATGCTCAGAGATCCTCAATTTAATGGGTCTAGATGTTTTCCCTATATATGTCTTGTCACATGGACACATAATCACGTAAACCACGTTTTTGGAATTACAATGGTTCACTGTATGAAAGGTGGAAGAGACATCAAGGAGCACTATCCTCAATTGTAGTACAAGCAAAAATACTATATACACTTTAATGATATCATTGCACTATATTACAAATACTGTATACTCTCCCTGCATTACCTATAATTACTATTCACATATTACTATACTATGCGTTGCCAGTGGCCAGATTTTTAGGGGCATCAGTGATGTCATTCATTACATCACTGATGACATCACATATTAAATTAATTGTCATAAAGAGTTCCTACAAGGAGTTGTGTTCACAATGTTGGTAGCAACATGTCAGAGGTGATTAGGAGTCCTATTGTGAAGTACTTCATATATTAAAGAATGTACTAATCAAAGCAAAATGTTATATTGGAGTGTTGTTGTTAATACAGGAACATAATCCTACATACATATAGGCAATGGCTGCAACATGCAATGTAGAAGTACACAATTTTAATCTGGTAATTTTCAAAAGTAAAATAATGAATGTTACCTTATCACACATTTTCCTTAATGTTAAACCTGGAATACATAGGTAATTATTCACTTGCGTTAATATAAACAATACAAATAAAGACCCACAACACATACAAATCAGAGGCACATACAGGGAAACTTAAGTAAGGATGAAAGAAACAACATCACCAGAACATGTCAATAACATTCAAGTTCATCTCCATGCAAACAAATGAAATGTGTGTTTGAGGCCTGCTTATTGCCACATGTATGTACACCATACGGTCATACTAAACCCTAAGGAAATTACTTTAAGAACATACAACAAGATTAGCGTATAGATATATAGCACCTTTCGAATTTTAATATTCTGACTGTCAGTGAACAAACCCCCCTGCCTCGATATATCAGTGAACACAAATAAGTGGCCTAGATATGTGATGCCATCAGTGATGTCATACATGACATTTGTGATGTCATCTTTGATGTCCTGGATGTTAGTGGTAGCTGTGCACGGTGGTGGCCCTGGTTATGGTTGCTTAGCTGACCATAACTGGGGAATTTTGGTGGGGGGAGGTTTGGTTTTACTTGTAACCATAACGTCCATTTAGGAACTATTTTTGACTGAATTTCATAGGTTTTTCTTAGTGCAAGTTAACCATAACGTCCATTTAAGAAATATTCTTTATATATATATATATATATATATATAGTGTCCGGCAAGAAGCAGGAGAGTAGCGTGCTCCATCTAGGCCCCCTGCCTCCTACCTCATCTCAACCAGTACTCCCAGGAAGGTAAGCCCTTTGGGCCTCAAGAAAAAGTGCAGGAATCAGCATCTGCATTTTTAAATAGAAGCGCTAGTTTGATCAGAAGCATTGCGCCTTTAGCATTATTTTTTCACTGTGTGCATGACACAGACCGAAACGGGATCAACTACAACAAAAATGCTTTTTGCAGCATAACGCTTCTTGATGCTTATGCATCCTGCTGGTTATGTTACTGAAATTGACATTTCTCAGGGATTTCTGTCTGTTTCCTGTGTTCATGCCACTCTCCAAGATGGCCGCTCCTGCATCTACTAGTGGAGACTTCCGTTGTCTGTAGCTTGGCCCCCTTTGATTGGCTACATCCCACTTTTCACTCAACCAGATGCACCAGGAGGCAGGAGCCAGCACCTGCAACAAAGGCCCACATCCAAGGCCCTGTCTGTGCCTGTCTGGGCATGGTAGGCTCTGGAGGGCCCCTGCCTAGCAAAACATTTCTGGCTGCCATAAACACATCTAATACACATCGTACTCTGTTTACCCCTCACATGAGTGATGACTGGACTTCCATTGTCTACTTCTTCCCTTCACCTTGTCCTCTAACAGTTGCATTCTCTTGCCTTTCTCCTTTCACCATTCGACTGACTCATTGCATTCTGTGTGCCTCATTTGAAATTATTTGTTAGCTTGGTATTGACTTTCACTGCACCGCCTTCTGCATTTCATTGTGTTTTGCCTCCATTTTTAAAAATCAGATTTAAGTGTGTTTTATTCCATCTGTGAAACACCTTCATTTCACTCTGTCGTGCTGTTCCTCAATTTTGTTTAAATCAGATTTAAGTGTGATTTATTACATCTGTTAACCTCCTGCATTTCACTGTGTTGTGCCTCCTTTTTTTAAATCAGATTTTGGTTTGTGTTATTCCATCTGTGAACCGCCTGCATTTCACTGTGTTGTGTTGGCCTTAATTTTTTAAAATTGGATTTAGGTATGCTTTATTCCATCTGTGAACATCTTTAGGAATTTGGGTGTGTGCTCATCCTGCATTGTTTTGCTGCTAGTTAAAAAAAACAATTTAGTTGTGTGTTCATCCTGCATTGTTTTGCTGCTAGTTAAAAGTCAAATTTAGATGTGTGCTCATCTTACATTGTTTTGCTGCTAGTTAAAAATCGAATTTAGGTGTGTGCGCATCTTGCATTTTCTTGGGACTGTGCTGTTCTGGTTTGTTTTCTGTTCCCTCACCCTCTTCAGTTCCCACTGTTTATCCCCACTCCTGTGTGTCTCCTTGTGCGTCTGCTCCCTCCTTGCCTACTTCCTCCCACATAACCCAGCTGCTTTGCCTCTTTTAAGTATGCCACATTCTGTGCCCCTCACTATGGCACTTTCTATTTCTCCTATCTTCTCTAACAGCTTCTCTATTTCATATCCTTCTCCTCTCACTAAGTCTGGCAGGGAGAAACTAAAGAAAGACACACTGGGTTCCAACCCAGGCCTGCCTATCGCTGGCACATACGTCATTGCTTCCGCCAGAGGGACCATCACGGACATCCTCTTTGTTTTTCCTTCCCTGACCTATGGACCCTTCATATGGTTGCTCTGCTCTCTTCTTACTCTTCCTCACACATTAATGGTGCCACCCGCTAGGAGGTACTTCTTGCCATATTCTCCACCTCCTTGGTTATCATAAATGACTATCGAAATGGTACCATCCTGGTACAAGGGCCTCAATCCAACCCCTTACTTTTTGATAGGCTTCTTCCTCGCCTTATCAACTTTCCACTTTCCTCCTCACAGGATCCTATGCCATCAGTTTCTATGGCCACCCTGGCTCCCTTGCCAGCTATGCTCACCTTCGCTACCTTACCTCCTACTAGCATCACTGCCTCTCTCACAACTGCTCCATTATCACTTGCAACTGTACAGGCTCTCTTGCCTACACGTACTGCTCTGAAAACCTTGTCAGCCTCTACTTCTCTGGTGCCCTTGCACCCAAAGATGCTACATCTGGGGCACCCTTGCCCCGTGTGGCCCCTTCTACACAGGCTCCCTTGCCTTCTACTACTGTCCTGGCTCCCTTGCCTACAATCCCCTCACCAACATACTCGGCAGCCTCAGGTCCTCTGCACCTTCCTACCTCTATCTCTCAGGCACTCTCGCTGCTCACTGGGGGACCACCATCCCCTGTACCTCCCCTCGTAAGTCTTTCAAAAACAGAAATATGCTCCACTTTGCCACGCTTAACTTTCATTCTGCTGCCAAGCACTGCTCTGATATCTGCCAACTCTTTGAACTCCTGGATCTCAATACCCTAGCTCTTCTTGAGACATGGTCAAGGACAGCTCTATCACAAGTTTTGACACACTGCTCCTTGACGGCTACAAGATCCTCTCTGTGCCCAGGTCTAACAGGCCAGGAGGGGGAGTAGCATGATCCTTCTTTGAATGGATCCCTGTTTCCATCATTCCGTCTCAGGTCTACTCTTTCTTTTGAATGTCTGGTCTGCAGGCTCTCTTTTTTTCCTTTCTCCTCGCTTACTCTGGCCACCTTCTATCGGCCGCCGGGCCAGCTCACTCTCTTCCTCTCTGAATGGGCTGAGCTGGCCTCTTCTCTCCTTTCCTCCTCCTACCAACTCCTCCTGCTGGGGGATCTTAACATTCATCTTGATTCTCCTCAGGGTCTTTCTGCAACCTATGCAACTCTCTTTCTCTGTCCATTCAACCTTCTGGCCTGACGCACACCACTGGCCACACCTTAGATGCTTTTATCTCCACTGAAATCCCTATCGCTATCCCTCTCACTACTTCACTCTCCTAGACTGATCATTCTTTTCTCTCTTCCCACATGAAGCTCTCTTCTCCTCTAGCATTGGCACACCCTTCACTGCCTCCCACCTTCAAGGTCATCCGGCCCATGAAAAGAGTGACATTAGCTGCCTTTGCCTCCACGTACTCTCCTCCTTCTACGCATGTGGCTGACTCCCACTCAAACTTTCAAACTTTCACCTCTCCATCTCCAACACTGTTGACATTCTTACCTCTGTCATGAGGGTCCGTCTGAAGCCTTCCAAAAAGTGCAACACTGGGTTCGACTCTGAGCTGGCTGCCCTTAAACGAAAGTGCAGAGCAGCGGAACAGAAATTAAGATCTTCAGGTGCACCATCTGAGAAACTGGACTGCTTCCTTCTTCATAAGCAATATAGACTCTGCATCCACTCCAATAAAAGAGTCTATGTTCAAGCTTGCATCTCAGCGACATCTAACAACATGGCTGAAATCTTCAAAGGCAGAAAGGAACTGGCCAATCCTACTGCCGCCTCTTTCTCTACTTCACCAACCCAGGCCCTTTGCTCGGCCCTGGCTGCTCATTTCACTGCCAAAAAACAAGAAATGTCCTCTCTCTCCCACGCACCTTCTCCTGCACCCACATCTCTTAGCCTCACCTGCTACCTCTCCCCCCTCTTCTCTCCTCCCTCTCCCCTGTCACACCTGAGGAGGTTTCTAGACAAGTCTGGTCAATGAAAGCCTCCTCCAAACAGGTTGACCCGTGTCCTCCTAAAACCATCAAGGACAACATTGATTCTCTTGTTACAGCCTTGGCTGACCTCTGCAACCTCTCTTTTGCCACCAGAGTTTTTTCCACTTCTCTCAAGCTCTCTCTTGTGCACCCTCTGCTCAAAAAACCCTCTGCTGACCCTTCTATCCCAGCAAACCACAACATCCTGATCTCCTGTCTCTGTGATACCCTGACTATCACAGATCTGGTCCTGGTGTGACTTGCCTCCTTTCTCTCTGACCGTCCTTCCCAGGTGGAACTTGGGTCCTTTCTCTCCTCTATCGCTCTCTCTACTTGTGGCATGCCCCCAGGATCTAACCTATCCCGTGGTTCTTCAATGTCTATATGGCCCCTCTGGCCCTTAAGATCTCTACCTTGACCACTTACTTTCAGTGTTATGTAACTATAACGCAGCTCTCCTTCAAGCTACCCTTGTCCTCTTTTTCATCCTCGCTCATTCTTGATTGTGTGTCCGCAATTCAGTCTTCGTGTGCTGCTAACCGAATTTCTCACTTGCCGGCCTCCCTTGGCCCTGCGCACCCACCTGCTAATGAGGCAAAAAATCTGGGGATCATTTTCGACTCCACTCTCTGCTTCTCTTCTCACATCTCGGACATCTCCAAAAAGTCCCACTACCAGCTGCACCTCCTCAGAGGTATTCACCTTCCCCTGAGGACTCAGCATCTCCAGATCCCTGGTTCTCTCTAGGCTGGACTATAGCAACAACCTCTTTTGCAATCTTTCTACTTCTACTCTCTGTCTGATACAACTCATCCAGAACACAACCGCAAGACTAATCCTTAGCCTCAATCCCATGTACCGCATCTCCCCAGTGCTGACATCCCTCCACTGTCTATCCATGGCTGCTAGGATCAAGTTCAAGACCCTCTGCATAGTTCACAGGTCTTTCCAGAGAGGGTGGACAGGGCCCACACTATCTACAATGGTCTCTTCCTAAATAGTCTCCTTCTAGAGCCCTCCACTCGTCCTCCTCCAACTATCTGCGGGTGAACCGTTTTTCCAAGCAGAGATTTGGGGGAAGACCTTTATCCTCTGCAGGTGCCTCCTTCTGGAACAGCCTCCCTGCCTCTCTCCACCTTGAGCTGGAGCTCCTTAAGTTCTGGAATTGCCTCAAGACCTTCCTCTTCTCTTCCTCTTTCTCTCTCCCTCTCCCCTGCTAACCTCTTCTCCCTTTCTCTCCTCCATCTCTCCCCTAACTCTGTTTATCTTTTGCTGTCTTGTTACGTGGCTCACCCTCAAAGCCTCACAGGTCCCAGGCTCCCCTGCCAGTCTTTGCACTTGCCTCCGGGCCTCTGCACTATGCTCAGGACTACTGCACTTTCAGCATAGAGGGGTAACACTTAACCCATGGCCCTGCTGGACTGGGCACACGTGTCATGATCTCTGCTTCCAAAAGGTCAGGGTTTTCCCAACTCCCTTGGAAGCAGATCCATAACCCAGGTTCCGAGTGCCAACCAGTCCCAATTGGGACCTTTTGGACCCAGTCCTGGCGCCAGTGGCACCAGGCTCATAAATATGCCCAGTCCCAGCGCTGGAAGCGCCAGGCTCATAATGCTTGGGTGGACTTACCTGCAGCAGACCATGCTGCTTACTTTCCTGCCAGTTGAGCCTCTGATCCTCTTCTGTTTGGAACTACTTTTCCTGTTGGGTGGGGCAGGAGCCACTCCCTAGATTCAGAACACTGGAACTCTTCTGGAAAGCAGGAACTCTTTTCTTACCTAGGCGTGGCTGTGGAAGGAGACACCTAAGCACTACAGGAGGCTATTTAAACCACACCCGATGGATGAATCTTGCTTTGCGTTATTCTGCATCCTCTGCAGCAGAACGCTCATCGAGTCTTCTGCATCTGATCCTGGGCCTAAGGAAAAAGGCTTACCATCCTGAATCCAGTCTTCAGCAACACCTATAAAGACAAGAAAGAACAGGTTAGCATTACGGGCTTCAGTGACAGCTCTTCACTTACCTGGTCCATCGGCTGTCACCAACGCCTCGCGCTGCATTCCGGCATCTGAAAGACAAAGGCTTACCTACTCTTCGTGCGCTCCGGAGGTTTTCACACTGCATTCCGGCATCTGAAAGACAAAAGCTTACCAACTCTTTGCACGCTCCGGAGGCCTTCGGCGCTGCATCCCGCATCTGAAAGACAAAACAAGGTGCGTTTAAAGACATTGGGGAACTTTAATACTCACGTGCCATTACTCCTTTCCACATCTAATCCAGTGGGTATTCCGGCACCCTGCAGCCGCTCCGAACTTGTACCTGCAAAATAAAAAGACAGTTAGAGCGCATCGTGAAGCAGGCAACAAGCGCTTACTTACGTGCTTCCAGGCGCTTCTATTCATCACACGGGCTCCATCTTCAACTCACTTCAGCCCGTCATCCGCCATCGCCGGAACCCTGCAAAACAAGAAACATCATTACTAAAGACTTTAAAGACATTAGAATTACTCGAAACTTACCGTTCGTGCAGTAAACGACGGACAGCAGTCCTCTGAAGTCAAGAGGCCTGCTCCCCTTATCCAGTGAAGAAACTGGTTACAGCACCCTGCCCCGAGGCAGATGGAGAGCACGGCGTTCACTTACCTAAGGTGAGAGCGTTAACCTTCGGGGTTATACAGGAGAAGAGAAAGGGAAGAAGAGAGAGACATTCAATAACCCAGTTCCTTAATCCCATATTTTCTATCTGCAGACATCTTACCCTTCAAGTCAGACATACAGTGCACAGAGGTCCAGCCCAAAGAGCCAGCCGTGTGTTACACATCACCTTTGAAGATACGGTATACGCCCAGTCAGGACAGGCGCCTCTACGGGAATCAGGTGAGCGTTACAGAACGCAAAGCCTACCACAAAACTCCCGTCCAGGCGCTATGGAAACCTCGGATACCGACCAGCTAGCCCAGTTACTTGGGGAACTAAGGGCAGAAGTGCATGCAGCCCGTCAGGAAACGAACGCTCTAAGAAGGGAACTGATTATTTCCAAGGAGCGAACAGATGATCTCGCTAGACAATTGCTACAGTCACAAGCCGGACAGATCCCGTTACCCGCATCTGGGGGAAATCTTCCTTCTACATCCTCTATGAATCCAGTGCAGATCAACCTACCTGGGAATGTACCTCTGGCTCCGCCTGAACGATTTTCTGGTGACCCAAAGAGGTTTGCAGTATTTATCAATCAGTGCCGGTTGCATTTCTTATGCCGGCCAGCAGCCTTTCCAACTGATCAAGCTAAAGTAGCTTTCGTGCTTTCGTACCTTAGTGGCAATGCGGCAGACTGGTCGATCCCTCTAGTAAATCAAGATGATCCGGTCCTCCATGATTTTCAAGCTTTTCAGCTCAGTATGGAAAAACTGTTCGCAAGACATTCACAGGGGCAGGCCTTGGACAATGAGCTTCTTTCGTTGCGACAAGGTAATGAAGACCTTTTGGCTTATATTGCGTCTTTCAACAGACTGATAGTGGAAACTCAATGGCCTGAGGACAAAAGGATTACGCTGTTTTATAGAGGTCTACGTGGAGAGCTCAAGGATGTGTTAGTCCAAGTAGTGAATCCCCCACAAGATTGTTCGGACTATATAGACTTAGTCGTTCAAATAGATCACAGACTGCAGAACAGGAAGGCCGATCGTTCCAAGTTTGATGCTCGAGTATTTTCCAAACCGCCAACTCCTTCTAAAGCAGTAGACTCCGGGGAACCCATGCAAATAGGGGGTCTGAAAGGTCCTCTAACACAAAAGGAGCGGGAAAGGAGAAAACAGTTGCAATTATGCCTCTATTGCGGAAACTCAGGGCACTTTCTTCAAGACTGTCCGGTGAAACCTGCCAAGAAGGCAGTAGGAGCTGTAGTTACCAAAGTTACAAACTCTGAGCAGGGAAACGACCTCGCCCGACAAGAATAGAGGTCCTCTTGCCGAGCGTGAAAACCAGTTCCATGACCTCGCATTTCGTGATACCTATGGTCCTCATTAGCCCTGATAATCCGGATCGATTACATGCAATTGAAGCTTACGTCGACAGCGGTGCCATCGGCAATTATGTGGATCATGAAATGGTTTTGAGGATGAATCTAACTCTTTGTCCCAAGGCTGTAAAGGACATCATTACTACAGTGGATGGTACGGAGATAGCCTCCGGGCCAGTAACGCATACCACTCAAGAGGTGACGCTAGTAAGTCAAGATGGACACCATGAGAAGATCGTGTTCGATGTGATCAAAGCCCCTCAGTTTTAGATTATTCTAGGAATACCTTGGTTAGAGAAACACAATCCTCTGATCGATTGGCGAGCAAGAACGGTCCAGTTTCCAGAATGTGTCTCTACTTGTCACCCTCCACCTGGTGTTGCACTGGCAGCAATTTCTTCAGAGACTCCCCAGTTACCTCCCGAATACCTAGAATACCAAGATGTTTTCCGGAAGGATCAGGCTAACTCTCTACCTCCTCATAGGTCGTATGACTGCCAGATAGACCTGATACCTGGATCTACTCCTCCTTGTAGTAGAATTTATGCCCTCACCGAGCCTGAGAACCTTCACCTTCGACAATACCTGGATCAATACCTGGCAAATGGGTTTATTCGTCCTTCCAAGTCCCCTGCTTCTTCAGCTTTGTTCTTCGTTCCAAAAAAGGAAGGAGACCTTAGAACTTGTATAGATTATCGCTTCCTGAACCAGATCACCGTTAAGAATAGATATCCGTTACCTTTGATCCCTGAACTCCTGGACCAAGTCAGAAAAGCATGCATATATACAAAGCTGGATCTTAGAGGAGCTTACCACTTGGTACGAGTAAAAGAGGGCGATGAATGGAAGACGGCCTTCCGCACCAAGTATGGGCTATTTGAATATCAGGTCATGCCCTTCGGACTTTGCAATGCCCCGGCCGCCTTTCAATATTTTATGAACGATGTCCTCAGAGAGCTCATAGATGTGTGTGTTGTTGTTTACATTGACGACATCCTTGTTTATTCTTCATCGGAATCTGAACATCGGAAACACGTGAAAATGGTCCTCGAAAGATTGCGTCAACACAAACTTTTCGCTAAGTTGGAAAAATGTGTTTTCAACGTGACTGAAGTTGAATTCTTGGGATTCATATTATCACCTGGCGGAGTGCGTATGGATTCAAAGAAGGTCGATGCAGTTCTCAAATGGCCATCACCATCCTCCGTAAAAGGTGTGCAAAGCATGTTAGGCTTCGCTAACTTTTACCGCAGGTTTATCCCCGAATTCTCTCGAATAGTCCAGCCCATCACTGCATTGTTAAAGAAAAACAAACGTTTTGAATGGTCTACCGAGGCGGAACAAGCTTTCCAGGATTTGAAGACTAAATTTATCTCTGCACCAATCTTAAAACACCCTCGCCCCGAACTCCCCTACATCGTGGAAACTGATGCTTCAAGCCTTGCCATGGGGGCAGTTCTATCACAAAAGGACCCGGTAACCAATCAGTTGCATCCCGTGGCATTTTGGTCCCGCAAATTCTCGCCTCCTGAAATCAATTACACGATTACTGACAAGGAACTTCTGGCTATCAAGTCTGCCTTTAAGGCTTGGCAGCATTATCTGCTGGGGGCCCGACACACCGTTACTGTGATTACGGATCACCGAAACCTGCAATATTTGAAAACCGCAAAAGCCCAATCCTCTAGACAACTCCGTTGGGCATTATTCTTTGCCGAGTTTGACTTCATAATTACCTATCGACCTGGTACAAAGAACGGTAAAGCTGATCCCCTTTCTCGGATGGGAGTGGAAGAACACTTGATCAACCCTAAACCTGTACCAATCATTCCCGAACAAAGAATTCTGGTTGTAATCACCACAGAATCCATAGAGGAAGTTAAGGATAAAGCCAGGCAACTTGTAACTCCAGCAGACATACAGAATTGGCATCTGCAGGGAAAGGACTTTGCAGTAAAGGACAACTTATTGTATTTCCAAGAACGATTATACCTACCCAGCACAGATTTACAGAAAAAAGTAATCTCTGGTTATCACGATTCTTTAATGGAAGGACATCCTGGTATGGCCAAGACCTCAGAAAAGATCAAGCGCTACTTCTGGTGGCCGTCTTGGAAAAAAGATATCAGAGACTTTATAATGTCCTGTGGAGTATGCGCCCAAAACAAGAGTCAAAAGGAAAGACCAGCAGGCCTCTTACGCTCTATTGACATCCCACCTCGCCCTTGGCATACGCTTTCTATGGACTTCATCACCGATGTACCTCCATGCTCCGGATACAATACGATTCTAGTAATCGTGGACTTATTCTCCAAGATGGCGCATTTAATTCCGCTCAAAGGCTTGCCAACAGCAGCAACTCTGGCCCGAGAATTTCTCGAAAACATCGTCCGACTGCACGGTTTTCCTTCGGTTCTAATTTCGGATCGAGGTAGTCAATTTATTTCTCATTTTTGGCGAAGTTGCTGTCGGTCGGCTCAAATTGATGTGAGACTATCGACCAGTCACCACCCTCAGACCGACAGACAAACCGAGAGGACCAATCAAACTCTGGAACAGTATTTACGCTGCATGCTGCAACAAACTGAAAAAACTTGGAAAGACATCCTTTGGATAGCCGAATATGCCTACAATAACTCTGTCCATTCGGGAACTGGGAAAACCCCGTTTTTTCTTTTGTACGGCAGTCACCCTCGAACCTCGGAGTTGGATCCCCTCCAAGATCTTGAAACACCAGCAGTAGACTACCTGCATTCTACAATCACCCAAGCCTTTAAGGAAGCTGTTTCTCACCTTCAAAGGGCTAAAGAACAATACAAGAAAGGAGCAGATCAACATCGGAAGGAAGCCCCTCAATATCAAGTAGGGGATCAAGTCTGGTTATCCACCAAATATCTACCTCTAAAAGGGCCACGCACATTCAACCCAAGATACCTTGTTCCCTATTCCATCACTACCATAGTAAACCCAGTAGCGGTCAAGTTGGACTTGCCCCCGCACATGAAGATACATCCGGTCTTCCACGTCTCTCTATTAAAACCTGTGCAACCTCAAACCCGACTAACTAAATCTCCAAAACCTATCCTAGTTGATGGAGAACTCGAGTTTGAAGTCAAAAGCATTCTGGACTCCAGGATCTCCAAATCTAAACTATTTTACCTAATTGACTGGAAAGGCTACGGCCCCCAAGAGAGATCCTGGGAACCTGCTGAATATGTCCACGCTCCTCGCCTAATCAAAAGATTTCACCGAACATTTCCTGACAAGCCAAAACCCCCGGAGAAGCCCGGTTTGGGAGGGGCCTTGAGGGGGGGTACTGTCATGATCTCTGCTTCCAAAAGGTCAGGGTTTTCCCAACTCCCTTGGAAGCAGATCCATAACCCAGGTTCCGAGTGCCAACCAGTCCCAATTGGGACCTTTTGGACCCAGTCCTGGCGCCAGTGGCACCAGGCTCATAAATATGCCCAGTCCCAGCGCTGGAAGCGCCGGGCTCATAATGCTTGGGTGGACTTACCTGCAGCAGACCATGCTGCTTACTTGCCTGCCAGTTGAGCCTCTGATCCTCTTCTGTTTGGAACTACTTTTCCTGTTGGGTGGGGCAGGAGCCACTCCCTAGATTCAGAACACTGGAACTCTTCTGGAAAGCAGGAACTCTTTTACCTAGGCGTGGCTGTGGAAGGAGACACCTAAGCACTACAGGAGGCTATTTAAACCACACCCGATGGATGAATCTTGCTTTGCGTTATTCTGCATCCTCTGCAGCAGAACGCTCATCGTGTCTTCTGCATCTGATCCTGGGCCTAAGGAAAAAGGCTTACCATCCTGAATCCAGTCTTCAGCAACACCTATAAAGACAAGAAAGAACAGGTTAGCATTACGGGCTTCAGTGACAGCTCTTCACTTACCTGGTCCATCGGCTGTCACCAACGCCTCGCGCTGCATTCCGGCATCTGAAAGACAAAGGCTTACCTACTCTTCGTGCGCTCCGGAGGTTTTCACACTGCATTCCGGCATCTGAAAGACAAAAGCTTACCAACTCTTCGCACGCTCCGGAGGCCTTCGGCGCTGCATCCCGCATCTGAAAGACAAAACAAGGTGCGTTTAAAGACATTGGGGAACTTTAATACTCACGTGCCATTACTCCTTTCCACATCTAACCCAGTGGGTATTCCGGCACCCTGCAGCCGCTCCGAACTTGTACCTGCAAAATAAAAAGACAGTTAGAGCGCATCGTGAAGCAGGCAACAAGCGCTTACTTACGTGCTTCCAGGCGCTTCTATTCATCACACGGGCTCCATCTTCAACTCACTTCAGCCCGTCATCCGCCATCGCCGGAACCCTGCAAAACAAGAAACATCATTACTAAAGACTTTAATGACATTAGAATTACTCGAAACTTACCGTTCGTGCAGTAAACGACGGACAGCAGTCCTCTGAAGTCAAGAGGCCTGCTCCCCTTATCCAGTGAAGAAACTGGTTACAGCACCCTGCCCCGAGGCAGATGGAGAGCACGGCGTTCACTTACCTAAGGTGAGAGCGTTAACCTTCGGGGTTCTACAGGAGAAGAGAAAGGGAAGAAGAGAGAGACATTCAATAACCCAGTTCCTTAATCCCATATTTTCTATCTGCAGACATCTTACCCTTCAAGTCAGACATACAGTGCACAGAGGTCCAGCCCAAAGAGCCAGCTGTGTGTTACACATCACCTTTGAAGATACGGTATACGCCCAGTCAGGACCGGCGCCTCTACGGGAATCAGGTGAGCATTACAACACGTTTTCCCCCTCCCACTCCCTGTACTTCTGTCTGTACAGTTGCATGACCTGAATTTACTAGGCCCTCCCTAATCTGGTTGAACCTGAAAGATGTCATGCACTTGCACAAGGAGAAATGCTGGTAGGCCTAGTGCGCTAGTTACATTTGTGTTTGATCATTCGGAAACCTCAAGGCCTATGAATGACTACTGTATTCCCTTTCTCCCTTTCCGCCTTGAAGTGCCTTGAAGCACTTCACTTGTGTATAAGCGCTTACAATAAACAATTACAATTACCGATATATTACAGGGCCTGCAGTACTTGTACAACTCAAGAGCACTTTTTGGGTGGCTTATCATTTTGCCCCCCGTCCCCCTTGCAGACGAATCCTCACCAAACTTTAAAATAAAAAGTGTAAACCCCCTCAGAATGATTTTGCAAAGTTTGGTGTGGTGTTGTGCAAATCCTCATAGACACGGTGGACACAGTGGAAAATAAATGTCCTTGCGCCTTCAGGCCAAACCGATGGATGGATTTTTACCAAATGTATGCCAGGAGTGGCAGCTTGGTGTCGAAAGCGTGCTTTTGTAAATTTTGTGTAAATCCGCCCGCTAGCTTTTTTTAAAAAAAGGCCAAAAAGCAGGTAAAAACGAATTTGTGATATCTGGGACTCACTTCCTGATTCAGAGTCTGTGGACACCTCTGGACCAATCAGAATGCAGTGTGCTGTACACGGACATCATACGTGCTCGCTGATAGATCAATTAAAGACCTGAGGTGCATCAAAACCTTTGAAACTGACGCTAGGTTGGATTTGCGAACAGAGCCCATAGTGCGGAAAAAACATTAAAAAAACACAACATTGCACTTGTCCAACTAATGAAACAATTCCTGGGCAGTGAGGGGTGATAGGGATGGAATGGGATATGGCCATGAAAATCCACAAATCAGGTGTTTTTTCTTCTTCGCAGTCTGTGGACATCACAGATGCTTGGGCACATTCCTGTGATGTTCGTGAACATCTCAGATGTGCAAGGACATCCATGCATATTTCAGCATTACAGGGTTGTTGAAGCATTTTTTGGATGGCTTATCACTTTGGTGCTACTCAATGCTACTGCATGAAATGTTGCAATATGATTTAGACCTGACCCTGAATGGTTCTGCAAGGCTTGGTGCTGTTTTGCCAAGAGGGGGCAAAATTAGAGGGGGGTCCCACAATGTTTGAAAGTCTTATACATGTAGTGCCGTTTGACAAATCTGCACAAAAGGTTTTAAAAACTATTTTAGGCCCCAATATGAATGTTTTTGCAAAGTCTGGTGCGATTTCATCAAGAGTGGCCGGGGGGGAGAATCTCAACATTTTTACATGGGTTAAAACATTTGGTGCTGTTTGACTGATATGCACAGAAGTTTGCAGAAACATTATAGACCCAAAATTGAATGTTTGTGCAAAGCTTACATGGATTTTGTCAAGTGGGGGGCCAAGTTATATTATTATTTTTTGTACATACAATTTGACACTTTTCCAAAAATGAAACATGGACGGATTTGCAGCAAACTCATTCAAGGAGCATTGGCAAGGCCCAAAAGTATGGTTTCGCAAAAATGTCTGAGTTTTATTTTTTGAAAAGTGTTATAATGTAGGTACAAAAAATAGTGATATTCCTTTGGGCAATGTGGTACAACTTGTGGCCAAGACCGGCAATGGGGTCAAATTGAGCTTTACCACCAGGGACCGGCTATGTGGTAAAGGGATACGTTTGAATGGGAAAAACAAATAATTCTGCTTGTGGCTACAGTCCGAAGTGCTGGAAGGGATTGCAGCAAACATGCACGAGAGAATCAGCAAGGACCTCAAAGCATGGTTTTGCAAATCTGTCCTGTGTTTTATTGTTTTCAAAGTTTCAAAATTTAAGTACACAAAATAGTGATATAACATTGGTGCCTGGGCAGGGGGCCTGGCCCTGAGCAAGGACAGATGTGTACTCTGATTTGCTTACTGAGGCCTGTGGCATGGCCGAAGCCCTAGGTTTGAATGGGAAAACATATTCTGCTTGTGGCTACAGCTTGAAGTGCTGAACTGGATTACAATAAACCTGCACGGGGAGCATCAGCAAGGACCTGAAATCATGCTTTTGCAAATCTGTCCTGTGTTTTACTTTTTGTGTCAAAATGTAAGTAGAAAAAATAGTTATATAACTTTGCTTCCTAGGCAGTGAGCCTTGCCCTCGGCACATGCACATGTCTACTCTGATTTGCATTTTTGGGAGTGCGGCATGGCTGAAGCCTATGCCCCATGGATTGTGGAGACTACCCACAGCTGCAAGCCATTAGCACTAGCCATTGATCACATTATGAGGCTATAGTGGACACTGAACTAGGATGCAGGGTAGTTGCAGTGGATAACGGGGGTGGTAAGGCAATTCAACAACGACTTGTATCTCCAGCATGCATTGCTCATTACGACATACATCAGTATGCGTAGCAAAAAATATGTTTGTAAAAGAAGATTTATTATTATTTCATATATGCTAAAAGAGGAATTATGAATAACTTGTATACAGTGATGTAACATCATTAAACATTTTCACTCATAAAAACCTATGTAATTCACTGAAAAACTTTGTTAAAGGGACATTATGGTTAAGTTGCACATTCAGTGAAAACACTTTGTTAAAGGAATGTTATGGTTAAGTTGCACTAATAAAAACCCATCAAATTTAGGGAAACAATTCTGTTAAAGGGATGTTATGGATACAAGTAAAATCAAAAAACCCAAGAAATTAGCCAGTTATGACAAGCTATGCAACCATAAATTGTGCCACCACCATGCACTGCTAACACTAACACCCATGACATAAAAGATGGCGTCACAGATGGCATTATTGATGACATCACTAATGCAAATGAAACTTTGGGGTACTGCTTGCAGTCTCATTTACAACATGTCAAAGGTGATTAATAGCCTTGTAATAAACTACTCCATGTCACATAAAAGGTGTTTATTGCAGAACAAAAAAAACGTTGTAGTGAAGTTTTTGTGTGAATATGGCAATTACATCTTTATATATAAAGCTGAATGTATGTATGTGTGTATGTATGTTTGTCCGGCTATACAAATTCACACCGTTTAACCCACGTCTACCACATTTAGCATCGATTCCTCTTTGTCTGGGCCTAGATTGTAGTCTATCTTTGGATGCAAAAATCTTATATGCAACATTTTTTGGGGATGTGTGTGTGTATGTTTATCCGGCTATACAAATCCTCACCATTGAACCCACTGCTACAACATTTTGCATGCATTCCTCATTTGTCTGGGGCAAGATTGTAGTCCATGTTTGGATGCACAAAAATTCACTCTGTAGACACTCTCATTTACTGATGCTCACCCTGATTCACTACAGTAGGTAATGGAAGGAGGCATAATTTGGAAACCTGGCTGAAGAAAAATGTTCTATGTGTTGGTTATTCCTTTGAAATGTTTTAATAATGTATACAGTTTGAAAGTGTTTATTAAAGCATTTTCAAAGGGAATACAACAAGCATTTTTAAAGGGAATTACATTTTTTTTAAAACATTTTTTTATTCTTGTGTTTAATCATTAAGATTTTTACAAGTACAGTAAAAGGAGAAACACAAATCTTTAGTACTAAGGACACCACTTACTCGATGGAGAAACAGTCTGTTTTTGAAAAAAGAAATAAGACAGAACGAAGAAAGCCAAAAAAAGAAAGAAGGGTCATAATGCCGGTATTTATGAGAATGACGTTTGTTGTTTAGTCTTTTTGAGCACCAGATCCAGTAGTTTAGAAGTATCCATGTTCCATGTGGCATTTTCGCCAACTATTAGGTGGCTCCAGAAAACTTCCTCTTCCATGATGATCGAGTCTGAAAAAGTGGTGCCAAGTATGCTGCTCTATCGTTGCTCAGTGGGGACATGTGATGAGTAAATGTGTTACAGTTTGAGGCTGCTCAGGAGTATCACACATTCGACACTGATTCGAGATCGCCAATAGTCTGATGGCTATGATCTCCTGCGTCGGGAGCAAGTTCAACACGCTCTCATAAAGAGTTTCCTCAGTGGTTTTTCCGGGAATTTGGCACAGTACTTCAATGGAGTTTTTAGATTGTTAAAAGATGGAGGAAGATGCTTTAGCAGTTTATTAGCTATGGCTTTCTCATTTGTGATAATCCAATCTAGGTGCTCTATTTTGGACTTTACTCTTTGTGGGTTGCCAATAAGAACGTCTTCCGTACAAGCGAAATAGTTTAGTTTGTCTTGAAGGATTTTTACCCAGCCATTAAGCGCATTGCAATGCCCACTCTTGATTTCTGCAGCCACCATCTGATATATTGGTAAACTGTCTGCCAGCAGAGTCTTTCTGTACAGTTGCATCAAACTCAGCTCCACCACTGTCGCCAGTCCAAGCTCTCGCCTCATTGCTGCCATAGAGGTGGACTTTGGCAGACCCAGGACCGACTTCCACAGATAACCTTCCAGTTGAAGCCATATTGATTTAGTCATATTTAAGGTTGCATTCATTCCATATACCAATGTTGGGACTACTTTGGACTTGTAAAAGTGTACTGCCGGAATTAATGAAAATTTTCCAAATTTGTTATCCACTGCTCTTGTTTGAGTCGTAATAGTTCTCACTTTGTCCCACATAGTTTTCTGCATTATGGTCTCCCTCAAAGAGCCGTCAATCCAAATGCCTAAGTATTTGTAGTGATTTAAGACTTCAATGTTTGTGTTGAGTGCTCTTTGTTGTTACTTTTTTCCTTTTTTGTTGCATTTTTTCGATCACCATAACTTTGGTCTTCGATTTGTTAATTTCCAAGTTGTTGTTTTTCATATAATTGGCCAAGTTGGTGAATTGGCCTTGTAGACCAATTTGGGTCTGATCTAATAAGATCAGATTGTCCGCATACAGCAGTCTTGACACGCTGACCTTGCCTACTTTTGGGGGGACGGATCTGATTTTTCGCTCCCAGTCTTTGAAATCTCACAAGAAGGCAATAAAAAGTGCCAGGGCAAGGGGGCAACCTTGCTTTCCTCCTCGCTCAGAAGGAATCTCGTCCAAGAGCAGGCCCTGTTGGTTTAGGCAAACGTGCATGGATGTATTTGAGTGAAGGGCTATCATTGGTTCCAATATTGCAAAAGGACACTCCCAGGCTTTCAGTTTAGACCAGAGCTTGTGATGGTCTACTTTATCGAAGGCCTGCAAGAGGTCGACAAAGGCAAGGAAGACCTTGGGAGCACCGGACTTGATATTGGATTTTGTTATGTTAAAAAGTAGTATGTTTACCATGGTGCTTGCATCTTTTAGGAAGCCTGTTTGGAAGAGATCTGCACTAGGAGATACTCTTGCCCATTTTTGAAAATGGGAGAGCAAAAGAGTTGCGTATATCTTTCCAATTATGTCCAGAAGCGCAATCAGTCTATAATTGGCCGGATCTTCTCTGCATCCCTTTTTGTAGATTGGAACAACAACTGCTTCTGTCCGTAATTTAGGTAACAGCTTTGTTTTCTCACACTGGGCGAAGATTTTGCTAATCAAAGATGCCCACTCTTCTGGATGCCTTTCCACATCAATATTTGTGAGACCATCGGGGTCTGGGGCGTTTGAGGACTTGAGCTTTAGACTCCTTTGATGTCTTCTTCATCAGTTAGGGTGACCCATGCTGTTTGCGAGGCCAAAACAGGAACTTGTTGTCGCACAGGAGGGCGGTAAAACAGCGCTGAGAAATATTTGACCCAATTTAGTTCTGAAACTGAGTTGATAAGAATGTCATCTTTTTGGCAGTTAACTCTTTTGATCAGAGTCAAAAAGTCACGTGATTTTTTTGTTGCTTAATTTCTTTAGCATATCTTCTGCATCGTTTTGATAAAGAGTGAATCTCCGATGTTTAAGCCAGTACTTATACTTCTTTGATTCATTCCAAAATGCTGCCCACGCTTCTTCTGTCCTACAGGCCAGTGAAGTTCTTTTCAATTTTCTCAGTTTTCTGCGGTTCAGAACCACACTCATGTCGAAGACGTGTTTAATTGTGTGTGGATTTCTATTGGTTTCCAAAAATGTAACTCTATGCACCATCAGTAGGGGCAAATATTCTGGTCTTGATGCTTCTGTCTGAGAAGAATTTGCCAATATAGCAGAGGTGAATTTCTCATTTATCTCTAGTACATTGGGCCTCATTACGAGTTTGGCGGTAGCCGTTCCCTTATTAAGGGCACGGCTACTGCCGAACTCGCTACCGGCCCCGGCACCCACGAATGGGCCATTACCGGCCCATTACAAGATGAATGGGCCTGGTAATTGCCCATTTGCGGGTACCTGTATGGCCGGCCTCCCAATCCCCATTCTGCCCAAAAGGGCAGAATGGGGGTCGGGAGCATGGTTGCACCGGCACCGTTAATAACGGTGCCGGTGCAATCACAAGTTCTGGTCGTGGGTGCCGGTCTGCAAGCCTGGTCAGACCACACGTGCAGTCCGGCACCGGCAAGCAGAACTCGTAATGTGGCAGAGAGGTAACAACGGCACCGGTAGCACTACCGGCACCATTGTTGCCTTTCTGCCACATTCGTAATGAGGCCCATTGTCTGATGTTAGACAAAGACGGGTTTGCTGCTTATTTGTTCCCACACTTGATGCATAGATTTTTTTTTCCGAACAAGTTCCCACCCATGACATGGTTAACAAATTATTGTCACTTTCAGTAGTTCTCTGCACTTCGAAGGTAGCTATATAGGAAATCAGAGTTTAAGTTATGAATATGTAATCAAGAGTGGCTTTTGAATTTTGTCGTTCCCATGTTGGAATCACAGGGTGATTAGTTTGCAGGCATGCCACGTTGTAAAAGCCCGGCCCCTTTCATCGACTGACAAGCACGTTTTCAAGCTGTTTTTGATTGTTGTGTGGTCAGCGCAGATTGCGCTCAGATCACCACATATAATTATGTTGGCGACGTCGCGGTCCACATATATAGTGTTGATGACATTGGCTACTGCTGTGCAGAATTTTTCAGTAGTTATTCTCTGGGGATTCCTATATAAATTAATGATAGCTAGTGGGAGGTGATTGATAGTTTTGATCCTGGTACTTGGTGGGACCGCAATATTAAAATTGCCAGCATTTCATAGAATTTCACCAACTTTTGTCTTATGGTGATCCCCAAGCACACTCAAACCGCAGTCAAAAAGCCCAAAGAAGGCTGGCCCAGCAGAGCCCTGGAGGCAGGAGAAAGTTTGATGTTGAACCCATCCAAGTATGGTTTATCTACTACCCAAGTTTCTTGGAGGCATAAGATGTCATAAGCCCCCAAGTTCCCATCACTTGGTCTTGTCAGGTGAGTGTATCCTCTAGTGTTCCAAGAGCCCATATTTGTTGGTTTCTTGAATACTTTTGGTGGCACCAATCGGTGTAGATTGGTTACTGTAGGGGGGTTTGGGGATTGTTGCTTTCTGCCTGATTTATATTAAAGGCATCTTGGAACCACTTCCACAGTCCTTTTGAGGAATTTTCGTCAGATGATCATCTCGTGTTTTTAGCTGACAATATGTATTTTGATTTGTCAACCACTGATTCGTTTGATGTCAATTTCCGCAATTGGCCAGGCGATGACACTTTGGTACTTAAGGTTCTTGTTCGTGTGGGGGTCTGATTGATCCGATGTCAATCTCTTCTTCTATAATCCGCGTCGTCCCCTCTGTGGAAGCTGTGCGGCTTTGGCCAATCTTCCTGATATTTGTTTGGTTTGCGGTAGCAATTTTCTGAACGACTGTGATCGTAGGCCCATCGATTATGCTTATACAGATCTTCCGTGCACGATACAAAGTGCTGTTTTTTGGTATTCTCTTATTGGCGTTTTCAGGTTTTGCCAGTTCTGTGTAGGAGTCTCGCACTTCCGACAAAGAGAAGCCCTGGTGTTGAAGTTCTTTGTGGACTTCTCTTGGGACGTCTCGTAAAGCTTTTTCCTTGATATGCAAGTAAGCTTTGCCTTTATGTTCTCTATGGTACG
This sequence comes from Ambystoma mexicanum, assembly GCF_040938575.1. Taxonomy (NCBI): domain Eukaryota; kingdom Metazoa; phylum Chordata; class Amphibia; order Caudata; family Ambystomatidae; genus Ambystoma; species Ambystoma mexicanum. The sequence goes on along the minus strand of NC_090933.1, from coordinate 259,850,538 downwards.
GTTCAATCAGTATGAAATCGTCAGTTTTCAGTCTTCAAAGATTGTCTATTTTACTTAATATTTTTAGGACGGTTTTCCTGTTCAGACCTATGTATCCATCTTTACTTGAGGTTTGCTCAAGTTTAAAGATGTGAATTTCATTTGTTTTCCCGTCAGTCACGTTTAAGGAAGAAGTTTCTTTATTACTGCTTGTCGAGTCGTATGGCAATTGTTTTGATGATTTTTGAGTTATGCAGTGATCAAGAGGTTTTGGAAGCTCAGCATTTGGGTTTGGGATGGTTTAGCTGGAGAACCTTTTTAGGTGACATTTTTCTTGTGGCCAAGCTAGATGAATGCTTCAATTGGGCTGGTGTCTCAGTTTCAAGGACTTGGATAGATTATTATCTTTCAACAAGATAGATTGTAAAATATGGAGGCTCGCTTTGGTACTGTCAGTGTGAGACGGTCTTTCCGGTGTGTTGGCTGAAGCCTCAGGTGAACCCCAATGCGGAGACAAGTTCATCAAGTCGCTGGTAGTCTTGAAATCTTCTACTGATCTGGCAGACTGTCACAGAGCGGTCTGATTCTTGGTTGATTTGCTTGTGTTTTCTTGCCTGCCCCCCCCCATGTTAACTGTTTTAGGCTTCTTTTAATCACGCCACTCCAAATATGGGAACTGGCAAGGTTACAGTTTACTTAAGTTCATTCACAGGAATAGAGCACAATTAATCAATCTTTCTTGGATATTTTCTCAAATGTGCTGAAGCCATTGAGTGACTGAAACATGCGGCACAAAAAAAGAACATCACTTTGAAAAGCTCCATCTGATGCAAAGCGAAAATCTAAATCAAGAGCTTCTGATTTCAAGACAATAACAAACAGCAGCACGACTTGCCGACCAGAGGGCAAGAGCAACTGTCTTCAGGGCAAATAAGATGCCAGAGCAAAGAGAAGCAAGACTTACTGACATGAGGACAAGGGCAACATCCCCCAGGGCACATGAGACACCAGAGCAAACTGAAGCAAGACTTGCCAAAAAGAGGACAAGAGTAACATCCTCCAGGGCAGATGAGACACCACTTGATCAGGATATGGGCAATGCCAGGTACCCCAGCTAGAATTAAATAAAGAGAAACAAAGAATGCATGGATTATAGAAATAAAGTATTCTTAAAATGGTATGTTTAGGTTGTACAATGATGAGTTGAAGCATATCACATTCTTCTAAAATACATTATCTGCATGGGATCTGCTTCTTGTTCTATGTATGTGCATTATGACCTCAGGGTAAACCCTAGGGAAAAGAACGTCACAATATAGCACAAGGTCAAGCTCTACATGCACAATACCTTCATAGCATGTGTATCCTGGTTTCAATGTAGTATAGCCACATGAAGTCCTCAGCTTAAAATGAATACTGTCATGAACAAAAACAACCCCCTATATATGTGATGTCATCAGTGATGTCATCGATGATGTAATTTGTGACATCATCTTTGTCGTCCTGGGTGTTAGTGTTAGCAGTGCATGGCTGTGGCACAAGTGATGGTTTCATAGTTTACCATAACTGGCACATTTCTTGGGTTTTTCAATTTTACTTGTTACCATAATGTCCAACGTTTTTTTTCCTGAATTTGATAGGCTTTCATTGGTGCAACTTAATCATAAATTCCCTTTAACTAAATGTTTTCACTGAATTTGATAAGTTTTTTAGTGCAACTTAACCATAACATCCCTTTAACAAGGTGTTTTCACTGAATTTCATAGGTTTTTATTAGTGCATCTTAACCATAACGTAACTTTAACAAAGTTTTTTCAGAGAATTACATGGCTACGGTAGTTATGGTTAAGTTGCTGTTCCGTAGGAAGAGCACTTTTTGGGCGACTTATAACTTCGCTCCCCCTGGACGAATCCTCACCAAGCTTTGCAAACAAAGTATATGGCCCACTCTGAATTTGTTTGCAAAGGCAAAGTTTGGTGAGGTTTGTCCAGGGGGGGCAAAGTTATAGGGGGGTCCCAAAACTTTTTTTTTCCCATAGACATAATGGGAAAAAAATTTGCTCACGCCTACAGCCCAAACCGCTGGACGGATTTACACCAAATTTGCAGCAGGAGCGGCAGCTTGTTCCCGAAAGCGTGGTTTTTTTATTTGGTGTAAATCCATCCAGTAGTTTTTTTAAAAATGACAAAAATGTAAGTGAAAAAATTAGTGATATCTGTGTCCGCTTCGTGGACACACTTCCCTGTTTGCTCCGCGGACAGGACGGGGATTGGACAAGCGGCTTGCATGATGTCCGCGGACATCGGACGTGGTCTTCCATTGGCTGAGGTGAAGCGTGCAGTGCGTCTATTTTCAGAGACGCCCGTCATCTTAGTTTATCTTTGCATCAGGCCTGCGGAGGGCTGCACAGTAAGACACCAGCAGCCTTGCGTGTCTCCCTCCTGGCCCCCCACCCCCCGCTCATGCCCCATTTGTACTCGTGTCCCCAACATCCCCCGCTCATGCCCCGTGTTGTGCCTGTGTCCTCCACCTACCCCCCGCTCATGCCGCCTTTTTAAGGTCGTGTCCCCCCCACCCCCGCTCATGCCCCGTTTTATGCTCGTGTCCTCCCCACCCCCTGCTCATGCCTCGTGTTGTGCCCGTGTCCTCCCCCACCACCGGCTCATGCCCCTTGTTGTGCCCGTGATCTCCCCCACCCCCTGCTCATGCCCCTTGTTGTGCCCATGTCCCCCCACCCCCCGCTCATGGCCCGTGTTGTGCTCATGTCCCCCCACCCCCGTTCATGCCCGTGTTGTGCCTGTGTGGCCCACCCCCCGCTCATGCCCCATGTTGTGCCCGTGTCCTCCCCCTCCGCCGCTCATGCCCCGTGTTGTGCCCGTGTCCTCCCCCACACCTCGCTCATGCCCCGTGTTGTGCCCGTGTCCTCCACCTACCCCCCGCTCATTCCCCGTTTTATGCTCGTGTCCCCCCACCCCCGCTCATGCCCCATTTTATGCTCGTGTCCTCCCCACCCCCTGCTCATGCCCCATTTGTGCTCGTGTCCTCCCCCACCCCCGCTCATGCCCCGTGTTGTGACCGTGTCCTCCCCCACCCCCCGCTCATGCGTCGTGTTGTGCCCTTGTCCTCCCCCACCACCGGCTCATGCCCCTTGTTGTGCCCGTGTCCTCCCCGACCCCCTGCTCATGCCCCTTGTTGTGCCCGTGTCCCCCCAACCCCTGCTCATGGCCCGTGTTGTGCTCGTGTCCCCCCACCCCCGTTCATGCCCCGTGTTGTGCCCGTGTGGCCCCCCCACTCATGCCCCATGTTGTGCCTGTGTCCTCCCCCACCCCCTGCTCATGCCCCGTGTTTTGCCCATGTCCTCCCCACACCCCGCTCATGCCCCATGTTGTGCCCGTGTCCCCCCACCCCACGCTCATGGCCTGTGTTGTGCTCGTGTCCTCCCCCACCCCCCGCTCATGCCCTGTGTTGTGCTTGTGTCCCTCCCACCCCCGTTCATGCCCCGTGTTGTGCTCATGTCCCCCCACTCCCTCTCATGCCCCGTGTTCTGATTGTGTCCCCCCACTCCCCGCTCATTCCCCTTGTTGTGCTTGTGTCTCCCCCACCCCCCGCTCATGCCCCGTTTTGTGCTTGTGTCCTCCCTCACACCCCGCTCATGCCCCGTGTTGTGCCCGTGTCCTCCCCCACCCCCAGCTCATGCCCCTTGTTGTGCCCGTGTCCCCCCACCCCCTGCTCATGGCCCGTGTTGTGTTTGTGTCCCCCCACCCCCCGTTCATTCCCCGTGTTGTACCCGTGTGGCCCCCCCCACTCATGCCCCATGTTGTGCCTGTGTCCTCCCCCACCCCCTGCTCATGCCCCGTGTTTTGCCCATGTCCTCCCCACACCCCGCTCATGCCCCGTGTTGTGCCTGTGTCCCCCCACCCCCGCTCATGGCCTGTGTTGTGCTCGTGTCCTCCCCCACCCCCCGCTCATGCCCGTGTTGTGCTTGTGTCCCTCCCACCCCCAATCATGCCCTGTGTTGTGCTCATGTCCCCCCCACTCCCTCTCATGCCCCGTGTTCTGCTCGTGTCCCCCCACTCCCCGATCATTCCCCTTGTTGTGCTCGTGTCTCCCCCACCCCCCGCTCATGCCCCGTTTTGTGCTTGTGTCCTCCCTCACACCCCGCTCATGCCCCGTGTTGTGCCTGTGTCCTCCCCCACCCACCGCTCATGCCCCGTGTTGTGCTCGTGTCCTCCCCCACCCCCTGCTCATGCCCCTTGTTGTGCTCGTGTTCTCCCCCAGCCCCTGCTCATGCCCCTTGTTGTGCTTGTGTCCTCGCCCACCTCCCACTCATGCCCCGTGTTGGGCCTGTGTCCTGCCCCACCCCCTACTCATGCCCCATGTTGTGCCTGTGTCCCCATCCCCCGCTCATGCCCCGCGTTGTGCCCGTGTCCCCCCCGACCCCCCGCTCATGCCCCATGTTGTGCTCGTGTCCTCCTCGCCCCCTACTCATGCCCCGTGGTGTTGTGCTTGTGTCCTCCCCTACCCCCCGCTCATGCCCCGTGCTGTGCCCGTGTCCTCCCCCTAGCCCCCGCTCATGCCCCGTGATCTGCTCGTGTCCACCGCCACACCCCGCTCATGCCCCGTGTTGTGCTCGTGTCCCTCCACACCCCGCTCATGCCCCTTGTTGTGCTCGTGTCCTCCCCCACCCCCCGCTCATGCCCCCTTTGTGCTCGTGTCCCCCCATCCCCCGCTCATGCCCCTTGTTGTGCTCCTGTCCCCTCCACCCCCCGCTCATGCCCCGTGTTCTGCTCGTGTCCTCACCCACCCCCCGCTCATGCCCCGTGTTGTGCCCGTGTCCTCCCCCACCCCCCGCTCATGCGTCGTGTTGTGCCCATGTCCTCCCCCACCACCGGCTCATGCACCTTGTTGTGCCCGTGTCCTCCCCCACCCCCGCTCATGCCCCGTGTTTTGCCCGTGTCCTCCCCACACCCCGCTCAAGCCCCGTGTTGTGCCCGTGTCCCCCCACCCCCGCTCATGGCCTGTGTTGTGCTCGTGTCCTCCCCCACCCCCCGCTCATGCCCCATGTTGTGCTTGTGTCCCTCCTACCCCCGATTCATGCCTCATGTTGTGCTCATGTCCCCCCACTCCCTCTCATGCCCCGTGTTCTGCTCGTGTCCCCCCACTCCTGCTCATTCCCCTTGTTGTGCTCGTGTCTCCCCCAACCCCCGCTCATGCCCCGTTTTGTGCTTGTGTCCTCCCTCACACCCCGCTCATGCTCCGTGTTATGCCTGTGTCCTCCCCCACCCCTCGCTCATGCCCTGTGTTGTGCTCGTGTCCTCCCCCACCCCCTGCTCATGCCCCTTGTGCTCGTGTTCTCCCCAGCCCCTGCTCATGCCCCTTGTTGTGCTTGTGTCCTCCCCCACCCCCCACTCATGCCCCGTGTTGTGCCTGTGTCCTGCCCCATCCCCCGCTCATGCCCCGCGTTGTGCCTCTGTCCCCCCCGACTCCCTGCTCATGCCCCATGTTGTGCTCGTGTCCTCCCCCGCCCCCTGGTCATGCCCCGTGCTGTGCCCGTGTCCTCCCCTACCCCCCGCTCATGCCCCGTGTTCTGCTCGTGTCCACCCCCACCCCCTGCTCATGCCCCGTGTTGTGCTCATGTCCCCCCACACACCGCTCATGCCCCTTGTTGTGCTCATGTCCCCCCCACCCCCGCTCATGCCCCGTGTTGTGCTCGTGTCCTACCCCACCCTCCGCTCATGCCCCGTGTTGTGCTTGTGTCCTCCCCCACCCTCCGCTCATGCCCCGTGTTGTGCTCGTGTCCTCCCCCACCCCCTGCTCATGCCCCCTTTGTGCTCGTGTCCCCCATCCCCCGCTCATGCCCCTTGTTGTGCTCCTGTCCCCTCCACCCCCCGCTCATGCCCCGTGTTCTGCTCGTGTCCTCCCCCACCCCCCGCTCATGCCCCGTGTTGTGCCCGTGTCCTCCCCCACCCCCCGCTCATGCGTCGTGTTGTGCCCATGTCCTCCCCCACCACCGGCTCATGCCCCAAATTGTGCCTGTGTCCCCATCCCCCGTTCATGCCCCGCGTTGTGCCCGTGTCCCCCCCGACCCCCCGCTCATGCCCCATGTTGTGCTCGTGTCCTCCCCCGCCCCCTACTCATGCCCCGTGGTGTTGTGCTTGTGTCCTCCCCTACCCCCCGCTCATGCCCCGTGCTGTGCCCGTGTCCTTCCCCTAGCCCCCGCTCATGCCCCGTGATCTGCTCGTGTCCACCGCCACACCCCGCTCATGCCCCGTGTTGTGCTCGTGTCCCCCCACACCCCGCTCATGCCCCTTGTTGTGCTCGTGTCCCCCCACCCCCGCTCATGCCTCGTGTTGTGCTTGTGTCCTACCCCACCCTCCGCTCATGCCCCGTGTTGTGCTCGTGTCCTCCCCCACCCCCCGCTCATGCCCCCTTTGTGCTCGTGTCCCCCCATCCCCCGCTCATGCCACTTGTTGTGCTCCTGTCCCCTCCACCCCCCGCTCATGCCCCGTGTTCTGCTTGTGTCCTCCCTCACCCCCCGCTCATGCCCCGTGTTGTGCCCGTGTCCTCCCCCACCACCCGCTCATGCGTCGTGTTGTGCCCATGTCCTCCCCCACCACCGGCTCATGCACCTTGTTGTGCCTGTGTCCTCCCCACACCCCGCTCATGCCCCGTGTTGTGCCCGTGTCTCCCCACCCCCACTCATGGCCTGTGTTGTGCTCGTGTCCTCCCCCACCCCCCGCTCATGCCCCATGTTGTGCTTGTGTCCCTCCTACCCCCGGTTCATGCCTCATGTTGTGCTCATGTCCCCCCACTCCCTCTCATGCCCCGTGTTCTGCTCGTGTCCCCCCACTCCCGCTCATGCCCCGTTTTGTGCTTGTGTCCTCCCTCACACCCCGCTCATGCTCCGTGTTATGCCTGTGTCCTCCCCCACCCCTCGCTCATGCCCTGTGTTGTGCTCGTGTCCTCGCCCACCCCCTGCTCATGCCCCTTGTTGTGCTTGTGTTCTCCCCAGCCCCTGCTCATGCCCCTTGTTGTGCTTGTGTCCTCTCCCACCCCCCACTCATGCCCCGTGTTGTGCCTGTGTCCCCCGACTCCCTGCTCATGCCCCATGTTGTGCTTGTGTCCTCCCCCGCCCCCTGCTCATGCCCCGTGCTGTGCCCGTGTCCTCCCCCTACCCCCCGATCATGCCCCGTGTTCTGCTCGTGTCCACCCCCACCCCCTGCTCATGCCCCGTGTTGTGCTCGTGTCCCCCACACACCGCTCATGCCCCTTGTTGTGCTCATGACCCCCCACCCCCGCTCATGCCCCGTGTTGTGCTCGTGTCCTACCCCACCCTCCGCTCATGCCCCGTGTTGTGCTTGTGTCCTCCCCCACACCCCGCTCATGCCCCCTTTGTGCTCGTGTCCCCCATCCCCTGCTCATGCCCCTTGTTGTGCTCCTGTCCCCTCCACCCCTTGCTCATACCTCGTGTTCTGCTCGTGTCCCCCCCACTCCCCGCTCATGCCCCTGTTGTGCTCGTGTCCCCCCACCCCCTGCTCATGCCCCGTGTTGTGCCAGTGTCCTCCCCCACCCCCTGCTCTTGCCCTGTGTTGTGCTTGTGTCCCCCCTTCCCCTGCTCTTGCCCCGTGTTGTGCTTGTGTCCCCCCAACCCCTACACATGTGCCTTGTTGTGCTCGTGTACCCCCCACCCCCCGCTCATGTGCCGTGTTGTGCCCATGTCCCCCCATCCCTGCTCATGCCCCGTGTTGTGCCTGTGTCCCCCCACCCCCCGCTCATGCCCCGTGTTGTGCTCATGTCTCCCCCCCACCCTCGCTCATGCCCCGTGTCTTCCTGCCATTCCCCCACCCCCCGCTCATGCCCCGTGTCTCCCTCCTGTCCCTCCCACGCCCCGCTCATGCCCCGTGTCTTTCTCCAGTCCCCCCAACCCCTGCTCATGCCCCGTGTCTCCCTCCTGTCCCTCCCATCCCCCACTCATGCCCCATGTCTTTCTCCCATCCCCTCTACCCCCCGCTCATGCCCCGTGTCTCCCTCCTGTCCCTCCCACCCCCGCTCATGCCCTGTGTCTTTCTCCTATCCCCCTCGCCCCCGCTCATGCCCCGTGTCTCCATCCTGTTCCCCCCGCTCAAGCCCCGTGTCTTTCTCCCATCCCCCAACCGACACTCATGCCCCGTGTCTACCTCTTGTTCCCCCCACCCCCTGCTCATGCCCTGTATCTCCCTCCTGTCCCCCCACCCCCGCTCATGCCCCGTGTCTCCCTCCTGTCCCCCCACCCCCGCTCATGCCCCGTGTCTCCCTCCTGTCCCCCCACCCCCCGCTCATTGCACATGTCACCCTCATGTACCCTCCCACCCCTGCTCATGCCCCGTGTCTCCCCTGTTCCCCCCACTGCTCATGCCCCGTATCTTTCTCCCATCCCCCCAACCCCCGCTCATGCCCCGTGTCTACCTCTTGTTCACCCCACCCCCCGTTAATACCCTATCCTGTACACCCCCACACCCTGCTCATGCCCCGTGTCTTCCTCCCGTTCCTCCCTCCCCCCGCTCATGCCCTGTGTCTTTCTCCCATCCCCCCACCCCCTGCTCATGCCCCGTATCTTCCTCCCGTTCCCCCCACCCCCCGCTCATGCCCCATGTCTTTCTCCCATCCCCCCACCCCCCGCTCATGTCCCGTGTCTCCCTCCTGTGCCTCCCACCCCCCGCTCATGCCCCGTGTCTTCCTCCCATTCCCCCACCCCCTGCTCATGCCCCGTGTCTCTTTCCTGTTGCCCCCCACCCCCTGCTCATGCCCCATGTCTCTTTCCTGTTGCCCCCACCCCCTGCTCATGCCCCGTGTTTCTCTCCTGTTCCCCCCACCCCCCGCTCATGCCCCGTGCCTCCCTTCCCTCCTGTACCCCTCCACCCCCGCTTATGCCCCATGTCTTCCACGTATTCCCTCACCCCCCGCTCATGCCCTGTGTCTCTCTCCTGTTCCCCCCACCCACCGCTCATACCCTGTGTCTCTCTCCTGGTCACTCCCACCCCCCGCCGATGCCCTGTTGTGTTCTCTTTATACACACCGCCTTCCCTTTCCATGGTGTCCATCTTGGTAAAAGATTTTCCTTCCTACACCAGTACGCCGTAGGCGTACCGGTTTGGGAAGAAAAATCTTTTTTTTACCACCCCGGGTTCCCACTTTGAGAACCTAGGATGCTAGTGGTCTTCATCCATTGAAAAAGACGTTATGGTTATGTTGCACTAATAAAAACCTATGAAATTCAGTAAAAAAACAAATGTGTTAAAGGAACGTTATGGTTAAGTTGCACTAATAAAAACCTATGAAATTCAATGAAAACACTTTGTTAAGGGGACGTTATGGTTGTGTCCCGAGGACGGTGTGCCTGTCCGTTTTGTTTGCAGGCAAGTTGAAGCTGTTCTAAGAACACATCATGTGTCTTGGGATGTTCGTCAATAAACAAAATGGGGGTGTCCTGAGGACGGTGGATGTTCATAAATAAACTAAATGGGGTTGTCCTGAGGACGGTATGCCTGTCGGTACTGTTCGCAGGCAAGTTGAAACTGTTCTAAGAACACACGCGGTGTCCTGAAATGTTCAAAAATAAACAAAATGGGGGTGTCCTGAGGATGGTATGTCTGTCCGTACTGTTCACAACCAAGTTCAAATTGTTCTAAGAACACATCAAGTGTCCTGGGATGTTTGTAAATAAACAAAATGGGGGTGTTCTGAGGACGCTAGACCTGTTCTAATTGTTCGCAAGCAGGCTGAATCTGTCCTAAGAACACACGCGGTGTCCTGAATGCTTTCTATGTATGAAGATGATTAGTAAGGTTATCAACACTGCCTTATAGTTCTGTTGTTTTTTCTTACTTTACTTTCCCTGGATATGGTCATATTTGTACACATTGCACTTACACTACTTTCCTTAGAGCCTAGTCACAATATGTGATAGTTATACATAGGGAAGTAGTAGCTTTGAAGCACAGCAATCAATTCTGTGCATGAAGATAATCAGTTAGGTTACTTCACTTTCCCTGTATATGCTCATATTTTTATGTGTAGTTTTCTGTTTGTGTTTTGTGTGCAGTAATGCAATAATGTAGTAAGTGGGTTTTATTAGGTACTTATTAAATGTTTCACAGTATGCAAAACTCTAATAAGAAAGCATTTATAATTTTAGTATTTAACATGGCGAGATTTTTAATATTGCATCTCCATCATGTCTCTTGCAAACTATGCCTATGTTACTACATTTGTACCTTAGTATATTGGAAAAAACTTCATAATACAATGCTATTTGGATTAATTCATTGCTTAATGCACTATGTACCTCATGTTTTTGATTCCAATGATCCTTGACACTACTTTTATTAACATTACAATAAGAATCCCATGTACAGACTTTTCATGAAAGGTAAATGCACATGTGATGTCATCAGTGATGTCATCAATGACATTTGTGATGTCATCTTTGATGTCCTGGGTGTTAGTCTTAGCAGTGCACCATGGTGGCACACGTTATGGTTGCTTAGCTTACCATAACTGGCGAATTACAGGGGTTTTTCAGGTTTACTTGGAACCATAACGTCCCTTTAACACAGTTTTTTCACTGAATATCTATATACATATATACTATTCAATGAAAAAACGTTGTTAAAGGGATGTCATGGTTACAAGTAAAACGGAAAACCCCCAGAAATAGGACAGTTATGGTAAACTAAGCAACCATAACTCATGCCACCACCGTGCACTGCGAAGACTAACACCCAGGACATCAAAGATGACATCACAAATGTCATTGTAAACATTAATGATGTCATCACATATTTGAGTCACTTGTATTTGTCTACTAACATGATTAGGTTTGATTAGGTTTGTTTTTTGTTTTTTACTGACAATGAGAATTTCCAAAATTTAAAAGATGCTATATATCTACACATCAACCTTTTTGTATGTTCTTAAAGTACTTTCTTTAGAGTTTAATCTGAGCTCGTAGTGCACATGCATGGGTCAATAAGCACACCTCAAACACAAAGTAAATTTGTGTACATGATGATTAACTCTAATGTTAGTGTCTTTCTTCCTTACTTTCCCTGTATGTACCTCTAATGTGTGTGCATTGTGCATTTCTATATGTATTTTTTTATACTAAAACAAGTTTGTGGTAAGTTTTCAATTGTTACCTATTTATTCCATGTTTAACATTACTCAAAACTCTCATAAGATGGCATTTATTTTTTTACTATTGGAAATTACCTGATTAAAAATATTGTACTTCTATGGTTCATGCTGCAACCATTGGCTATACGTTTTTATTTATTTGTTATTTATTTAGTGCATTTTATTAATACAAACCTTTTGCACATTTAATTAATTACAGAGTAAAATTCAAACAACAATCCAACAATATAAAAATGTAAGAATACTAATATAAACTAGACTTTTACCGCTGATTTCAGTTAAGTTAAAATTAACATGTTAAATTAGAACATTTAAAAAAGGGAAGTGGGAGAGGAAATGGCACATAAAGCTTCTTTCCACGCATGGTATGCCGCTGCAGAATAAACAATCGTTTCAGCCCCAAACATCATACTCCAGAATTGTTAACCTTCAATAGATCTAATATCGGAAACAAGCCCACTGTAGCTTCTGATTTATCAATTTATGAGAAGCCCCATTCCACAGATCCGGCAGTCCTCTCTTTACGTGCCAATTTGGTCCAGTATGCTCTCTGGATGGAAGAATGTTAAAATACAATGATGTAATAAATCTATGAATATTATATGAGCACAATACTGTCAATTAATTTGGAAGATGATTACGACAACATTTCTGGTTACTGTAGGTTTTATAGATTCTCTTATTGTTTAAGTAGGTAATATTGGATATAAAATCAAAATCACTGACTTCTTTAAAATATTACATAAATTAGGCATTCAAATGAGTTCATCAATCTCTACATCAATATTATTGACGTGATTAATAGCCATTGCTCTTAGCTGTGTTAAAAATTGTCTGTCTCTAAAATCTTGCAAGATAACTAAAAATGTTATGCACACTGGGGGGACATATAAATATCCAAGAAATGTTAGAAGCATTGATGGAGCCACAAGGAGTGGATAGATGGAACACCAAACTCACAGCGTAATGTCTCCACTGGTACTGAAGAGCGCACTTGGAGGATAGAGCGCAGAGTGTTACCCTCAAATTTTTCTACCCACCTTATAAAAGGCTCATTGAAGGACCACCAAGCAATAAATAATCCCTGGTAGTATACTAGTGCGGTAAATGGAGAGTAGTGCCTCAATATTATATCCGCCGCTATTATTGATAAAAATCTTAATAGCAACCAAGCTTTCCATATTATAGTCTTCACATATTCACCATAGAAATTCAGTGTCAGTTTATTAGTAACCGGTACACCAAAGTAGATATAACTATCAACAATCTCGAGAGTCCAAACAAATGTCTTCTTTTTTCGAATTCCACAATGACCGCTGCAATCCAATGGGAGTTGTCTTTATGTATTTATTATTAGGTTCCTCTACTAACATTAACACAAAATTATAATGATTTGTTTACATGAGAACATTCTTTAATACATTAAGTAGTTCATGATAGTTCTCCCAATAAGCGCTAACATCTTGTTTCCAACATTATAAACTCAATCCCTTGTAGGGACTGATTATTAAAATTAATCTTATATGTGATGTCATCATTGATGTCCTCAATTACATTTGTGATGACATCTCTCATGTCCTGGGACTTAGTCTTAGCAATACACAGTAGTTACACGAGTTATGGTTGCTTAGCTTACCATAACTGGTGAATGTCTGGGGGGGTTTCGGTTTTACTTGTAACCATAACATCCCTTTAATCACGTTTTTTCTTTTAATTTCATAGGTTTTCATTAGTGCAACTTAACCCTGATGTCCCTTTAACAAAGTTTTTTCACTGTAATTTTATATATATATATGTATATATATATATATTACATGGACGCGGTAGCGTCCATGTAGTTATGGTTAAGTTGGTGTTTCCATAGGAAGAGCATTTTCTGTGTGGCTTATAACTTCGCTCCCTCTAGACGAATCCTCACCAAACTTTGCAAAAAAAAGTATATGGCCCACTCTGAATTTTTTTGCAAAGTTTGGAGAGGTTTGGTCCGGGGGGGGCAAAGTTATAGGGGGGGTCCCAAAACTTTTGTTTTTTCCCATAGACGTAATGGGAAAAAACTTTGCGCATGCCTACAGCCCAAACCACTGGATGGATTTACACCAAATGTGCGGCAGGAGCGGGGGTTTGGTCCCGAAAGCGTGCTTTAGCAAATTTGGTGTAAATCCGTCCTGTAGTTTTTTTTTTAAATGACCAAAATGTAAGGCAAAAAAATTAGTGATATCTCCGTTTGCTCCGCGGACGGACTTCCCGGTTTGCTCCGTGGACAGTGCCCTGATTGGCCGAGCGGCTTGTGCGATGTCTGTGGGCATCCGACGTGTTCGCTGATTGGATGGCGTGGGGCGTGGAGCGCGTCAGATTTTTGGTGGTGCCCGACATCTTGCATTCACGGAAAACCGTGGACAGCGAGGTGAAACTTGGTTTAAAAATTGTATTTAGTGGAGTGTGTTGGTGTGTAAGAGTGTTTGGGGAGGGTGGGGGAGTATGAGATAGGTGCAATGTTGTATTTCTTTTATGTTGTAGACGCTTTTGTTGTGTTCGATTTGTCTGCGGACAACACGGCTGTTCTGAAATGTTCGTAAATAAACAGAATGGATTCGGGGTTAAGTTGAAAGTGTTCTAAGAACACTCGTGGGGTCCTGGAATGTTCGCAGGGGGTGTCCTGAAGACGTTGTCTGTATTGTTCATTGGCAAGCTGAAAGTGTTCTAAGAACACTCGCGGTGTCCTGAAATGTTCGTACATAAAGAAAATGGGGGTGTCCTGAGGACGCTGTCCGTATAGTCCTCTGGCAAGTTGAATGTGTTCTAGGAACTTCCTTGTGTCCGCGGACATTAGAATGGTTGCAATGCTTGAATCTATGGGTGTGATATGCTGCGGTGGTTGTGGCCAGGGTATAGAATGTTGGGTGCATGGCCATTTGGCCATGCACCGAAGACTCTATGCCCTGGCCACAACCACCGCAGCATATCACACTCATATGCCATGCACCCAAGAGTCTATGCCCTGGCCACAAGCACCGCAGCATATCACACTCATAGTGGCTTATAACTTTGGGTCAAAAACAAATTTATAAGGAACAATGTTATAAGCCAGTATGGGTGTGATATGCTGCGATGGTTGTATTTATCATGTTATACTTACTATTTGGTTTAGTAACGGGAGTCCATGTTTTTCTTGTTCATTTCTGTGATAAAAGAAAATAGCATATTAGTATTAGTATTTTATAAAGACTTATTACATTGTACAATCAACATTTTCTTCTTTTTTTTTTTTACCCTCATATTTAGTAGATGACAAACCAGAGTACTGTGCAATTTGCTCAGTTTCTGTGTTTGTTACTAAAATCATTGGGTCTGTGGGAGAAAGAAAATCCATGGTGGATTAAAAAAAAACCTTTTTCTGTTATGCTACAGTTTATTTGTTTGTTTGTTTTCAGTGTTTACTTGTTGTTTCTGGCTAATGCTTTATACATTGGATTGTTCTAGTTTTTGGGAGCAGTAAGATATTAGGTATTTGTTTGGATATTGTAAAATTTTGGAGCAGTTAGATACCAGTAGGCGTATTCTAACTGTTTATTTTTTTATATAATTTTGTGGTATTGGTTTATCTGTTTGGATATTTCTAAATTTTGGGACAGTTAGATACCAATTGGCGTATTCTAACTGTCTATTCTTTTCTCTATTTGAGTGGTATTAATTTATCTGATTAGTTGTTGTAGCATCTTTGGGCAGTTAGACAGCTTTTGGAATATTGTGACAGTTTATATTTTTTTTACTACAAGTGTACTTAAGGTTTAAGTACAGTTTAGCTATCAAATTTTGGTTTTAAGAACATTAAATAAGCGTTTGTAAGATTTGCTGGTAATCTCTGCTTTAGAGTAACGGTACTATCATTACATTCAAACCATCCACATTTCCTTTTTATATATGCAGTGTAGTGTCCTGAGTTGGTTGTGGCTCCTGCGTGGTAGATTATACTTATTGTTGTGAAGGTTTTCCTACCAAGTGATATTTAACCATGTGTGAATCCAGTCAGCTTGCAGTTCATTTTGGTACCATCTGCATTGTAACGTAGAAGCATTAGTATTACGTATTTACTATGTGTTTGTATTACTAACGTGGAGCGATTATCTGAATTGCAGGTTGAACATAATCTACCATGGTTTGCATTTTGTACAAGTTGCGGAAATGGAACAGATTCACAATTAGGTATTGATATATACACAAAGCGCTCATTGGGGATTTGTTCTTGTGTCACATTGTTGCAGAGAGTGCATGTATGTTTCCACATGTATGAAATCTGAAAGATTTCATTTATAGGTATGTTTTTGTTTTCCAGTACTTGTAGTAAGTACATTAGAAATTCTTGTGGATCTTCCTGTGAGTTTACAGTGAATTTCACCATTCCAGCACAGTAGTCCAATTGTTGTCTTATTCCATAAACACTATACGGGTTGTCAGGATTATTTGCTGCATTTCTGTGAAGTACTAACATTTGCAAACACAATGGGTCTGTACTGTGTAAGTAAATGTTCTCAACTATTGGTGGTAATTGAAATAGAATATTCATTGCTACATTTGCGTAGCAACTTACACCAACTATATTTGAGAGTTTAAATGGACTAGGTAGTTCTGTATCTGACTGCTTTTTTTGGAGTTTGTCTTCCTTCTTTGAAGAAGTACCTGGTTTACTTTCCCTAATTGATTCTTTTTTGCTTGTGGCACTTGATGAAGTATTACTTTCTTTTACTCTCTTTGGAGGATTTGCAGAGACATCCTGTTGCTTTTCTGTTTGATTTATTTTTCTTTCATAATGTTTTACTTTTTGTGGAACAGAATAAGTGTTTAGATGGGGAGTGTATAGTGAACAAAGTCTTTTGTATTCTAAAATGCAAGGAATATCAGCGTTTATTTTACTTGCATCAAAGTTGATTAGAAATAGACCGTCAAGTGTATGTAAGCGTGATAGTGCTACGTAGCTCATGCCTTCTTTAAAGACTGTGTTACCAATGTCTATCATTGCTCTGTTTAGAGCAAGACCTTGTAATTTATGAATGGTGACTGCGTATGCAAGAGTTTGAGAAAATTGTTCTCTGCGTACATACATGTCTTTGAAGAGAAGGAATCGAGCTGTTGAGCGTCCTATTCTTTTTACTTCTGAAAGTTTGTCAAAGAGAATATTGACAAACTGAATTCTGTTGTCACGTGGGTATGTTTGAAAGCCAACAACTGTACCCAGTGCTCCATTAACTAGTCCTTGGTCCACGTCAAGGTTATGTTTCAGCATTACTCTGCAACTCAAGGATAATTTTAATATCTTTTCCAAGCCTGCTGTGTTTGAGATTGATGTTTCTAAACTATTTTGTTGTGGCTTGGTCACACATGGGTAGTGTCATTCCATGTACATCTAGTTTGTCTGTGGCGCTAATTCCCATTATTGGTTGCATTTCTTTACTTAACATTATTTCATTGAATTTGAAACAGCTTGCAAGAGTTGGCATTAAGGCCATATAAATGACATTTCTGTGGGCTAATTGTTCCATAACATCTGTAGCACATGCATTATCACCATAAAGTGCATGAATGTTCCGGGTTTTCAACATTGCTTCTGCTTCTTTAGAAAGTATACCAACTCTGATACTTTTTAAGATGTTGGCATAAGTGAGATCTGCAGATTGGCGCATGTTTTCTGTTAATTCTCTGTATTGGAAATGTTGCCAAAGGTTGACATTTCCAATGCTGCCAACAGTTTTACGGCAGAGTTTGTGTCCTAATGTTTTAAAAATAGGCTCACCTTTACTGGTGTCAATTGAAGAAGATCTCCGAAAACAATCATGTGTTTTCCTGCAAAGAGCTCTTCATAGTGTGTTTTGACTACTTCTTGTAATCTGAGGTGAATCAAAGCCAACATTAGGTTGGACACCATGCTCACTTCATCTATTAGTAGCATTTTCATTTGTTTCAATACTCTGTGTAGTTCCATTGCAGCTTCTGCAGAAAGTTTGTAATAATCTAATTTGTTTTGGTGTTCTACTGGCAGGAGTAGTAATCGGTGTAAAGTGACACCACCTATGTTGTAGGCAGCTAAACCTGTGGGGGCAGTGACAACAGCTGACAGTTTGTTGTTTGTCAATTGTTGAAGGAACTTACTGATGATTTTGATTAGGAATGTTTTTCCAGAACCAGCTTCACCACTGACATACAATAGTATAGGTTTGTAATTTTGACAGGTGCATTCTTTGTTTTCATGTTGTACACCATGTGCAATTTCTTTTGTTACTTCTTGAAAAATGCTAAGTTGCTCATTGTTTAGCTTTGATTGTAGTATAGTTAAGTCTTCTTTGTCTTCATACTGACACATTTTGTTTCCTACTTCTATCATAGCTAATTCTGCCTCATTTGTTATTAGTGGGTCTCCCAGTGGTTCTTGGCTTCCTGTGACAGAAGGTTGACTACTGTCAGGAGTGTCCTTATCTAGTTGGGCCTGGAGTTCTTATTTGTGTTGCTGTTCATTGTGCAACATTGTTTTGTACTGTGCAAAGTTTACATCAGTTATACTGCTTTCATTTGCTTTGAAAGCGTCTTCATATGAGTCATAGTTATCTAGTATTTCTTCTTCTTTTCTCCATGGTTTAAAGGGTTGTAGCTGGGACATGTAATATACTTCTTTATGTGGAGGAGTCTTTAATGACAATTTGATATGATTAATTAAATTTGGTTTGGTGAGTTTTACTAAGCTGCCTTCACAGTTTGTCACTTTGTATTTACGGTTTTGTTCATCAGGTTTTATATTATTTTTGTATGTGTAGTTTTGGGCTATGTGGTATTGACACATGGTTTCCAAAGTGGTACTCCTGTTTGAGTAGTATGTGTCCAATAAATTGTTTTTTAAAATGTCTTGGCTGTTGGGATCATGCTTGGCTATTGTTTCTATTTCTTCGTATGATTTTAAAACTCGGTTTCTAGATTTAGCTGGACCAAGACTTAGCCATACTATATTTTCAGATTTACCATACAATGCAGTACCAGTTAATCAATCAGCTGCTTCATAGAATCCACATTCTCTATGGGACAGCATTTTTATGCCCAAGCTGTATAATTTCAGAGACACTGTTTTATCTGATGACAGGTCATTCCAGAGGTCTTGGAGCTCTGTCTTTTCTGATTTGGTTAAGTATGCTGTGACATACCATGCAACTGCAGTAGAATTGTCTGCAATGTACTGCACATCTATGTTTGCATTCCATAAGTGGGCAATGATTGCATTGTAATCATTGATATATTTTTCTTCTTCTTTTCTTATTATGCAATATGTATTTTTAGGTGACTTTCCTTTAACACTATGTCTAACTGAAGACACAAGGTAGTTTACTTGACCTGTATTTGTAACTGATCTAGGGAAACCAAATCAGCATTTGGTGTAGTATTTCCCTTTGTTTTTGTATTTACGACGACAGTATTTGCCACATTTGTGTCTTTGGAATTGTAAAATTTTTGCATGAAGATCACTATTTGTGGATTCTGATGGAATTTCACAAGTGACATATTTTTCAATAAACTGTAAAACAGTGGCATCACTGTCTTGACCAAATTTAGGAGCATCTTTTATACATAAAAGCATGTGGACATGTGGTGCTCCTCTGGCTTGGTATTCTTTTCTCCAAAAGAAGTGTTGCACTTCTCCAAGGGGAGGAACAGTTTTATTACAAATAAAATGTAGCATAGCAATGAAGCGATGGTGAAAATATCTTGAAACATTAACAGGATCCTGAGAACAAAGTTCTCCAGGAGTTAGTATATCTATGTTTGTTTTGTTTTCGTTTGATATGCGTAGGAAAGCATGTAAATCTTCCCATGCATATTCTGCACAACTTAATGTAACAAACCAAGTGGGTGGGCCAAGGTTTCTGATCATACAACATACATCTCCATGACATCGAAACCAGTACTCTTTAGTACCACACATATTTGCTAATAGATTTGTAAGATTTGCTTGTAAAACCTCATCTTTTTGTTGAACTTTTTGTAATAATTGTGTAGCTTTAACAAAGGGGGCCTGGGAGTCCCTCTGCCAGACATTAGTCCTGGTTATGAGAGACTTACCCAGAGTCTTTAGCTCACTATCTTTCACAGAGATAAAATATCCCAAAATATCCCAAACATATCAGTCTTTGTCCTGCCCTGGGGCAGTCCAGCACCGAAATGCTAGGCAATTCTCCTCTGAACAAGAGTACCAACAGAAACCCCAGACACGTGTTTCGGTCTGGTTGGACCTTATCAGTAGGGTGGATCTGTGCCTCTCTAAGAATAGTGAGCAAGGGGTCCACGTCTGGATTCCGCTAGTAACTTAGGGTGAGAAATAGAGTCGGTTTTACAGTTGTCGGTATTCACTTTAAGTGATATTGACCTATTATTTCCCGTACTCCTGCCAGTTGATTTGTGGAAACAGATTAGGACTATCGATGACATACCTGGGTTGGGAGATACATGGGATAACATGACTGGCTGGACAGAGAAAAACCAGCTGGCGAACGACCACCTCAAGTGATATTAACCTTGCCTGATAGAATTATTGTAAAATTGAAAACTATGGTTCCAGAAAAAAGAATCATTTGGGACAAGCTTACGGCCTGTGTCCAAGGAAAGTCTGAGGGTGCTACCGAATTTTTTAATCGGTTCGTGCAGGTATTCTCGGATTTCAGTGGACAAGACTTGGGCACAGAGTCAGGAAAAAGGTTGTTTGTCGACAAATTTGTACGTGGATTGCTGCCTGACATCCAGTCACAGATTATATCCTCTGAAAGCGCTTGGCAGGCGAAGTCCCAATCAGAAGTATTGCATATGGCTCAGTATTATGAAAATCGTGTAAATACTGAAAAAGAGAAACATGAGAAAAAAAAGGGTGACTTGAAAACTAAAGTTATATTGCAGCAGATTGTTAGAAACCCTAGAGGGGGTAATCCATTTAGAGGTCAGTACATTCCACAGGGAAGTGCGCCCTTGGCTCCGGTAACCATTAACCAGCGTGCCTATTGCCGGCAGGAAGGCCACTGGCGCGCACAATGTCCGACCTTACAGCAAAGGTCATTTGGGAACATGGGTAGACGATCCAGAGGTCGCCCAGGTGCAGGGGGCCCTGGCAGAGGTCAGTTTACACCAGAATCACAGCAACCTCCTTCACAAGATAAACAAGTTTCGAATGTGGATAATAGAAACATTTTGATCACCCTTCTGCCGCGTAACTCTCCGAAGAGCTTCCTTTTGATAATATTTTGTTCCGCTAGGATTGCCCGAAGCATGATTTGGAACCTACGCCTATTCTCGTTCATCAGAAAGGCCCCTACATTGAGATGGCAGTAGGAAATGGGAAGCATCTATTTTTAGTAGATACGGGAGCACAGAAATGTTCCATTGATCATTCACGGGTTCCAAATATTCCCCTGTCAGGGCAATCCAACGTTTCCGTAGGGTTTTCAGGCACACCTGTAGTTTGTCCGGTCTCTTTGCCGGTACCGATAACACTGGGTCCCTTCACGGAACAGTGTCCATTTCTACTTACCACAAACTGTGGGGAGAACTTGCTTGGGCTAAATTTGTTGAAGGCATTACACGCAGTGATTCATTGTTCTCCGGATGGAATTCGGGTAACAATTTCACCTCAGCAATCACTCACCTCTTAGTTTTTGACTCGACCTTTACCGCCAGAATTTAGTAATGTTCCAGAATTCTTATGGGCAATTGATGATAATGATGTGGGCACTCTCCAAATTGAACCTGTTAAAATTATTTTGAAGCATGGAGTAAAATTGCTTCGCATCCCGCAATATAAGATCTCAGTTGAAGGCGAACAGGCTTTGAAATGTATAGTTTCTGATTTTGTACATCGTGGAGTAATTGAGGAGATTACAGGTAGCATATGTAACAGCCCCATTTTGCCAGTATACAAAAAAGGTGATAATGCAATTCCCTTTCGTTTTATAATTGATTTACGCGCTATTAACAAAATTGTGGCTCCTCAATTTCCTATTGTACTTGATTTTACAACGATATTAACCATGCTTCTGCCACTCACTTTAGTGTTGTTGATCTTAAAAATGCATTTTTCAGTATTCCCATATACAAGGATAGCAGGTATTTGTTTGCGTTTACCCTAGGTGGACGCTCGTTTACATTCACTTGTGCACCACAAGGGTACACTGAGAGTCCAAGTATTTATAGTAGGGCATTGTAAGAGCAGCTTGATACCCTCGAGTTGCCTACTACTTGCATGTCACTGCAGTACGTAGATGACCTCCTCTTGGCTGCTGATTCTGAGAGTGCCTGTAAAGAAGGCACCGTGTTGTTGCTTTGTCATCTAGCAAAACATGGCCACAAAGCTTCACTTAAGAAATTCCGATATTGTTGCCAGGAGGTCGCCTATTTAGGCTCTCTCCTGTCAAAGGAGGGAAGACAGTTGACACCTGAACGAATAAAGACCATTTCTGGTATGCCTGTCCCAAATACGCAAAATGAAGTTAGAGCCTTGATAGGTATGGCTTCTTATTGTAGATTGTGGATCCCAAATTTTCGTTAACGATTAAACCAATGTTGGCTTTGACAAAGAAGGGAATTTCTTTGCCATTGCCATGGACCTTGGAACACCAGACAGCATTCGATTTGCTCAAATCCGCGCTGTGTTCGGCGCCGGTTTTAGGAACTCTGAATTATGAAAAGGCCTTTGTATTGTTTGTGCATGAATGTGATGGATCTGCTTTGGCTGTGTTAACACAGGAACATTGAAGGAAGAATAGGCCGTGCGGCTACTATTCCTCCGCCCTTGATCCTGTAGCATGCGCTATGCCAAGATGTTTGCGTGCTGTTGCTGCTGCGTCTGTAAAACAGAGTGAGGGAATGGTCCTGGGTCATGCGTTAACCCTAATGGTACCTCACTCTGTAGATATTCTATTGAATAGAACTCAAACGCAACACCTCACTTTTGCACGATTGACAAGATATGAACTGATCTTGTTTGCCCCCCACATTCAAATTCAGAGGTGTTGCGTATTAAATCCGGCTGAACTTTTACCTGTCTCACAAAATACTGTTGATGATGACGATACGTCACACGATTGCCTTTATATGACAGAACCAGAGACTAAAGGCAGAATCGATTTGAAAGACATGCCTTTGAATAGCCCTCAACGAGAGCTATTTTGTGATGGCTCTTGTTTTAAACTTCCAGACGGTACATCCACGGCTGCTTATGCTGTCACTACCTTAAGCACGGTTGTGGAAACTAAAAGAATTATGCATAACCCTGTGCAGGCCTCAGAAATTATAGCGTTAACTCGAGCTTGTGAACTTTCTGAAGGGCGTACAGTGAATATATATACTGACAGTCAGTATGCCTTTGTGGTGGCCCACAATTTCGGTAGACTTTGGAAAGAACAAGGTTTCTTGACCTCACACGGAACAAAAATCCAGCACGGCACTTTAATAGTGTGATTACTTTCAGCACTTGCACTCCCTGTTCAGTTAGCAATCATAAAATGTTCAGCACATCAAAAAGTTACAGATGATGTAGGAAAAGGGAATGCCTTCGCCGATCAGATAGCTAAACAGACTGCCACTGATTTCAGTTCAGAAATGTACGCTGTAAAAGAAATTGTAAATGTTTACACTTTTGGAGACAGTATTGAGGCCGTAAAAGACATTCAAGCAGATGCTACCTTAGAGGAAACTAACAGATGGATCGAGGGTGCAGGAAGATTGGATGATGATGGGTGTTGGATAGACAATGTTGAAGGGAAATGGTTACTCCCTGACGCCTAAATTACAATGATGGTTATTAGGGCTCATGGTCTGACACATGTGTGTGCGTGGAAGTTAACAAAAATGCTACACACTGTATGGGCCAATGATAAGATTTTCAAAACTGCGTTTTATCCAGAACTGCATGGTTTGCTCGCAGCACAATGTAGAAAAAGGTACCTCGACTCCTAGAGGAAGTTTCGCTCCACCTTCTGTCCCGTTTGAGGTTATTCACTTTGATTTTATTGAAATGGAACGGTGTAACAATCTTAAATACGTATTGGTTGTTATTTGCGCTTTTAGTAAGTGGGTTGAGGCCTTCCCGGTTAGAGATGCAATGGCCATAACCACGACAAAAACTCTGTTGAAAGAGTTTTTCCCTAGGTTCGGGCTGCCGAGAGTCATCTGGTCTGATAATGGGCCACACTTTATTGCCACTGTAATCCTGCACATTTGCAAAGGATTACAGATTGACAAGCGGTTCCATTCAGCTAGGCATGCCCAGAGTGCCGGATTAGTGGAAAGGCACAACGGCATTATAAAGAACAAACTCGCTAAGACGTGTGCTGGCACCAAGCTAAAATGGCCGGACGCCTTACCGATCGTGTTACTATCGATGAGAACGACCCCTCAAACTAAGAATGGGCTCTCTCCCTTTGAGGTGGTAATGGGGAGACCTGCTAATATTTGGGGTATGCCAAAAAGTCGCTCATTACGGGATATAGAAAATGTGCTTCTTTCAGACTACTGTAACCAGTTGACTAAAAATCTGTTTTCAATTTATCACCAGGTGTGAGAGGCATTACCTGTGCACTACGAGGGCCCCGGTCACAGTCTACAACTGGGGGACTGGATCCTCACAAAGGTTTTTGAGAGGTCGTCTTGCCTTGCACCTCGGTGGAGGGGTCCCTACCAAGTCCTGCTGGTCACTCAGACTGCCGTACGAGTAGCGGGTCGTAAACACTGGATCAATGCGACGCACACCAAACGGATCCCACAGCCCGTGCCTTACGATACAGAAGACACAAAATCCCTTCCCACTGCTGTAACTAGCGTGCCTGAAACAGCAACAACCAACAAGGGGGAATCAGAGACCGTTTCAGAATCCGCAAGGCTGGACAAAACAGCCATCTTGTCTCCGCACTCCCCAGCAGTGGAACTTCCGGATCAATCCTTTCTTGATCCCATTTCCGTCCGTTCGCCACTTCCAGGAGGAATTGACGACACTATGTTCCCACCAGAAACTGCAAAATATAATTTGCGCCTAAGGAAATAAATGTACAGCATTGTCTGACTGTGCGACTGAAAAAAAATCATTTGAGGGCTTGTCGTTTTGGCCCGATTGTACGGAAAGATTCTGTTGGCTAAGGGTTGTGGGAAAGACATTAAGAAGATGTGCGACTGGAGTCGCCAGCAAACAAACAATTGGTGTTTTTCGACTACGATGCCTGCACCCGCTACCGCTCGTACTGAACTTTTAGATAAAAATGTGACTAGCAGAGACAATGATCAAGTATGTAAGGGGACCCCCAAAGTGTATTGTTGCCTTCTCGTACTAATTACTGGATTCGTAATGACTTTTGGGTTTGGGTTATGGTATCTGGAAGAAGCATATCCGTTAGAAGACTTTTTACCTATTGAAAATGTATCTGTGATTCCCACTCCCTCTGTGCAATTGCATACTTTGTCGCCTAGAGATTCTTTACATAGACGGAATTATCAGAATAATACGCTTTTGTTTATAATGAATGCCACTCATGCAATTTTTAATAAGACCAATTGCTGGATCTGTACACATCTACCGCAACATGGAATAAGGGGCTAGGTTGGTATATTTACCCTTTGCCAATGACAACTGCCTGTTACGCTTCTCTTAGAGCACTATATTTTGGTTGATGGAATGACAGCATCTCAGGGAACTTTGATGGTACAAATTTAAATAGTTTTGAAAAGAATGTTTTGATGCCCCTGGGATGCTCACTTTTTGCAAATAGAAGTAAGCCAAATGTTGCTTTTGTTAGGCCCTCTGATAGATTGTCTCGTCCTTTTCAGTCTTTAATCTCTTTCATAATGGCTCCTATAGGCAATAAGGATGCCACGCCTCCATCTTATTCTGTTAATCATAGCCCCGATTCAGTATCCTTCTGCATACAGAGGAATGGAACACGGTCAATGGGTAATTTTAGAAAGTGCGCCAATGTTGTGAATTTGACTAGTGAAAACAGACCTCTGTATGTAGGCGAACCTGTCTATTTTGTTTGCGGTAATGTGGCATTTCCGTGGTTGCCCAGGGATTGGCAAGGAACCTGTTATTTAGGGATTCTATTACCTGGGGTATTTATTGCCAGTACTACAGAAATTTCAAGAACTCGTCCACGACAAGGTGTAAAAGGGGATACTCCAGCGCAAACTTTAGGAGATATTATGAAATCTTTTGTGCCATTTTTTGGGCAAATTACGAATTCAGAAGATATTAGGGGACTAGCGTGAGTATTGGAGAGAACCATCAATCGGACCACTGACATACTCTATAATATAACGTTAGAGCAGAGAGCGATAAGATTAGTGGCTCTTCAGAACCGGATGGCATTAGATGTCATCCTGGCAGAGCTAGGAGTATGTAAATTAGGGGGGTCTGCTTACTGCGTTTACGTTACAGACTCCTCTCCAACGATCTTTAGGGTGATCCAAAATCTACATATTCTTGAAGTACATGTTCCTGAGGGAAATTGGGAACTTGGTACATGGTTTTGGGACCTCCTACGGACATGGGGATGGAAGTTGTTCTCGGCCCTACTGATTATCTTGGGAAGTTTTTTGTTTCTTTGTTGTTGTATACAGTGTCTCCCTGGTATATGCTCAGTATTAGGGGGATGTTGCGCGCAAGCAACAAGTGTATTAGGGAATAAAATATACGCCCCAAAGGAGCTCTCCAAAGAGTATGTGTTGAAAGAAACTCTGGTATCAGACCTAATGGCAATAGATATGTCCGACAATGATTCGGGGTGTATGGACGATGACGCATGGAGTTACTTGCAAGCAGATCAGAAGTAGTATTAGCACTTGGCATAGGCCAAAAGGAAGGTTTGTCAAACCAGATATTAAATGATGCCTCTTATTACAAACGATTTATATGTATATTGGCCTACGCCAAGTTGCCTAAAATTGTACGCGAATAACTCTCTACGGCAAGGTATTGACCTTAGAAATTGATGTAAGCCGCCATCTTGGATCAAGCCTCCATTTTATGTTAGAAACCGCCATTTTGGGGTTTTATACAAAGTCACCCTGTAATCTAAAATGGCTGTCTCATGTGTCCTTGTTCTTGCCTTAACCTCTCCAACCTCTGTAGGGAAGTTAATGTCCAACCTGCCCTCAGGCTACATGTTAGGGTCATGTAGACCTTGTCCTTTGTTGACCTCGGGAGCAGGGGATTACTTGAATTAGCAATGTTAAACTACAAGTATACAAGAACAGTAACGCTATCCGAATATAATATGCGAAACATTGTTTGGTCTGTATTAAAGCAATATGTAAGGAGTGTAAATGTTAAATTAAAGAATAATGGAGTGTGTTAGTAAATGTATTGAAAATTAAACCGCATGCACAAGATATGTAAATTAGGAAAGTAAACCTGGCGCGACCCTAGCCCAGTGGATGATTAAGCTGTAAGAGGGCTGGACATCATTTTACAAATTGTATAAGTGCCTCGATGTCCAGCTAGGAAATTCTGTCACTGCTCACATTGAACCCTGCTGGTGGTCTCTGTGATGTATTGGCGGCCAAATAGCTATTTGTGTACTTTGTTGAATACTGTTCAGTTTTGTAATAAAGATTCTGGGAATCTTTATAAGCCCATGTCGGTGTATTTTCCTTTGCTTGGTGTAACAGCCGTAATATTGTATTTTTTCTGATTCCACTTGATCTGTTGATATCCTTTTGATATCATGGAAGGTTGTTTTGCAAGTAGGTCCTGTAATGCAGGCCAATGAATGTCCTTGTAGTCCTGTGTACTTGCGTACTGGACAAGCATCCATATTTTGCAGTAGTTTAATTTTGATTTTGTCTTTGCTTTTCACATATTGATTGAGGAATTGGCGTAAAGCCTTGACATTTTTTTGGGGAATGTTACACATTGACGTGCATGGCCATTTGTACACTAGATGTTCTGATTCCGTTGAATGGAGGGGTAAATCTACGTTTTCAGGGCATATTTTTGTAAGGAGTACTTCTTGTTCCATTATGGTATTATTAACTTTTTCATAACCTCAACCACTGCTATGTATGGCAATTGTATTTGTTTGCTTTTGTTTGTATGCTTCTTCATTAAAGTATGGTTCTGTGCTTGTAGCGTGACTCCATTCACCTCCACAGATATTTAAGAAGTTATTTCTGTTGACATTTCGTTTATTGAGAAGTCTTTTTTGTAATTTAGTTATAAGTTTGTTAGTGGTTTCATTCTGTTTAACACTAAAATAAATAAGTTTCTTTTGAGAAGAATTGCACTGTCTATCAACGCTTCTAAGATTACTTTCCTACGATAGGTTTGAAGTGTTGAACCTGGTTTCTCTCCTGTTTTTATAAGATTTTGAAGGACTTTGTGATGGAACATTTTGGCTAAACTACTTTTCTTGGTATGCTTACTTTGTACTATATCAAGATTTATAGAAGAAGTTTTATTTATAGTGATAGTTGATTTTGTGTTAATTGTTTTTTGGGTTGTTTTACTTTTTGATAGAGGAGGCAAAGTTTTTGTACTAGAAACTTCTTCTGTTTCACTACATGACTGTATTAGCTGTTGTGTTTCAACTTTTTTTTTTTACAAATTCTGCTATAGATGGATGTTTATGTTGGAGACTTTTCTTTTCATTTGCTCTACTTCTGCGTTCCTTTCTACGGAGGTGCTTTTTGGTAGGCATTCTTTAGGGTCTGTTGAAAAAAATACAGAAGTTATGGGTTGGGGTGCTCTGCAATGCAAGTGTGTTGTGTGCATGAGTGTTTGAGTAAGATGATAAAGATGTATGTAATGGTGTGTGATTGTGCATTGGGAAGTACAACTACTAGGGATGGGTATTCTTGAATTAATGTGTTACTAAACTGGGGTTCAGATGACAGAAAAAAGTAAGCCAGTGGTGTGGAGAAGTATAAATAGTATATCTAAAGCTATACAATTAAAACAGTTGTTTGTTCTACAACATCTAAATTCTAGCGGCTGAGTTGGGTAATTTGCGTGCCGAAAAATAGTAATTTGTGGGCCATTCTGCCAGTAAATCACTGTTTAAGACGGGGGATTTTTGGTCAGAATGGTGCAGAATCTCTATTTTTAGGCACAGAAATAGCATGAATTAACCTTACGGTGTGTTTGAGTAATAATTAAAATATTATGATAACATTCTACTTACTTTTTTTCTAAAATGAGCAGTTTGCTTCTTAGTTGTTCTTTGTACTTCAAATTCGGCTGCTTCTTTTCAGGAGAATGGTCTTCACTGTAAAAGAAAGAAAGAAATTAGTAATTTGGTTTGTATATAGCACTGTTTTTAATTTAGACATACATTTTTTAAATTGAAATGCTCAGCACCTTCCTCAAAGCCATTAAAACTATCTTATGACTAACTGTAGGAAAGAAAATATCTTTACTATGGCTTGTGAAATTCATAATGTACCACTGTATATCACTATTCCTGTAACTAAGCTTTTCCACGTAATAGTGAGTCAATGTCATAGCCTGCTTTTCCACGTAATAGTGAGACAATGTCATAGCCTGCTTGTCCTATATAAATGTAATTATATAAATTAAAAAAATTAAAACTAATTATGTGTTTGTACAAATATTATTGTTTGAGATTTGATCATAGAGTGTGCATGTAATTTTGTTTGATTATATGTAGTCTATATATTTTATTTAAAAAATGTTAGTTTAACATTATTTGCGTGTGTGTGTGTGTGTGTGTGTGTGTATGAAGAAATTAAACGGCATAAAGGTTTGTAAGTCACAGTTCATTTTAGGACAATGAAAAAATGAACGTAGATTCATTTTACAGATTATACAAGGTAAAAGTCGGTTAGAAAATGTGTTCATGTACTGTATAGAAAATATGCATACCTGTAGTTTGTGTTCATGCATATGGATATGGACGAAGCTGCAAGTAGAAATCTTGGAGACTTGTATAGTATTTCTCGTAGATCGTGGTTGCCAATGGTATGAGACTTGTACTCCGAGAGATTCACCGTACATTTGTAGTGCTGATCTATGATGATGTAGTTACATGTAGAGGTCTTGGATTTGATTGGTGGATGATCATGTGATTTCTTAGGTACATCCAATGAGGGAATGGCACAGAGAGTGAAGTGGAAATGGTAGAAGGGTTGTCCATGTTACGATATATTCGCGGACATGGCGGTAGTTCTAGGACACAGCGTATTACATCCGGGGAATTTGGGGTGGGGAGGCATGCAAATGAGATTGAATGTAGCACGGGATTGGTCAGTAAAGTTTAGTGAGTGTGTTGTGCTAGGAGAGGTTTTCTCAGATATTCTTTTTGCTGAGAGAAGAACAGATAGCTATGGCTGAGTGTTTCAAAAGACAGATTGTGTGGATTTTGGGAGACTCGTGGATACATTGGTTGAAGGTGCATGCAGAAAGCTGTGGAGTATCTATAGATCTTGGATTCGTACATGTGGAAGTGCACTGGCATGGAGTGCGTGGAATGAAGTGGTTGGACTTGCTACCTCTCTGTGCAACTTTGAAGATAGAGGAACATCCAGACAAAATTGTAATTCATTGTGGAGGGAACAGTTTAGGACATGTGTCTGTAATTTCTTTGCAATTTGCAATGAAAGAAGGACTTCAGAAGATCATGGACATGTTTCCAAACTCCAAAGTAATTTTTTCACGGATTGCGCAGAGACAAATGTGGCTTCGTTCTTTCTCATGCGGTCCACAAATGGAGAAAGCAAGGCGTAATTTTAATAAGGCTGTTTGTGCCTTCCTAAGAGATTTTGGCATGTCCTCTTTTCACAATGAAAATGTGATGGTTCGTAGTACATACTTTTTTCGCAGAGATGGAGTCCATCTTACTCATGCTGGCAATCAGATTTTTCTGAGAAATGTACAAAATGCATTGCGACCTTTTTTAGAAATACAGCATCCATTCTGAAGTAGGTGTTAAGTATTTATAATTTTTGACATACAAACACCTCCCAAAGGCTCTTTTCAGAGCCACCATTTCCTCCCAGAGAAAAATGCAATGG
This sequence comes from Ambystoma mexicanum, assembly GCF_040938575.1. Taxonomy (NCBI): domain Eukaryota; kingdom Metazoa; phylum Chordata; class Amphibia; order Caudata; family Ambystomatidae; genus Ambystoma; species Ambystoma mexicanum. The sequence goes on along the minus strand of NC_090933.1, from coordinate 259,820,348 downwards.
TTACAATAGGGTAGCACCCCCATTTTTTTTATGTTCGCGAACTGTCCGCGGACTTTCAAGAAATACAAAGGGCCCTGCTTTATTTATCTTCACTTCTATTTTTTAACTGTGAAAGGCGGCTCTGAAAAGAGCCTTATTTTTTTTGATTTTTGTTATTTTGTATTTTTTTTGTTTTTTTTATACACAACACACTAGGAGAGGAGGGGAAAGGAGGGTAAAGGGGGGGACACCAACCACAGGGATAAGAAAGGGTGAGCTGAGAGAGGAAGATGTGGAGTGGGTTTTATTTGGGTAGTGAGCAGGTCTTCTCGTGCTCAGAGACGATAGTCTCAAAAGCACTCCGAAGTCGCTCCCCCCTGCAGAGCACTGTGTCACAGTACATACATACAACTGTGACCCTCGAAAGGTAAGGGTCATCAGAATTCTGTATGGCCTGTGAGGCAGCTTGAGGAAGACGCTGTCCCACAGAGGTGTTCCTTGTGGTGACAGGATCAGAAAGGGAGAATGAAGTAGAGGCAATCAACCTACTACGCTGTTCACAAGGTACAACCTGGCGAATGGCCCCAGTGTGGAATGAGTTGAGGTGTCGCTTCATGGTAGTGCTCCCAAAGCTGTACGAACCATGCCTCCAGCGACTGAGTACCATTTTCCACTCATTGCAGGTGACACGGTTCGCACAAGCCTTAGGACCATTCCCATGAACGGTAAACAACCGCCACATACAAGAATCACGCTGAGGGCGGGTAGTAGGGATTTCCTCTATCTCATTCTCGCCATCCTCTTCTTCCTCCTCTGTATCCTCACTCCTGTTCCCCTCTTCAGGCCCTTGGTGAGATGGTGGTGGTGGAGGGGGTGGGGTGGTGCTGAGGCAGATGTAGCACCAGGTGGCAATAGTGGAGCCATGGATGTCATCAGCTTGGAGATGGAAATCTCAAAATTTGCAAAGTATGCAGCAAAATGCAGTGTGCTCTGTGGAATAGCCAGAAACACAATGAGAATGAGCTCTAGGGTGTGGTCTTTTATATGGGTGCTTGTATGCGGTTCGCGGACATGCGCGCCATCCGCAAGACAGATCGAACACCAAAAAAGGTTCAAAAAGTCACAAAAACCATGTGGAAACTTAGGATTAGTATGTGGAATTTGTGGTATGGTGAGTTTTTAATGAGAAATATTGTGGATTACTTGGAAATTTACTTTTAAACTGTTCGGGGACACGAACAGTGTCCGCATTAAGAACACGCGATCAGCGTGGGCCTGGTAACATGATTGCTTCGTGAGCATGTTCGCTAAGGAACGGCCGTCCGCAGGACACCCAATGTACGGACATTGTTTTGCGCATGCGCGTTGATGTTCTACGGACAGTGTTCGGGTCCTGAACTAATTAAAAGTGCATCATACGTAAAACGAACAGTTATGGACAGCCGTTTGTTCTTAGCACAGTTTAACTTACTTGCGAACAATACGGACAGACATAGCGTCCCCAGCACACCTCCATTTTCGTTTATTTACGAACATTTCAGGACACCACGAGTGTTCTTAGAACAGTTTCAACTTGCATGAGAACATTACGGACAGATATAGTGTCCTCAGGACACTTACATTTTCGTCTATTTGCAAACATTTCTGAACAACCGCACTGTCCGTGGACACCTAAATTGGTTTTAACAAAAAGAACTGAAACTAATTACAACACAATATAAAAAAGTAACTTTATTTGACATATATTAACAATTTATGACTGAGCAGGTGGAGCAGACACGGAAACAAAAACAGGAGAATTAGGGATTTCAACATAATTGAGATCAGGTGAAGAAGGGATGGAAATGTCATCAAAACATTTTGGTCCATGGAGAGGGTCTGGGGTTAAATGAGTGGGATATGGTGATGGGGGACAAGTACAGGTGGGACAATGGTATCTTGTTTAGTTTTAAGTGATCTTCCACAAAGCTTTTTAAATTGGTAAAATTTGCCATAAATTGGTCCATTTTCTCGTTTATGTGTTCCAGAGTGTTATCCACCGCTTCTTTTTCTGTAGTTGTTTCAATTTTTGTATGGTCTGTACAAAAAAAATGCATATGTTAAATGTATACAAAATAGTATTTATTGATTGGTTTATATAGTAAAGTGTTTACCATTAAGTGCACTATCTTCTGACATTTTCTCTCGTGGGAAATGCTCCTCTAGCCATTCCAGAGTACTACACATTTCTGTGAGAAAACAAAAAAGTAATACATTTTTTTATCTAATACAGAAAGTTTATAAATATATGAGTAAAATGAAGTGCACTTACTATTTCAGGTAAGATATGTGATGAGTAGTCTGTACGTCTGGTCTTGCTCTTAGTTGTGGAGTGTCTGTGAGGTAATTATGTTGGAAGCCACTTTATCTTCTTTTGGTATATTCCATTTTAGAACATATTGTATTTAAATGAATGGTTAGTGTGTTACATATATGGGTTACATTTCTTAAGTATTACCACATGTACTTTGTATGTGTGCTGCTTTGTGAATTTGTTAAATGTTCCCATGTTATGATATAACAATTATACCTACCCCACCAGAGTTTTTAGGTGGTGCTACTGTTGCCCGAACAGGTCCGCGGACAGTCAAATTCAATAGAAAGGGTTCAGTATGTTCCATATTACATGTACATAAAGTCAAAGTTATTATTGTTAAGTTGTGCTACTAAAAAACTATGAAATTCAGTAAAAAATGTTTGTTAAAGGGACGTTATGGCTCAGTTGCGCTACGAAAAACCTATGAAATTCAGTAAAAAAAACTTTGTTAAAGGGACGTTATGGTTAAGTTGCGCTACTAAAAACCTATGAAATTCAGTGAAAAAACTTTGTTAAAGGGACGTTATTGGTAAATTCAGTAAAAAAACTTTGTTAAAGGGACGTTATGGTTCCAAGTAAAACCGAAAAACCCCTGAAATTCGCCAGTTATGGTAAGCTAAGCAACCATAACTCGCGCCACCATCGTGCACTGCTTAGACTAACACCCAGGACATCAAAGATGACATCACAAATGTCATTGATGACATCACTGATGACATCACATGTGCATTTACCTTTCATGAAAAGTCTGTAGAAGGGTTTCTTATTGTAATGTTAATAAAAAAAGTGTCAAGGATCATTGGAATAAATATCAAGGGCTAATTAGTCCATCCAGTATACTAATGTCCTCATGTAGAAACATAGGCATTGTGTGCAGCATACATGATGGAGGTTCAATATTCATAAGCTTGCCATGTTGAATAGTGAAATGATAACTGTTTTCTTATTAGACTTTTGCATACTGTGAAACATGTGATAAGTAGATAATAAAACCCACTTACCACATAATTGCATTATTATAGACAAAACACAAAGAGACAACACCACATACAAATATGAGTATGTACAAGGACATTGAAGTAAGAAAAAAAACAGCAGTAGTAGCAAAAAGTGTTCATAACCTAACTGATTACCTTTATGCAGAGAAATGATTGCTCTGTTTCAAAGCTGCTACTTATCCTATGTAGATATATCGCATGATGTGATTGGACCCTAAGGAAAGTAGTGTGAATACAAGATATAAAAATAGGTGCATATACAGGGAAAGTACAGTAATAAAAAAACAACAGAACTATCAGAAAGTGCTGATAACTCTACTGATAATTTTAATGCACAGAAAGGATTGCTGTCTTTCATGCTTGTGTCTTCCCCTATGTATATGTTTCATATGATATGACTGGACCCTAAGGGAATTATTGTAAGAACATACTTGAAGGATAAGTCTACAAATATACTACCTTTTCCACTCTTAATTCCTGACTGTTACTGAAGAAAACCATGTGGCCTAGATATGTCAGTAAAGGAAAAAAGGGGGAGCCAGACATGTGATGTCATCAGTGATGTCATCAATGACATTTGTGATGTCATCTTTGATGTCCTGGTGTTAGTCTTAGCAGTGCACGGTGGTGGCGCGAGTTATGGTTGCTTAGCTTACCATAACTGGCGAATTTCAGGGATTTTTTGGTTTTACTTGGAACCATAACGTCCCTTTAACAAAGTTTTTTTACTGAATCTGATAGGTTTTTAGTAGCGCAACTTAACCATAACCTCCCTTTAACAAAGTTTTTGTTAAAGGGTAAAGGGAGGTTATAGTTAAGTTGCGCTACTAAAAACCTATGAAATTCAGCCAAAAAAAGTTAGTAAAAGGACGTTATGGTTACAAGTAAAACCAAAAACCCCCTGAAATTCACCAGTTATGGTAAGCTAAGCAACCATATCTCGCACTGCTAAGACTAACACCCAGCACATCAAAGATGACATCAAAAACATTTCATTGATGACATCACTAATGATATCACATGTCTGGCTCCCCATTCTTTCCTTTACTGGACATATCTAGGCCACATGGTTTTCTTCAGTAACAGTTAGGAACTATACATTGAAAAGGTACTATATTTGTAGACTTATCCTTCAAGTATGTTCTTACAGTAATTCCCTTAGGGTCCAGTCACATTATATGAAACATATACATAGGGGAAGACACAAGCTTGAAAGACAGCAATCCTTTCTGTGCATGAAGATAATCAGTCGGGTTATCAGCACTTTCTGATAGCTCTGTTGTTTTTTTTATTACTGTACTTTCCCTGTATATGATCATATTTGCATACATTGTACTCACACTACGTTCCTTAGGGTCCAGTAACATCATGTGATACATATACATAGGGTAATTAGCAGCTTTGAAACAGAGCAATCATTTCTCTGCATTAAGATAATCTGTTAGGTTATGAACACTTTCTGCTACTACTTCTGCTTTTTTGCTTTCTTCACTATCCCTGTATATACTCATGTTTGAATGTGTTGTTGTCTCTTTGTGTTTTGTCTGTAATAATGCAATTATGTAGTAAGTGGGTTTTATTAGCTACTTATTACATGTTTCATAGTACACAAAACTCTAATAAGAAAGCAGTTATCATTTCACTGTTCAACATGGCAAGATTACGAATATTGCACCTCCATCATGTATGCTTGCATACAATGCCTATGTTTCTACATGGGTAGCTTAGTACACTGGATTGAACTTCATAATAGAATGCTATTTATATCAATGCATTGCTTAATGCACTAAGTAGCTCATGATATTTATTCCAATGACCCTTGACACTTTTTTGTCAACATTATAATAATAATCCCTTGCACACATTTTGCATGAAAAGTAAATGCACATGTGATGTCATCAATGATGTCATAAATGACATTTGTGATGTCATCTTTGATGTCCTGGGCATTAGTCTTAGCAGTGCATGGTGGTGCCGCGAGTTATGGTTACTTAGCTTTAAATAACTGGCTAATTTCAGGTTTTACTTGTAACAATAACATCTTTTAAACACATTTTTTTTACTGAATTTCATAGGTTTTTAGTAGCGCAACTTAACCATAACCTCCCTTTAACAAAGACTTTTTAATGAATTTCATAGGTTTTTAGTAGCACAACTTAACCATAACCTCCCTTTATCAAATTGTATTTTACTGAATATACATATTCGTAGTGTGAATTTGATAGATGTTTACTAGGAATCCCTTACTTTTAAATACATGTAACATAGAACATACTGAACTCCCTGCTAATGATTTTGATGTTTGCGGACTGTGCGTATGTCCGCTGATGGACGCGGACGACATCAACACTACGCAAACACTCAGGCGGTATCTTAAATTGTTCTATCATGCCATATAAACACTGCACAAGTTCAAAAAGCAGCACATAAACATATTATATGTAATCATAAATAAGAAGTGGAACAAATATATGTAACACATCCACCAACCATTTTAATACCATATGTATTAAAATTGGATATACCAAAACAAAAAAGATATGCCTCCAACATAATTATCTCACAGAAACTGCACAGCTAGGAGCAACAGTAGACCTATAGAACAGCAACAATACAATTTACGAGAAAATAGTAAGTAAACTTAATTTTTCTTATATATTTCTAAACTTTTTGTATTAGGTACACTAAAATTAATATATTTAGTTTTTTACACAGAAATGTCCAGTTCTTTGGAATGGCTTGAGGAAAATTGTCCACATGAGGAAATGTCTGAAGACAGTGATACTAATGGTAGACACTTCTCTATATAAGTCAATCAATAATCATTATGTTATGTGTACTTATATATATATATATATATATGTTGAAAAAAGAGGAGAGGGGCGCACTCCAGTTCCCTGCACAGTAAACCTTCTCAGCCACAGGTGTTCTCCTCCGACCGGTTTCTGTGCCAATACACGTCATCAGGGAGGCTGTCTTAACTTGCAGCTCACAGCAAGTGCAGGTGTTAACACTTAGTGATAATTCTGCTGCAAGGACTTCTGGTAGCTGTAGTCATCAGGTTTGCAAGGAACAGACTCACACCCAATCCCATAAATGGGGAAAGGGGGGGAGTAGCCTACAGTGAGGCACTCCAAAGTTGGGCATATATTACCCCGGTGCAGCACCCTATAAGATTTCTGAAGATTCCACCCTTCAGAAAACTTGCAAATGTGTTGAAAAAAGAGGAGAGGGGCGCACTCCAGTTCCCTGCACAGTAAACCTTCTCAGCCACAGGTGTTCTCCTCCGACCGGTTTCTGTGCCAATACACGTCATCAGGGAGGCTGTCTTAACTTGCAGCTCACAGCAAGTGCAGGTGTTAACACTTAGTGATAATTCTGCTGCAAGGACTTCTGGTAGCTGTAGTCATCAGGTTTGCAAGGAACAGACTCACACCCAATCCCATAAATGGGGAAAGGGGGGGGAGTAGCCTACAGTGAGGCACTCCAAAGTTGGGCATATATTACCCCGGTGCAGCACCCTATAAGATTTCTGAAGATTCCACCCTTCAGAAAACTTGCAAATGTGTTGAAAAAAGAGGAGAGGGGTGCACTCCAGTTCCCTGCACAGTAAACCTTCTCAGCCACAGGTGTTCTCCTCCGACCGGTTTCTGTGCCAATACACGTCATCAGGGAGGCTGTCTTAACTTGCAGCTCACAGCAAGTGCAGGTGTTAACACTTAGTGATAATTCTGCTGCAAGGACTTCTGGTAGCTGTAGTCATCAGGTTTGCAAGGAACAGACTCACACCCAATCCCATAAATGGGGAAAGGGGGGGGGAGTAGCCTACAGTGAGGCACTCCAAAGTTGGGCATATATTACCCCGGTGCAGCAACCTATAAGATTTCTGAAGATTCCACCCTTCAGAAAACTTGCAAATGTGTTGAAAAAAGAGGAGAGGGGCGCACTCCAGTTCCCTGCACAGTAAACCTTCTCAGCCACAGGTGTTCTCCTCCGACCGGTTTCTGTGCCAATACACGTCATCAGGGAGGCTGTCTTAACTTGCAGCTCACAGCAAGTGCAGGTGTTAACACTTAGTGATAATTCTGCTGCAAGGACTTCTGGTAGCTGTAGTCATCAGGTTTGCAAGGAACAGACTCACACCCAATCCCATAAATGGGGAAAGGGGGGGAGTAGCCTACAGTGAGGCACTCCAAAGTTGGGCATATATTACCCCGGTGCAGCACCCTATAAGATTTCTGAAGATTCCACCCTTCAGAAAACTTGCAAATGTGTTGAAAAAAGAGGAGAGGGGCGCACTCCAGTTCCCTGCACAGTAAACCTTCTCAGCCACAGGTGTTCTCCTCCGACCGGTTTCTGTGCCAATACACGTCATCAGGGAGGCTGTCTTAACTTGCAGCTCACAGCAAGTGCAGGTGTTAACACTTAGTGATAATTCTGCTGCAAGGACTTCTGGTAGCTGTAGTCATTAGGTTTGCAAGGAACAGACTCACACCCAATCCCATAAATGGGGAAAGGGGGGGAGTAGCCTACAGTGAGGCACTACAAAGTTGGGCATATATTACCCCGGTGCAGCACCCTATAAGATTTCTGAAGATTCCACCCTTCAGAAAACTTGCAAATGTGTTGAAAAAAGAGGAGAGGGGCGCACTCCAGTTCCCTGCACAGTAAACCTTCTCAGCCACAGGTGTTCTCCTCCGACCGGTTTCTGTGCCAATACACGTCATCAGGGAGGCTGTCTTAACTTGCAGCTCACAGCAAGTGCAGGTGTTAACACTTAGTGATAATTCTGCTGCAAGGACTTCTGGTAGCTGTAGTCATCAGGTTTGCAAGGAACAGACTCACACCCAATCCCATAAATGGGGAAAGGGGGGGGAGTAGCCTACAGTGAGGCACTCCAAAGTTGGGCATATATTACCCCGGTGCAGCACCCTATAAGATTTCTGAAGATTCCACCCTTCAGAAAACTTGTAAATGTGTTGAAAAAAGAGGAGAGGGGCGCACTCCAGTTCCCTGCACAGTAAACCTTCTCAGCCACAGGTGTTCTCCTCCGACCGGTTTCTGTGCCAATACACGTCATCAGGGAGGCTGTCTTAACTTGCAGCTCACAGCAAGTGCAGGTGTTAACACTTAGTGATAATTCTGCTGCAAGGACTTCTGGTAGCTGTAGTCATCAGGTTTGCAAGGAACAGACTCACACCCAATCCCATAAATGGGGAAAGGGGGGGGAGTAGCCTACAGTGAGGCACTCCAAAGTTGGGCATATATTACCCCGGTGCAGCACCCTATAAGATTTCTGAAGATTCCACCCTTCAGAAAACTTGCAAATGTGTTGAAAAAAGAGGAGAGGGGCGCACTCCAGTTCCCTGCACAGTAAACCTTCTCAGCCACAGGTGTTCTCCTCCGACCGGTTTCTGTGCCAATACACGTCATCAGGGAGGCTGTCTTAACTTGCAGCTCACAGCAAGTGCAGGTGTTAACACTTAGTGATAATTCTGCTGCAAGGACTTCTGGTAGCTGTAGTCATCAGGTTTGCAAGGAACAGACTCACACCCAATCCCATAAATGGGGAAAGGGGGGGAGTAGCCTACAGTGAGGCACTCCAAAGTTGGGCATATATTACCCCGGTGCAGCACCCTATAAGATTTCTGAAGATTCCACCCTTCAGAAAACTTGCAAATGTGTTGAAAAAAGAGGAGAGGGGCGCACTCCAGTTCCCTGCACAGTAAACCTTCTCAGCCACAGGTGTTCTCCTCCGACCGGTTTCTGTGCCAATACACGTCATCAGGGAGGCTGTCTTAACTTGCAGCTCACAGCAAGTGCAGGTGTTAACACTTAGTGATAATTCTGCTGCAAGGACTTCTGGTAGCTGTAGTCATCAGGTTTGCAAGGAACAGACTCACACCCAATCCCATAAATGGGGAAAGGGGGGGAGTAGCCTACAGTGAGGCACTCCAAAGTTGGGCATATATTACCCCGGTGCAGCACCCTATAAGATTTCTGAAGATTCCACCCTTCAGAAAACTTGCAAATGTGTTGAAAAAAGAGGAGAGGGGCGCACTCCAGTTCCCTGCACAGTAAACCTTCTCAGCCACAGGTGTTCTCCTCCGACCGGTTTCTGTGCTAATACACGTCATCAGGGAGGCTGTCTTAACTTGCAGCTCACAGCAAGTGCAGGTGTTAACACTTAGTGATAATTCTGCTGCAAGGACTTCTGGTAGCTGTAGTCATCAGGTTTGCAAGGAACAGACTCACACCCAATCCCATAAATGGGGAAAGGGGGGGAGTAGCCTACAGTGAGGCACTCCAAAGTTGGGCATATATTACCCCGGTGCAGCACCCTATAAGATTTCTGAAGATTCCACCCTTCAGAAAACTTGCAAATGTGTTGAAAAAAGAGGAGAGGGGCGCACTCCAGTTCCCTGCACAGTAAACCTTCTCAGCCACAGGTGTTCTCCTCCGACCGGTTTCTGTGCCAATACACGTCATCAGGGAGGCTGTCTTAACTTGCAGCTCACAGCAAGTGCAGGTGTTAACACTTAGTGATAATTCTGCTGCAAGGACTTCTGGTAGCTGTAGTCATCAGGTTTGCAAGGAACAGACTCACACCCAATCCCATAAATGGGGAAAGGGGGGGGAGTAGCCTACAGTGAGGCACTCCAAAGTTGGGCATATATTACCCCGGTGCAGCACCCTATAAGATTTCTGAAGATTCCACCCTTCAGAAAACTTGCAAATGTGTTGAAAAAAGAGGAGAGGGGCGCACTCCAGTTCCCTGCACAGTAAACCTTCTCAGCCACAGGTGTTCTCCTCCGACCGGTTTCTGTGCCAATACACGTCATCAGGGAGGCTGTCTTAACTTGCAGCTCACAGCAAGTGCAGGTGTTAACACTTAGTGATAATTCTGCTGCAAGGACTTCTGGTAGCTGTAGTCATCAGGTTTGCAAGGAACAGACTCACACCCAATCCCATAAATGGGGAAAGGGGGGGAGTAGCCTACAGTGAGGCACTCCAAAGTTGGGCATATATTACCCCGGTGCAGCACCCTATAAGATTTCTGAAGATTCCACCCTTCAGAAAACTTGCAAATGTGTTGAAAAAAGAGGAGAGGGGCGCACTCCAGTTCCCTGCACAGTAAACCTTCTCAGCCACAGGTGTTCTCCTCCGACCGGTTTCTGTGCCAATACACGTCATCAGGGAGGCTGTCTTAACTTGCAGCTCACAGCAAGTGCAGGTGTTAACACTTAGTGATAATTCTGCTGCAAGGACTTCTGGTAGCTGTAGTCATCAGGTTTGCAAGGAACAGACTCACACCCAATCCCATAAATGGGGAAAGGGGGGGGAGTAGCCTACAGTGAGGCACTCCAAAGTTGGGCATATATTACCCCGGTGCAGCACCCTATAAGATTTCTGAAGATTCCACCCTTCAGAAAACTTGCAAATGTGTTGAAAAAAGAGGAGAGGGGCGCACTCCAGTTCCCTGCACAGTAAACCATCTCAGCCACAGGTGTTCTCCTCCGACCGGTTTCTGTGCCAATACACGTCATCAGGGAGGCTGTCTTAACTTGCAGCTCACAGCAAGTGCAGGTGTTAACACTTAGTGATAATTCTGCTGCAAGGACTTCTGGTAGCTGTAGTCATCAGGTTTGCAAGGAACAGACTCACACCCAATCCCATAAATGGGGAAAGGGGGGGAGTAGCCTACAGTGAGGCACTCCAAAGTTGGGCATATATTACCCCGGTGCAGCACCCTATAAGATTTCTGAAGATTCCACCCTTCAGAAAACTTGCAAATGTGTTGAAAAAAGAGGAGAGGGGCGCACTCCAGTTCCCTGCACAGTAAACCTTCTCAGCCACAGGTGTTCTCCTCCGACCGGTTTCTGTGCCAATACACGTCATCAGGGAGGCTGTCTTAACTTGCAGCTCACAGCAAGTGCAGGTGTTAACACTTAGTGATAATTCTGCTGCAAGGACTTCTGGTAGCTGTAGTCATCAGGTTTGCAAGGAACAGACTCACACCCAATCCCATAAATGGGGAAAGGGGGGGAGTAGCCTACAGTGAGGCACTCCAAAGTTGGGCATATATTACCCCGGTGCAGCACCCTATAAGATTTCTGAAGATTCCACCCTTCAGAAAACTTGCAAATGTGTTGAAAAAAGAGGAGAGGGGCGCACTCCAGTTCCCTGCACAGTAAACCTTCTCAGCCACAGGTGTTCTCCTCCGACCGGTTTCTGTGCCAATACACGTCATCAGGGAGGCTGTCTTAACTTGCAGCTCACAGCAAGTGCAGGTGATAATTCTGCTGCAAGGACTTCTGGTAGCTGTAGTCATCAGGTTTGCAAGGAACAGACTCACACCCAATCCCATAAATGGGGAAAGGGGGGGAGTAGCCTACAGTGAGGCACTACAAAGTTGGGCATATATTACTCCGGTGCAGCACCCTATAAGATTTCTGAAGATTCCACCCTTCAGAAAACTTGCAAATGTGTTGAAAAAAGAGGAGAGGGGCGCACTCCAGTTCCCTGCACAGTAAACCTTCTCAGCCACAGGTGTTCTCCTCCGACCGGTTTCTGTGCCAATACACGTCATCAGGGAGGCTGTCTTAACTTGCAGCTCACAGCAAGTGCAGGTGTTAACACTTAGTGATAATTCTGCTGCAAGGACTTCTGATAGCTGTAGTCATCAGGTTTGCAAGGAACAGACTCACACCCAATCCCATAAATGGGGAAAGGGGGGGAGTAGCCTACAGTGAGGCACTCCAAAGTTGGGCATATATTACCCCGGTGCAGCACCCTATAAGATTTCTGAAGATTCCACCCTTCAGAAAACTTGCAAATGTGTTGAAAAAAGAGGAGAGGGGCGCACTCCAGTTCCCTGCACAGTAAACCTTCTCAGCCACAGGTGTTCTCCTCCGACCGGTTTCTGTGCCAATACACGTCATCAGGGAGGCTGTCTTAACTTGCAGCTCACAGCAAGTGCAGGTGTTAACACTTAGTGATAATTCTGCTGCAAGGACTTCTGGTAGCTGTAGTCATCAGGTTTGCAAGGAACAGACTCACACCCAATCCCATAAATGGGGAAAGGGGGGGAGTAGCCTACAGTGAGGCACTCCAAAGTTGGGCATATATTACCCCGGTGCAGCACCCTATAAGATTTCTGAAGATTCCACCCTTCAGAAAACTTGCAAATGTGTTGAAAAAAGAGGAGAGGGGCGCACTCCAGTTCCCTGCACAGTAAACCTTCTCAGCCACAGGTGTTCTCCTCCGACCGGTTTCTGTGCCAATACACGTCATCAGGGAGGCTGTCTTAACTTGCAGCTCACAGCAAGTGCAGGTGTTAACACTTAGTGATAATTCTGCTGCAAGGACTTCTGGTAGCTGTAGTCATCAGGTTTGCAAGGAACAGACTCACACCCAATCCCATAAATGGGGAAAGGGGGGGAGTAGCCTACAGTGAGGCACTCCAAAGTTGGGCATATATTACCCCGGTGCAGCACCCTATAAGATTTCTGAAGATTCCACCCTTCAGAAAACTTGCAAATGTGTTGAAAAAAGAGGAGAGGAGCGCACTCCAGTTCCCTGCACAGTAAACATTCTCAGCCACAGGTGTTCTCCTCCGACCGGTTTCTGTGCCAATACACGTCATCAGGGAGGCTGTCTTAACTTGCAGCTCACAGCAAGTGCAGGTGTTAACACTTAGTGATAATTCTGCTGCAAGGACTTCTGGTAGCTGTAGTCATCAGGTTTGCAAGGAACAGACTCACACCCAATCCCATAAATGGGGAAAGGGGGGGAGTAGCCTACAGTGAGGCACTCCAAAGTTGGGCATATATTACCCCGGTGCAGCACCCTATAAGATTTCTGAAGATTCCACCCTTCAGAAAACTTGCAAATGTGTTGAAAAGTCTGTTCCTTGCAAACCTGATGACTACAGCTACCAGAAGTCCTTGCAGCAGAATTATCACTAAGTGTTAACACCTGCACTTGCTGTGAGCTGCAAGTTAAGACAGCCTTCCTGATGACGTGTATTGGCACAGAAACCGGTCGGAGGAGAACACCTGTGGCTGAGAAGGTTTACTGTGCAGGGAACTGGAGTGCGCCCCTCTCCTCTTTTTTCAACATATATATATATATATATATTTTTAATGGACCATACAAACATTGAAAATAATACGCCAAAAGACACATTGGAAAATACTCTGCAGTGCATGGAACAAAAAATGGACATGCTCATGGAAAATGTCAATGTTTTGAAACATTTTGTGGAGGACCACATAAAAGAAAAAATACCATACCCTTGTCCCACATATACCTGTTCCCCCTCTCCATGTCCCAGTCAACTATCCCCAAACCCTCAACACCAAGAAAAACGTTTTGATGAGACTTCCATTCCTTCATCCCCTCCCATCCATCCTCTCCAAACCCCTAATTCCCCTGTATTTGTATCAGTTTCTGCTTCCCCCTCTCTTTCATAAATTGTGTATCTGTATATAATTTAAAATAAAATATTATGTGTCTTTTAATTAAATCCTTTCTGTCTTATTTTTTTTAAAAAGCAGTTAAGTTGTCCGCGGACAGCGCGCCTGTCCGGAATGTCCGGAATTAACAAAATGGGGATATCCTAAGGACACTATCCCTGTCCGTACCATTCGCAAGCAAGATTGAACTGTTCTTAGAACACACTTATTGTCCGGGATGTCCGTAAATGAACAAAATGGGGGTGTCCTAAGGAGACTATACCTGTCCATACCCTTCGCAACCAAGATGGAGCTGTTCTTAGAACACACCCGGTGTCCGGGATGTCCGTAAATGAACAAAAATGGGGGTATCCTAAGGACACTATACCAGTCCATACCGTCCATAGGCAAGTTGAAACGTCCTAAGAACACGCGCTGTCCGGGATGTCTGTAGTTAAAGAAAATGGAGGGGTCCTTAGGACACTATACCTGTCTGTACCGTCTGCAGAATATCTACGCACATGGGCATCACACCTGTAAATCCTGCGAACATCGCGCCTGTCGGTAACTGTCTGTCTCACTTGTGTCGCACTTTGAATTTATTTGAGGACCTGAACACTGTCCGTAGAACACCCGCGCGCATGCACACGACTGTTCCCGTGCATTTGGTTTCCTGCGGACACTCGTTCGCTTCGCGGATGTGCTGCCGACGTCATCATGTGACCGCACCCACGCTGAGTGTGTGTCCTAATTTGCGGACACTGTCCGGTTCCCCAACATTTTAAAAGAACTTTTTTAGACAATCCAAATTATTTTACAGTAAAGATTCACTATTGCACATGTCCCAGACAATGACGCTGCCTTTCCACATACTTTTTGAAACTTTTCGAACCTTTTTAGGGTGTTTGATCTGTCCGCGAAGTGCACCCCTCCGCCCCTATAAAAGGCCACACCCCAGAGCTGACCTTCATTGTACTTCTGGCTATTGCAGATTGACTTTTGCTGCCTTTGCTGCCCTTGCTGAGATTATCTCATCAACCCTGATGGCATCCATGGCTGATGTTGCTACATCTGCCTCAGCACCACCCCCAAACCCTCCACCACCACCACCTCCCCAAGGGCCTGCAGAGGGGAACAGGCGTGAGGATGTTGAGAACGGGGATGAAGAGGATGAAGAGGATGAGGTAGAGGAACTCCCTACTACCAGCACTCGCCGGGAGTCTTGGGTGTGGCGGTTGTTTACCATTCATTGTAACGTACCAAAAGCATGTGTTAACAAGGTCACCTGCAAACAGTGCAAAATGGTGGTGAGTCGTGGTTCGTACAGCTTTGGTACAACATCCATGAAGCGACACCTAATGTTGTTCCACAGTGCGGCCATTCGCAAGGTTGTACCTTGTGTTCAACGTAGAAAGTTGAGTTCCTCTACCACATCCTCCGTTTCCGCTCCTCTCACCACAAGAGACACTCCTGTGGGAGAGCGCATCCCTCCAACTGCCCCAAAGGCCATTCATGATGCTGTTGACCCTTACCTTTCGAGGGCCACAATATTGTTTATGTACTGTGACGCATTACTCTGCAGGGGGGATAGTATTCGAAGTGCTTTCGAGTCTACGGTCACAGAGCACCAGAAGACCTGCTACCTATCTAAGTAAGGCCCACTCTACATCTTCCTCTCTCCACCTGCCCTTTCTTATCCACGTGGTTGGTATCCCTTCATTACCCTCCTTTCCCCTCCTGTGCAGGGCCTTGTGTGCATTTTTTTGGAAGTCCGCGGACAGTCCTGAGACATATAAAGTTTTAGGGTGGTGCCCTAGTAAAACCAATGCACTTTTCTCTGGGAGGAAGTGGTGGCTCTGAAAACAGCCTTTTGGTGGTGTTTTTGTGTGTTTGAAAAACTTGAAATCGTCAACATCTACTGCAAAATAGATGACTGTAATTCCAAAAAAGGTCGCAATGCATTTTGTACATTTCTCTGAAAAATCCGATTGCCAGCATAAGTAAGATGGACTCCATCTCTGCGAAAAATGTATGTGCTACGAAAGATAATATTTTCATTGTGAAAAGAGGACATGCCAACATCTCTTAGAAAGGCAAAAACAGCCTTATTGACATCGCACCTCGTTTTCTCTATTTGTGGATCAAATGAAGAAGAACGCAGCCACATTTGTCTTTGCGCAATACGAAAAAAATTACTTTGGAATTAGGAAACATGTCCATGACCTTCCCAAGTCCTTCTTTCATTGCAAATTGCAAAGAAATTCCAGACACATGTCCTAAACTGTTCCCTCCACAATGAATTATAATTATGTCTGGATGATGCTATGTCTCTAAAGTAACACAGACAGGTACCAATTCCAGCCACTTCTTTCCACGCACTCCATGCCAGTGCACTTCCACATGAGGAAATCCAAGATCTGCAGCTACTCCACAGCGTTCTGCATGCACCTCCAACCAATGTATCCATGAGTCTCCCAAAATCCACACAATCTGTTTTTTGAAACACTCAGCCATAGCTATCTGTTCTTCTCTCAGCAAAAAGAATATCTGAGAAAACCTCTCCTAGCACAACACACTCACTAAACTTTACTGACCAATCCCGTGCTACATTCAATTTCATTTGCATGCCTCCCCACCCCAAATTCCAGATAATCTGTTTTCGGAAACACACAGCCATAGCTATCTGTTCTTCTCTCAGGAAAAAGACGTTCTGACAAAATCTCTCCTTACACAACACACCCAGTTAACTTTACTGACCAATCCCTAGCTCCGCTCATTCTCATTTGCATGCCTCTCCACCCAAAAATCCCTGTATGTAATATGCGCTGTCCGCAGACTACCGCCATTTCCGCGGACATATTGAAAATCTGAGTGTGGGTGAATGTAAATTTAAATAGTGTGCCCGATTTCCCCTTTGAGGTTGGCTCTGAAAAGAGCCGTTTTTGGGGGGTTTTTTTTGCAGATGCTTGACAGACACCTGTTATTTTTTTTTTCTTCTTAGTTTACTACTAAAATCTTCACATAACCTTCTCCAATGCAACCCTTACATTCCAAAACAGCATGGCATTTCCCAAAAACGGTAAGGAAATGCCATTTTCTTCAAAATTAACAGCATTACTGGAATCAATATTCTCATTATTACAGAAAAACATACCAGCTCTAAGCATGAAAGCACACATGCCTCGGTTAATTGCGCACCTACCAATGTTTTGCTGAGGACAAAAAACAGAACTATTGTCCCATATTGCCCTAGGTAGTAATTCAGAAAAAATTTCTTTCGCATTTGGAAGGATGTTCATTACTGCTTGAACCAACTGTTCCAAATCTGCCAACAAAGTAGGGGCACTGATGTAGCCCAAATGGAAAGCACCATAGTGCAAAACTACCAGATGGGGACTGTTCGTCCTGCCCATATCTTCACAAACGTTTACAATTCACTGTACATTACAATCAGGCACAGCGCTCCACACCACCTCCACTCCTTTAACATCGAAATTGTTTGCCACATGCCTGCATTGAGCATACTGCTGTAAAGCATGCACAAACATATCTCCAAGCACCAACACCCTGACTTTCTCCACCACTGCCGTCTTCACTACACACAGTCTCTTTCAACACAAATCGACAACCTCAACATCTGATTGGCTGATCCCTACAGCCCCCTTTCCATGCTGGATTTGCTGGAGTACCCCGGACGTGGCACGCCCTACCCGCAGACAGCCGCGGTGTCCGCAAGGCGCATAACTCTTAGCCAGACCTTCTACCCTTTCCACATCACTCTTGGTGCTAGTCCCTCATTGGATACAGCTAAGCAGTCACACAACCATCCACCAATCACATCCAAGACCTCTACATCTAACTCCATCATCAGAGTTCCGCACTTCAAATGTACTGTTGATCACTCTGAGTACAAGTCTCATATCATTGGAAAGCACCTACTACAAAAACTACTCTACAAGTCTCCAAGATTTCTACTTACAGCTGCATGCATATCCACATGCATGAATACAAACTACAGGTATGCATATTGTATTCACAGTACATGTATACATGCCAACCCTCCCGATTTAGATGGGAGACTCCCGATTTGATTAGCAAAAATGTTGCTGTTTTGTACCACCTCCCTCATAAAATAATTCTAATCCCAATGCATTCTAATGGGGAAATTCAGCTCTCCCGATTGTTATGAATGCATATAAACAGAGCAATGCCACTAAATCTGCAAAACCTATAAAATTAACTTATTGCAATGTTTCCCATCTGCTATAATCAACTGTCACTTCCAAACCTGTCTGCTATCTACAACACAGCTTTAAAAAACAAGTGAATTTCATACACTTAAAACTCTACTAATTTGCAAAGCATGTTGAACTAACATATTGTAAATAAAATATAAAGGCTGCACATAGTCAAATGAAATGCATGCATACACTATGTTCAGATATCAAACAAGAATACTGCTACAAAAAGATAAAAATCAACGTCTAAATTAACATCAGTGCTATAAACACACAAAATTACTAACTTCTTTCTTTTACAATTGCAGTGAAGACCACTCTCCTGAAAATCAGCAGCATCTGAACTACAAACAACATATCCAAAGAAACATGCTCATTCCACAAATAAGAGTAAGTACAATACTATCTTAATTTTCTTACTGTTCCTCAAACACACTGGCCCTCATTACGACCCTGGCGGAAAGCGAAAAACGATGGCGGAAATGCAATACCGCCATCGAATAGCGCTCGGTGCGACTATGCCCCCTGCACCGTAAAGTACGATGCCATTAGCGACACCGTAGTGAACGCCAACGCTAACTGCACCAAGTACACGCGCGCGCGCCATGCCAAACCGTAATTAGCACCATGGCGCAAGGGTACGCGAATTCCGACCCTAGCGGACATGTACCTAACGCCATCAACCACGGCGGAAAGTACCATTCCGCCATGGTGAGAAGTACGGCATCGCGAATCAACCGTAAACGGCCCCACTGAGTGCCTGTACACCGCTCCCTGGCCACATAGTACAACTCCCCGTAGGTGCAACGAAGTCACAATGCAACCAGTGAAATGTACAAGTCACCCATGCATGCCAACGAACAAAAGAATCACAAGAGGGGCCAATGGGAGCTGCAGGGCACAGATGGCACGAATACAGAAGCTATACCAATGGACATGACCTCAGTCTCCCACCAAGAAACGCACGCAAACACAGGCAGCATAATTCCGATAATCACATCATTCCACCAATCCACCTGGCTGACCGGCATCTGTTACACAAAACCTAATCCCCCGCCCCTGAGCATGACATCATCCAAACAGTCATATTGGCAGCCCTCACCCCTGACCTCACTGGGCTTCGTAGGCAAACGCGCCCAGCACAGTACCACGCAACTATACTCCGAAGCTGGAACCCAATGCAGATCTCCTCACAATACATCGCTCCCCAAATAGGAATATGCCACATCACTTGCAAAGAAGAACGCTACACGGCCCATATCAGAATAGAAATTTAATGCACAACAAATTCACCAAGCCCATACAGCCATTAGGCCATGAACTCCAAAACACATTTCACCATTGTGGGCTGCATCCGCAATAAATGACCAGCTACTTCTTGTGTGACGCCCTGTTCCTTCATGGTACACAGGGGCTACATTCTCGTACGAAAAGGCAACATGGAAGCGCCTAGAACCGCAGGGCCGTCCCAATAGGGAGGCACTAGTCCAGCTGAAAGGCCGAAATGTTGCTCCTAGCCACTAGTACTGCGTAAGGGCATGTGGCCCATTGGCGATCGTCCCATAAGATCGTAATGCTGCTCCACTGATTAACACGAAGCAGCAGGTGTCGGGAGTAAAACCCATCTGCAGGAGTGGCATACAGATGGCAGTGGCAAAAGGGGAGGAGATACCTGTCAACCAAAAGAAAAGAAAAAGAAAAGAATGGCCATCAGAACTACATTCGAACAACTCACTTCAATGATCACACTAGATCCACAGCCATATGCATGCTAGCCCACTCCAAAGGATCATCACCACCCCAAAACCACTTGCGACTCATAACTATCCATATCGAGGTGAAAACACCATCACAAACGAGTGTACCTGTGCATGCGTCTGTGAAAACAGAATCCATCAGATGGGATTGGTAACGTGCATGGACACAAGTGTCTGAAGGCGCGTCGAGACAGGGAGGGCTCAACAAGGCCAGATAGACGATGGTCCCACTATGGCAGCCCTGCATCACATAGCGCAGGGGAGGCGGACAGATTCCAAGAAGCCCTGTACATGGCAAACACTGTATCAAATCATCTGCCCATGCATCCATTCATCATTCCCTCATCCCGTAATGATAACGCCTGTTTCCATACTCACATAACATGTGAGAATTCCATTGAGTCTGTGCGTTATGCAGCCTGCAAAATCCACTGTGCCCCAGCCCGTAATTCCAGTGTTGTGAAGTAACATGTATTTGGGAACGTCCGGCCTCATCATCCACTTCGCTATTGCGCATCCCAAACTATTCATATCAATCATTGCATCCTCGCCATGGCCCCTGTCCCAAGGACACTGAACAATAGAATGTTATATTTGCAGTCAGACCTGTGGGCATCTCCTCGCCGCTAGCTGAAGACCGAAAGCGCCGCCCTTCGAATTCCTCATTTGCAACATCACGTCGAAAAGGCATCTGTGGCCGCTTGAAATCACAAATTAATCCATCTAGTGCGGCTGTGTGTGAAAATGGCAACTGCCTTCACCCACAAATGGGACGCCCTGCCCGTCGGTGCAACTCGGTACAGTGATGCATGAGGGCCCACCGTTACTCGAGTACTACGTTCCAATGACCCTTCACAAGTCTGTTCGCGACTGCAAAGAATGCATGTGAAACAATGGGACCATAGCCGAATGAACATATCAACCAATGTTACACGGCCATCGGGTACTAATACATGATTGTAATAGCAAGATGCCATTCCTCGAATTGCAGCGTTGTGTGCGGGACGTGCTCGCCCAAAGGGGAGAGCAGCTTGCACAGGTGGAATGAATCACCACAGGTGGAGGCCATACAGCCTGAAAACACATAAATTGCACGCCCAGTCTCCTCCCACAACCACTCCGAAATGCTACCGGCAGGACTCGCGATGTTGGCCCTGGGGGACCTGATAGCACTGCAAGTACTCCAACTCCAAGAAGAAGACGAACACCAACTACAACCGGCCGCACGGAGGAGACGCAGGAGGAGGAGGAGGGCAAGGCAGGGCCAGCAAGGGCTGCCAGCACAGCCACTACCACCACGCAGGCAGCCCGCAATCCCACGCCTCCGAGCACATCCGTTCAACCTCACTGATGAGCAGATCCACACCCTCTACCGTTTGGACCGGGACACCATAGCCGCCATTGTGGACATGACACAGGCTGACCTTGTCAGCATGATAGATAGCCCAACCGCCATCCCACCCCTACTGAAGGTGGTGTCTGTACTCCACTTCCTGGCCACAGGCACCTACCAGCACACAGTCGGACAGTTGCATGGCATTTCTCAGCCACTGTTCTCACGGACACTATTGCAAGTGCTCGATGCCCTCCTGCAGCACGCAGACGACTACATCTCTCTACCACGCTCGGAGCAGGAAATAACCAACACAAAAGTGGGATTCCATGCACTTGGCGGCATACCGGGTTGCATTGGTGCCATCGACTGCACCCATGTGGAATTGGTCGTCCCACATGCCATGGAGGCCCAGTACCGCAACCGAAAACAATTTCATTCACTGAATGTACAAATGGTGTGTGACTCCAACAGGATCATTACACATTGTTGTGCCCGATTCCCTGGATCAACCCATGATTCTATGGTCTTGAGGAACTCTACAATACCACGCTACATGGAGCGACACGCAGGGAACAGATCCTGGCTACTCGGTGAGTCTCATTTCATGCATGATGATGTGGGGTATGTGATGCGGCAATGACCTGGCAGGAAGGGGGGGGGGGTGCGTACGTAGCAATGGCATTCCACATAATTCGTTTATCGTCCACATACAGGTGATGCCGGATATCCACTGAAGAGATGGCTCCTCACACCAGTCCGGAACCCACGGGACCAGCATGAGGAGGACTACAACCATGCCCACTCACGTACCCGTGTAGTCATTGAACAGGCATTCGGCCTACTGAAGACTCGTTTCCGGTGCCTCAGCAGGTCTGGCGGGGCACTCCTGTACCGCCATGAGAAGGTTGCAAAGATGGTGATGGCATGTGTCATGCTCCACAACATGTGCGTACGTAGAAATGTGCCCATGCCCCCTGACGCAGAACTGCAAGCACCTGAAGATGGTCATGATGAGGGTGGGGATGTGGCAGCACCTCAAGGAGTCTGCGAGGCACAGGAGGGCCGTGAAATTCGTCAGCATCTCATAGATGCATGCTTCTAGCACTCACGCCTGGTGGCTGATGCATGGACACGGGACTCGTGGCACTGTGTGTGTCTGGTACATGCACAATATGGACTGTACGCCTATGATGGCCTAGTACACAAAGATCATTGTCCACACATCTCATTGTTTGATCGTGCATTGTTTATGGCATATGTGATATCATGTGGAACACCCTATCGACCCGCCACCCAAGTGAGCCCAACACACCCCCTCCACCCTCCCACCTCCCCCCCGAACACCAGTGTCCAAAGATGCTCATTGTCAGTGGGCAGTCGCTATTGCAAGCCCCCTCTGCGGGTATCAGGGGCACCCCTGCCTGTGGAGCGCAGGTTCCTCCCAGATCTACGTTGGGGGCTGCCCTGGACGGAACTTGCAACGGATGATGTCTCTTCCTGCTCACGTCCATGCATGTCCCTAAGGGTTTGTGAGAGCTCAGTGAGCACACGGCGCACTGCGGCAAGTTCGGCACATACGTCTTTGGACGTCGCATGCAGTTCCCCCCTCAGGCTCTCGGTGCTTCTCTCCATTTGGACTCTCAGGCTCTCGGGGCTACTCTCCATTTGGACTCTCAGGCTCTCGGTGCTACTCTCCATTTGTGCCCTAAGTGTCTCAGTTGATGTTTCTATGTCTGCCTTAGTGCCCCCACATCCATCGGCATGGTCCTTGAGGAGCGTGGCCAGTTGCTGCTGTTGCACGATTAACTGGTCGAGGGACTGTTGCCTCTGCTGGGCCATGGCCATTTGCGGTGGTGTCACAGAGGGGCTGTTCGCCTCATGTTGCCCTGCCACAGGGCTTGTGGGGGATGGCCAGTCGTCGTCTTGTGGGTGCCCCTGCGTGGTATCCTCATGGTGTACGGGATGGAACAGACAGGGGGATTGGGACAGGTCATGGATGGATCTGACTTCGACATCCCCGTCTTCTGTGTCGGAGCATGCTGCCATTAATGGGGTGTCACCTATGGTGCTGCTGCCACCAGAGGCAGTACCTTCTGTGGCATCCATTGGGGGGACCTGTGGTGGTGCTGTTGTGGGCATGCTGGCTGCTGGGGTGCCTGTTGATGTTCCCTCCTGTGTGCTGCCACTTGATATGTGCTGCTGCCGTGTCTTGATGCGTGCAGCTGAGGTGGAGGGTCTTTGGCCGTCGGTCTTGGCCCTCTTTGCAGGTGTGCTGGTAGGGGTGTCCTGGAGCTCGTCGTTTGGATCTGACCCTGTGGTGGAGTAAAGGAGGGCGAGCGTTATTAATGGGTCTGTGGGAATTGGAATGGCAATGTATCACATGCATTGGGGTGGTACCTGAGGGTGATTTGGGTCGGGGCCTTGGAGGTGCTTTCATTTGTGTGTGGAGTGAGGGTGCAGTTGTTTGGCAGCCTGCAGTTAGGGTGTGCCTGCTGCACGTGTAGTGGGTGTTTTTGGGGTTTTTAATTATTTATGTATTTATTGTGGTTTTAAAGTGCGCTATCAGGCCAATGTGTGTGGACGTTCTCCTGGCCATGTGTTGCTGTTGCGCTATGTGGACACATGTGAGTCACATGATTGGATATTGTGGATTTGGCATGGTTTTATTTGGGCCACCTACCTGATTCTCCGGATGTCTGCACTCCTTTCTCCATCCCTCCGACTCCCTCTATGCTCTCCATTCCAATGGTGGAGGCACAGATTTCTTCCCAGGGGGTCAACTTGATGGGTGATTCCGACCCTCCCCCGGTGGCTGTGGCAATGTTGCGGTTGGCAGAAAGTATGCTACGGATGCGTATCCGCAGGTCGTCCCACCGCTTCCTGCATTGCTGTGGGTTGCGGGGTGCGGTCCCCACCGCACTTACCCGCTGTGCCACCAGGGCCCATATGGCCTTCTTGTTCGCAAGTGCCGTCCTGGTCATTTGCGTGGAGAAGACGGCGGCGGCATTCTCCTGGAGGGTCTCTGTGAGTACGGTGAGTTCCTCACGGGAGAAGTGGACCTGCCGCTTGCGGTCGCACGCTTTCTTCGCTACTTTTCCCATTTTTCTTGGTTTCACTAGGGTGGATGACGGGTTGGGATGTGTCTCAGGGTGGTGTTTTTAGTGGTTGTGTGTATTTTGTGGTTTTATAGGTGTACGGGGTGTTGTTTCCCGTTCCGGGCCCATGTTTTTACTTCCGTTTCCGTATATTTACGGTCGCCGTACTTTCCGGTTGGCGCTCACTGCGGTGTCCGCTAAGATGGGTGGCGGTATTGCACCTAGGGCGCCGTACGGCGGCGGTGTGGGCCGTTTTGGGGTCATTTCCGCCATCGCGGACTTTGCACTTCCGCCATGGCGTGGTGCTCGTGCCCGATGGGTCGGAATGGGCCGCACTTTGCTCCATCGTGCAATGGCGGAAACGCTATTTACGCTGTGGCGGTCCGGTCAGTCACTTTCCGCAAGGGTCGTAATGAGGGCCACTGTGTGGTTCATTCATGTAATTTGCACAGCAAAAAAACTGAGATTTCTGAACCATTCTGCCCACGAATCCCCATTTATTAAACAGGGATTAGCAGGCAGAATGGTACACAAGTCCCCGTTTTTTTGAACGCAAATAACATAACTCAACCCCTAGAATGTTAGTATTACAAAACAAAGAACTGTTTTAATTTGATACCATTAGGTTTAATATTAATGCTTCTACTCACCACTAGCTCACTTTCTACTCTCATCTGAACAGAACTGCGAGACGTGTCCTTGGCCTCAAGCCCAGGGATCGTATCTCTCCAGGACTGAAATCTCTACACTGGCTCCCAGTGGCTGCGAGGATAAAGTTCAAAACCCTCTGCATTGTCCACAAGGCCTTCTGGGGCCTGGGTCCTAAATACCTTCAACTCTCTCTTCCCAAATATCTTCCTTCCCGAGCCCTTCGCTCATCTGCCTCCAACTCCCTCAGGGTCAGCCGCTTCTCGAAGCAACGAGCTGGGGGTAGATCTCTCTCCGCGGCAGGGGCCTCCCTCTGGAACAGCCTTCCTGCCTCCCTGAAACTCGAGGAGAACCATCTCCGGTTCCGGAAGCACCTCAAAACCTTCCTCTTTGCTTCTGCTTTCTCTCTCCCTCTCCCCTGCTGAACAGGTTATATTCTTCACTGAAACTGCACTGATCCTGCAACTGGACCTCTCTAAACGGCCTCGGCCCTGGGCCCAGCCACTCTCCACTTGCACTGATGCCCTGGAACCCCTCTGCACTGCGGGACTGTCTCTGTATCCCTACAGCCCCCCCTTCCCCAGCACTTGTTCTGCACTTACCTTGCACTTGCCACCAGCTGGCCCTATTTATTTATTACTTTACGCCACTTACCTTGTACTGCACTTCCCCCCCTCCCCTTCCCCTTGCACTTTTCCCCCTCCCCCACCCCTGCACTTGCGCGATCTGAATGACACCTGGCCTAGTAGGATCGTTGTCTGTCTCCCCTTGTTCCTCCCCTCCCTGCCTCGTCGCGCCTTGAAACACCTGCCCAATGCACAATCACACACCACCACATACATATTTCCCATCATACTCAGACGCTCATACACACAGCACCAGTACATTGCAGAACGGCCCAACCCATACCTTCTTTTTTTTTCAACAGACCCCAAAGAATGCCTACCAAAAAACAAGTCTGTAGAAAGCAATGCAGAAATAGAGCAAATTAAAATAAAAGTGTCCAAAATAAGCATCCATATCTACCAGAGTTTGTACAAAAAGTTCAAACAAAACAGCTAGTACAATCATTTAGCAAAACAAAACAAGCTTCCAGTACAGAAACTTTGCCTCCTCTATCAAAATGTAAAACGAAACAGAAAATGATTAACAAGAATTCAGCTACCACTACTGCTAAAACTGCTCCTATAAATGTTGATATTCTAGCAAGTAACCATAACAAAAAAATGTTCCCCAACAGAGTCCTTCAAAATCTTAGAAAAACAGGAGACAAATCATGCACAACCCTTAATACCTACCGTAGAAAATTTATCTTAGAAGCTTTGATAGACAGTGCAATCATTCTCAAAAGAAAATTATTTATTTTAGTGTTAAACAGAATGAAAGCACTAACAAAACTAACTACTAAATTACAAAAAAGACTTCTCAATCAATGGAATGTCAACAAAAATAACTTCTTAAATATCTGTGTAGGTGAATGGAGTCACACCACGAGCACAGAACCATATTCTAATGAAGAAGCATACAAACAAAATCAAATAAACACAATTGCCATGCATAGCAGTGGACGAGTTTATGAAAAAATTAATAATACCATAATAGAACAAGAAATACTGCTTACAAAAATATCCCCAGAAAACTCAGAATTACCTCTCCATTCGACTGAACCAGAACGTCAAGTATACAAATGGCCTTGCGTGTCATTGTGTAACATTCCCAAAAAATCTTTAAAATCTTTACGACAGTTCCTCAATCAGTATGTGAAAGGCAAAGACAAAATGAAAATGAAACTGCTGCAAAATATGGATACCTGTCCAGTGCACAAATACACAGGACTACAAGGACATTCATTAGCCAGCATTTCAGAACCTATTTGCAAAAGCACCTTCCATCATATCAAAATGATATCAACACATCATTCAATTATAAGAAATCGAGTGTATAAACTGTACTATGCTAAAAGTCCTGCTTTAGCACTAGCCAATTTAAATAACAATCTTCTACATGGTAAAGCCAAAGACCTACTCGAAGAAATCGAGCATATGCAGAAAAAATATTTTGGAAGTGAAAGCCACTTACAAAATGCAATAGCTTTGCAACACACTAGCAACAATTCTAAACATGGCCGTCTTCTACTACACACATACAAAAAAGAAATACTAAAATTTAAAAGTACATCCGCTGAAGTACCAAACCATGTGTGTGTGTGTTGCCGCAGAACATTTTATAAAAGTAACACAAAAACTGTAGACTTAACATACAAATTAGAAGACAATGAAGATTCCAAATGGTTTGAATTAGATCTCTGCCTTATAGCAGAAAACAAATACGAAATAACTCACCCTTTAATACTTTGCAGTTACTGCACTACAAAACTTGACAACAACCAAACTCCTTCACGTGCTATCACAAATAAATTGGAATTATTCCCACTACCAAAATCCCTGCAACAACTGAATTTATATGAGAGCATCATAATTCAAACAGTTCACCCATTTCAAGCAATAATACACTTTCAACCAAAAACAGCAAAATTACCTCCCTCTGAATTGGTGAAAGGCATTCATGGCAAAGTAGTTTATTTACCATTAGATCTGAAAGAAAATGTGCATACTCTGGGAGTGCAACGTCCAATAGAGCAATCTTTAATTGTCTTAGTAAATGGTGTACCTACAAAAGACAAAGAAATTTGGCAACACCTCGTAGACTTACATAAAGTTAGACAAGTCTTGCAATATCTAAAAGACAATGATGAATACTACAAAGAAATAAATATTGAAGAAAACTTAAGGGAAACAACTGAAATAATTCAAGAGTCATCAGAAACTGGTCAATTTGAACTTCTAGATCCTGCAAAAGTATCTACTATTTTAGACCATTATACAATTCATCCATTACACTCTAATGAAAGCATAGATGATGGATTAGAAATGTACCAAAGGCGACAAACCAAAGGATCACCAATCAGCATATGGGAAAAAAGTATAGAAGCACGTGCTTTTCCTCTACTCTTTCCTACTGGCAAAGGAGGAAAGTATGATGATAGGCCCACTCAGATAACAGCATCAGAATACCGCTCGTTACAAATGTATTCTGAAGATCCCAGATTTAGACAAAATGTGGAATACATATTCCACCTACTCTTTGAAAGTGAACTAGCAACTCTATGTTACGAAGTTGCACACACATTGAAATCAGGAACCCACTTTCAAAATATGTCAGCTATGCAATTAATACAAAAAGTGCAAGAAAAAGATGAGGTTTTACAATCAAGCATTACAAATCTGTTAGCAAACATGCGTGGTATGAAAGAGTACTGGTTCCGACGTCACAGAAATGTACGTTGTATGATAAGAAACCTTGGCCCACCCACTTGGTTTGTTACATTAAGTTGTGCAGAATATGCATGGGAAGATTTACATGATTTCCTACGCATATCAAACAAAAACAAAACAAACATAGATATACTAACACCTGGAGAACTTTGCTCTCTAGATCCTGTTAATGTTTCAAGATATTTCCATCAACGTTTCATTGCTATGCTACACTTTATTGGTAATAAAACTGTTCCTCCCCTCGGAGAAGTGCAACACTTCTTTTGGAGAAAAAAATACCAAGCCAGAGGAGCACCACATATCCACATGCTTTAATGGATTAAAGATGCTCTTAAATTTGGTCAAGACAGTGATGCCACTGTTTTACAGTTTATCAAAAAATATGTCACTTGTGAAATTCCATCGGAAGCAACAAATAGTGATCTTCATGCACAAATTGTACAATTTCAAAGACACAAATGTGGCAAATATTGTCGTTGCAAATACAAAAACAAAGGGAAATACTACACCAAATGCCGCTTTGGTTTCCCTAGACCAGTTACAGAAACAGGTGAAGTGAAGTACTTCGGGGCTGATTCATGAAATTTGTGAGCCAAAAAACTGGGATTTGTGCGCCATTCTGCCCGCAAATCCCTGTTTAACAAATGGGGATTTGCGGGCAGAATGGTGCACAAATCCCTGTTTTTCAGCGTACAAATTCCATGAATCAGCTGTTTCATGTCTTCAGTTAGACATAGTGTTAAAGGTAAATCACCTAACAACACATATTACATAAAAAGAACAGAAGAAGCAAAATATATCAATGATTACAATGCAATCATTGCCCTCTTATGGAATGCAAACATAGATGTGCAGTACATTGCAGACAATTCCACTGCAGTTGCACGATATGTTACAGCCTACTTAACAAAAGCAGAAAAAACAGAGCTTCAAGAACTCTGAAATGACCTATGATCGGACAAAAAAATCTCAGAAATTGTACAGCTTAGGCATAAAAATGCTCTCTCATAGAGAATGTGGCTCCTATGAAGCTGCAGATTGTTTAACCGGTACTGCTTTGTATGGAAAATATGAAAATATATTATGGCTAAGCCTTGGTCCTGCTAAATCTAGAAAAAGATTTCTCAAATCATACGATGACATAGAAACAATAGCCAAAAATGATCCCAACAGCCAAGACATTTTGAAAAACAATTTAGTAGACGCATACTACCCAAACAGGGCTACCACTTTGGAAACCATGTGTCTAGACCACATAGCCCATAACTTCACATACAAAAATAATATAACGCCCGATGAAAAAAATGGTAGATATAGAGTGACAGATTGTGAAGGCAGCTTAGTGAAACTTACCAAACGAAGCTTAATTAATCATATCAAATTGTCATTAAAAACTCCTCAACACAAAGAACTATATTACATGTCCCTGCTACAACTCTTTAAATCATTGAGAAAAGAAGAAGAAATACTATAAAACTATCACTCCTATGAAGATGCTTTCAAAGCAATTGAAAGAACTATCATGATGTAAACTCTACACACTACAAAACAATGTTGCACAATGAGCAGCAACACAGAGAAGAACTCCAGGACCAACTAGATAAGGACACTCCTGACAGTAGTCAACCTTCTGTAACAGGAAGCCAAGAACCACTGGGACAGCCACTAATAGCAAATGAGGCAGAATTAGCTATGACAGAATAGAGAACACCATGTGTCACTATGAAGAAAATACAGAAGACTTAACTGTACTACAATCAAAATTGAACAAAGAGCAGCGTACCATTTTTCACGAAGTAACAAAACAAATTGCACATGGTGTACAACATGAAAATAAAGAATGTACCTGCCAAAATTACAAACCTATACTACTATACGTCAGTGGTGAAGCTGGTTCAGGCAAAATATTCTTAATCAAAATCATCAGCAAGTTCCTTCAACAATTAAAAAACAACAAACTGTCAGCTGTTGTAACTGCCCCCACAGGTTTAGCTGACTACAACATAGGTGGTGTTACACCGATTACTACTCCTTCCAGTAGGACACTAAAACAAATTAGAATATTACAAACTTTCTACTGAAGCTGCAATATAGCTACGCAGAGTGTTAAAACAAATGAAAATGCTACTAATAGATGAAGTGAGCATGGTCTCCAACCTAATGTTGGCTTTGATTCACCTCAGATTGCAAGAAGTACTTAAAACAAACTACGAAGAGCTTTTTGGAGGAAAACACATTATTGTTTTCGGAGATCTTCTTCAATTTACACCAGTGAAAGGTGAGACTATTTTTAAAGCCTTAGGACACAAACTCTGCCGTAAAACTTTTGGCAGCATAGGAAATGTCAACCTTTGCCAACATTTCCAATGCAGACAATTAACAGAAAACATGCGCCAATCTGCACACCTCACTTACGCCAACATTTTAAAAGGTATTAGAGTTGGTGCACTATCTCAAGAAGCACAGCAATATTAAAAACCCGGCACATCCATGCACTTTATGGCCATAACTCATGTGCTACTGAAATGGAACAATTAGCACACAAAAATATCAATTGTATGTCCTTAATGCCAACTCTTGCAAGTTGTTCCAAATTAAATGAAACAATGTTGAAAAAAGAAATGCAACCAATAATTGAAATTTGCTCCACAGACAAACTGGACGTACATGGTATGGCACTACCCATGTGTCAACAAGCCACAACAATGCTAAGTACCTAGAAAATGTTATCTCCAACACAGCTGGTTGGAGAAAATGTTAAAATTATCCTTAAATTGTAGAGTAATGCTTAAACGTAACCTTGACGTGGAACAAGGACTAGTTATTGGAGCACTGGGTACAGTTGTTGGCTTTCAAACATACACACATGACAACAACATTCAGTTTGTCAATATTCTCTTTGACAAATTTTCTGAAGTAAAAAGGATAGGGCGCTCAACAACTCGATACCTTCTCTTCAAAGACATGTATGTACGCAGAGAACAATTTTCTCTAACGCTAGCATACGCAGTCACCATTCACAAATCACAAGGTCTTACCCTAGACAAAGCATTGATAGATATTGGGAACACAGTCTTTAATGAAGGCATGAGCTACGTAGCACTATCACGCTTATGTACACTCAACGGTCTATTTCTAATCAACTTTGATGCAAGTAAAGTAAATGCTGATATTCCTTGCATTTTAGGATACAATAGACTACGTTCACTATACACCCCCATCTAAAACATATCCTGTTCCACAAAAAGTAAAATGTTGTAAAAGAAAACTAATTCAAACAGAAATGCAACAGGATCTCACTGCAAATCCTCCAAAGAGAGTACAACCAAAGAAGAACCTATTGCTCAAAGTAACTCAGGTACTTCTTCAAACAAGCAACACACACTCCGAAAAAATGACTTCGACACAGAACTATCTGGTCCATTCAAATTTTCAAATATAACTGGTATAAGTTGCTACGCAAATTTTGCCATTGAATATTCTATTTCAATTGCCACCATTTGTTGACAACATTTACTTACACAGTACAGACCAATTGTGTTTGCAAATGTTAGTCCTTCATAGAAACGCAACAAACAATCCTGACAACACATATAGTGTTCATGGAATAAGACAAGAATTGGACTACTGTGCCGGAATGCTGAAACTCACTATAAACTCACAAGAACATCCACAAGAATGTCTAATGTACTTACTACAAGTACTGGAAAACAAAAACATACCTATGAATGAAATCTTCCAGATTTCATATGTTTGGTAACATGCATGCACTCTCTGCAACAATGTGGCACAGGAACAAATCCCTAATGAGCACTTTGTTTATGTATCCATACCTAATTCTGAATCCGTTCCATTTCAGCAACTTGTACAAAATGCAAACCATGGTAGATTATGTACTACCTGCAATTCAGATAATCGCTCCACCTTACTAATACAAACACATAGTAAATACATAATACTAATGCTTCTACGTTACAATGCAGATGGTACCAAAAACAACTGCAAGCTGAATGGATTCACACATTGTTAAACGGGAAATCATATTGTGCCTCCTTTCTTGTATATATTGGCCTAAACCCAGTCGCTCTGCGAAGAAAACCGTGTTGCAAAGTTCTGATTTAGATCGACTTCGCCGCCATTTTGGGATCATCCGCCATTTTGATTTCTGTACAAATGTAACTCTGTGTTCTAAAATGGTGGACAGTGTTTCCAACTTGTAACCGAGCCTTCCCGAACCTTGCACCTTAGTTAATGTTTAGGCTGTCTGTTGGCCAAATGTTTATACTGAGTAAAGAGACCTTGTCCCATGCCTGACTTGTGGTTTTAGGGCTATCTGCACCAATAAGTCTGATCCACGAACATACATCGAAACAAAGAAAAGCAAATGTCGAACGTGGACACTGACTGAACTGCATTGTGAAGGACATGTGCTAAGGCTTACTGCTAAATCCGGGAATACACTGTTGTCATTGTGACTTATTTGTATGTAAACTAAAAGTAATCCTTGTGCATATTGTCGTACAAGCCATAAGTGAAATCGGCACAAACTCTAGACCATGGAATATTAACTTGCAGAGGGGCTGGACATTATTACAAAATTGTATAAATACTTGAATGTCTAGATGTCCAGTACCTGTCACTTCTCACACTCAAGGGCTGGTATTCGCTGTGATGTACTGAGGGCCAGATGGCTATCTGTTTTGTTCTTTGTAAACTGCGCAGTAGTAATTAAAGATCTGTGAATCTTTATAAGCCTGTGTTTGGTGTATTTCCTTTTGTGGTACTCAGCCTCGATTTTTCCTCTTGCTTGGTAAGAAAACCTGCACAACAATAGGTATAGTCTACCACGCAGGAGCCACAACCAATGCAGGTCACTAAACTGCATATATAAAAAAAAAATGTGGATGTTCCGAATGTAATTATAGTACCATTACTCTAAAGCAGAGATTACCAACAAATCTTACGAACGCTTATTTAATCTTCTTAAAACTAAAACGTAATAACTAATCTGTACTTAAACACTAACAAAACTTCAATTAAAAAACTATAAACAGAATACGCCAACAGGTATCTAACTGCCCCAAGATTCTATAACAACCAAACAAATAAATGAATACCACTAAATTATAACAAGAAATAAACAGTTAGAATATGCCAACAGGTATCTAACTGCCCCAAGATTTTGCAACAACCAAACAGATAAATCAATACCACTAAATTATAACAAGAAATAAACAGTTAGAATACGCCAACAGGTATCTAACTGCTGCAAAAATCTGCAACAAGCCAACAGATAGAACATTAGCCAGAAACAACAATAGAACACTGAAAACAATCAAACAAATAAACTGTAACATAACAAAAAAAGTTTTTTTTTAATTCGCCATGGATTTCTTTCCCCACAGACCCAATGATTTGAAAAACAAACACAGAAACTGAGCAAATTGCACAGTACACTGGTTTGCAAACTACTAAATATGAGGGTTGAAAAAAAGCTGAAATGTCTATTTTGCAATATAATAAGTCTTTATAAAAGACCTACAGTAACACGATCATTTCTTTTATCACAGAAATTGAAAAAGAATATGTGCTCCAGTTACACAACTCATGAAAAAAATATATCCAATCTCAAAAAATCAAACAGTAAGTATATTCTAATAGAACACAAATACTGCTGCATAACAGAACCATTGAAACAAACATCTAACCATACACCACAATACATAATGTTTAGTTCCATAGATATGTTATACTGCAGTGCATGTTACCAAACTCTACAATCTTAATGACATGACGTAGCCAAAACTTCACATACAAACTATACAAATCAAACAGTTCACAAACTGTAGATTTGCAAATATTTGATAGATATTCGGTTCTATGGGTGTGATCTATGGGTGTGATATGCTGCGGTGGTTGTGGCCAGGGCCTAGATCTTGGGTGCATGGCCTACGGCCTACGGCCTGTGGCCATGCACGCAAGACTCTAGGCCCTGGCCACAACCACCGCAGCATATCACACCCATAGATCACACCCATAGAATTAAACATTTTAACTGTCTATATGGGCCCACCCATATCACCCTTTTTATAAAGTTTGGTGAGAATTCATCCAGGGAGAGCGAAGTTATAAGCCACCCATGGTGGCTTATAACTTCGGTGCATATAACTTCGGTCTTGGGTGCATGGCCCTTGGCCATGCACCCAAGACTCTAGGCCCTGCCCACAACCACCGCAGCATATCACACCTATGGTGGCTTATAACTTTGGTGCTTATACCTTCCGTCTTTTGCCATTCGGCCATGCACCCAAGACTCTAGTCCCTGGCCACAACCACCGCAGCATATCACACCCATAGAATCAAACATTTTAACTGTGCCATATGGGTATTTTTTATGTCCGCGGACACCGCGCATGTCCTTAGAACACTTTCAACTTGCCTGCAGACAGCACGGATGGGAATAGTGTGCTTAGGACACCCCTCATTTTGACTAATTACAGACATCCCGGACAGGGCGGGCATGGCACATACATCAGGGGCACCTGCCACCTGAACATATACAATATTTCACCCATCTCTTACTCCCCAAACCTCCCCAAGCACTTTTGCACACCAAAACACTGCCCAAAGCTGCATTTTGCCTCTGTTAACCGCCGCACTGTCGGCGGATCCAATATGGCGGGCGCATCGGAACAATCTGCCACACTTCACGCTCTTCAACATCCAACCAGTGAACACGTCATATGTCCGCTGACATGACGCGAGCCGATTAACCAATCGGTGTCCTGTCCGCGGAGCGAACAGGGAACTGTGTCCGCGGAGCGGATATAGATATCACACATTTTTTGTGACCTACTTTTTGATTGTTTTACAAAAAACTACTGGACGTATTTTCACCAAATGTACAAAAGCACGCTTTCGGGACCATGCCACTGCTCCTGCCGCAAATTTGGCCGTGTAGTTATGGGTAAGATGCTGTTGCCCTCCAGCTGTCATAATATAAGCACCGGGCGGCTATGCAACCTTGCGTCTCATCGCTCAGTTGCCTACCTTTGCTTCTGTGCTTCTGTGCCTTTGCTTCTGTGCTCAGAACTCAGTTCCTTTTACCTTCCCGTTCCTCTTGTTTTTCTCCTCCAGCTTCTACTCTGGAGCCTCCGCTTTGTCCCTCTTTCCTTCCTCTTACCTTGCCTTCTTGTGAGGCGCTGCTTCACTTTCCTCAGCTCCTCTGTCTTCTGCTTTCACGTGGTGCTGCTTCCTCATCGCCGGCATCATTATATCAGAATTTTGCACTGCATGGACTGCTACATTCTACACTAACTACTGGAACTAGACAGCCTTCTTTCATCCACGTTGTTAGCAGCATGCCTACACATCATCTGCAGGTTTTTCACCATTCCAGGTTTTTTTCCTGTCTTTAGGCAGTCTCCCCGCTGTCAGCCTGCTGGGTCTGTTTGAACTAGCAGGGTGGCATCAGAGGAAGCTCGCCTCTTTCTACACGAGACCTGCACTACAAGAAAGAAGACCAAGTCACCATCCTTGAAGGAGTCCTCATCTAAGTCTCCTCTGGTGAACCCAGGCTCTTTGGTTGTTGAGTTTGACAGATTGAGACACCAATCGACTCCTGCATCTGAGGACATGGATCCTACGGTTCCGGACTTGTTGCGGGGAATGCAAGAACTATCTACTGAGGTTCAGAACCTCAAGGCTGAAAATTCGGCCCCTAAAACAGTTGGTTCTGTCAAGGGAATCTGTTTTCCAAGAAAGTGCTGTACTCAGTGGAGTCGTGGAGAAATATGTTGGAGCATCGAAAACCTTATGATCCTTTTTGGATTCTTGGCTGGTGCATTTCACATTTAAACCATACTACTACTCCACCAACAGATCCAAGGTCGGGTTTGTGGTACCCACCTTGTGGGCAATGCTCGTACCTGGGCAACTACCATGGTTGCCTCAGGGGACCCGTTACTGGACAACTACGGCAGCTTCATTGCTGCCTTCAAGGCCATGTTTGACCAACCTGATCTGTTTTTTTTCTGCCCAGGTGAAACGGCTAGAGTTCCAGCAAGGTACTCAAGATATGCTTACTTATGTTACGAGGTTGAAGCAATTGGCCAAAGAAGCAGATTGGTCTGTCGAAGCATTTTTTACGCTATTCTGCAGAGTCCTCAACGAAGAAGTGAAGGATAAACTAGCGTGTGTTGCCCACCCTAGTTCTTTTCAAGCCTTACTGGATTTGTCCTTACAAATCAATCACTGTCTTCAGGAAAGGAAGGTGTAGAAGAAGACTTGTCCTTTCACTTGAAACCCTTCCCTATCTAAGTTCCAGGGAAGTGCCACAATCCACTAGGAGGAATACGAACCGTGCCTTGCAAGGTCCCCTCACACCGGTGGAAAGAAGTTGTCAGGTTGCCAATGGATTGTGCCTATATTGCACTTCTGATGTACACATGATTTGGAACAGCCCCATCGTTCCACCAAGGCGTTCGGGAAACGCCAGCTCCCAATCTTGAATGGAGCCCAGCTTTGCGAGGTCGATACCTGCTCCTCTTTCTCAGCTTCATTGGGTCCTGTTCACTGTTCTTTGGTGTTCCTTCAGGTTACCTTGACATCCTCATCAGGGGAGCTTCACCCAGCACTGCCCTTAGTTGATTGTGGTACCATAGGGGTCTTTTTGGACAACGATTGGGCCCAAAAACACCACATTCCCAGGGAAGCAAAAGAACAGATCCAATCAGTGGAAGGCATTGATGGACGGTTGTCTGGTCCTATTACTCAACATACCACCGGTCTTTCCTTGTTCATCAATACCATCGGGAGTACCTGAGTTTCGACATAATCAAGGCAGCACATTACCCTGTGGTCTTAGGCATGCCTTGGCTCTATCACCACAACCCTTACATAATATGGGCTGCTGGGTCCCTATTTCTAAGATCAGAATTTTGTCTCTCCAACTGTTTGATCGGGGAACCAGAAATCGAGAATACCAACTCTTCAACACAACCCGAAGATTCACATGTCTCAGTGTCCAATATAAACCAAATACCCAAGGAGTATCAAGAATTTACTGATCTTTTCTCCAGTGTTATTGTTCAGTTTCTGCCACTGCATTTATCAGAGGATTGTGCCATAGAAACCTTAGAAAACACAATCATCCCTTTTGAGAGGATGTTTGTGTTACACGCTCCAGAAAATGAATCTCTTAAAGCATATTTGGCTACCAACCTCGAGAATGGCACCATCCACCCTTCCAAATCTCCCGCCACAGCTGCTTTGTTTTTTGTGCCCAAAAAAGAGTCTTAAGATCTACGCCCATGCCTGGACTACTGCCGACTTAATCAAGTTACCCTAAGAGATTGGAACCTTTTGCCTCTTATTTCTGACATCTTGGATGCCCGTCAGGGTGCTGTTATTTTTTCCAAGTTGGATATCAGGGGGGACTAGCACCTTGTTCAAATCCGCTCGGGTGATGAATGGAAAACACCCTTCTGGACTCTTTTTGGCCATTAGGAATACTTGGTCATGCCTTTCGGTTTGACTAATGCTGGGGCCATCTTCCAGTGATTCATGGATCGGGTTTTCTCAGATATGCTGTCTCTCTTTGTGATGCTATATCTGGATGACATTCTGATATTCTCCAAGGATCCTGCCTTACATCAAGAACATGTCAATTAGGTTTTACAAAGACTCTGTGAGAACAGCCTGCTGGCCAAACCAGAAAAATGCCAGTTCCATGTTACCACAGTGAAATATCTAGGTTTTATACTGAGTCCTCAGGGTATTGCCATATATTCTTCTAAGGTTGCTGCTATCATGTCCTGGCCAGTCCTTTATACAGTGAAACAAGTGCAGTCATTCCTTGGGTTGGCCAATTTCTACAGGAAGTTTTTTCCCAATTTCTCATCTCTAGTTCAGCCTATTACTTCCCTCCTCAGAAAGGATATGCCTTTTGGCTGGTCCTATACCCAAGACTCAGCCTTTAAGATGCTAAAGAGAAAATTCACGGAAGGACCAGTTCTTTATCTTTATCAACCTGATGTATCCAAACCCTTTTTGATCGAGACGGATGCCTCGGAGTACGCCATCGGTGCAGTCCTGATACAGCTAAAGGAAGATACTCTAGAACATCCTATAGCCTACCTTTCCAAACCTCTCTCAAGTACTGAAGACAACTACTCTTTTTTGGAGAAAGAACTGATGGCTATTTGTCAGGCATTCATGGAATTGCTTGATCTCCTCCTGGGCGCAGTGCACCCCATGCAGGTACGAATAGACCAATGGCATCTACAGGTGTTACAGTCCCTGGAATGCAGGAACAGCAGACTGGCACAGTGGGCATACATTTTTGCCCAATATCGGTACCAGATAATCTATCTGCCGGGGTCTTCCAACGTCCTTGCCGATGCACTTTCTAGGCGGTTCCGCATTACACTCCAGATAGGCCTGTCAACATGCCAAGGATGTTTCCGGAAACAGTGTTTTTGGCCCATGCTGATTCTCTTCTGGAGAAAGTGCAACTAGAAACTCAAGTTTGTGACCTCTGGAAAAAACGTCCCTTCCACAAGCTATGGGCGTTGGTGGTTAAGGATGGCAAACTCTTCAAGGACTCTGCCTTGTATATACCCACTCAAGAACTAAGGGAAAGAGTTTGGGTCTCTGTCATGATTCTGTCTTCTCGGAGCATCGAGGAATGAAGGTTACCCTGCAGAACCTTAAAAGACATTTCTGGTGGCCTAAGATGCATGGAGATGGCCAGACATATATTCAAGCTTGTCCCGTCTGTGCCCAGAACAAATATGACAACAAACAGCCCTTCCAGAAGATACACCGCCATAGACTTGTACTCACATATGGCTCATTTCACTCCACTCCCCCAACTACCTTCTGCCCATGAAATGGCATGTGTGTTTTTGTCAGAGATTTTCTGCCTTCATGGTATTCCGCCCACAATCATCTCGGACAGAGGAACACAATATACATCCCGGTTTTGGTCCCAGCTATGTCGACTACTTGGCATTGAACAAGCTTTATCTTCTGGGTATCACCCTCACAGGAACGGGATAACCGAGAGAGATATCCCGACCCTGCAACAGTATCTACTTTGTTTTTCTTCACAGGTACAGGACGACTGGGCCACCTTGCTTCCTGTGGTGGAATTTATATACAACAATTCTGACCATTCCTCCTTGAAAGCCAGTCCATTTCTCTGTAACTACTGATGTCATCCCTCAGTCCTGTCTATGGACACCCCCAGTACCAGTTCAGTGCCTTCCATGGATGCATGGATCAGTGACCTTCTTGCCATACATAGGACTGTTAAGGATAACCTACAAGGGTACAGAGCCAACACAAAAAAGTATGCAGACCAAATGCACCATCCTTCACCATAATACAACATAGGAGACCAAGTCTGGCTATCTTCCCAATATTTACCCAGACATTTGAGGCCAAACAAGCTATTCCCTCAGTATTATGGTCCCTTTCCGGTGGCCGAAGTTATAAACCCAGTGGCCTTTCGCCTTCACCTACCAGATACTTGGAAAAGGATTCACCCAGTGTTCCACACTTCTCTCCTTAAGCCTTTCCACCCATTTATTAAAAAACCTTACGTCCTCCAACTATTCTCGCCAACCATCAAATCGAATATGAAGTCTCTAGGATTTGTGACTCCAGGTACAGACGTGGGCGTCTCGAGTACCTGGTCGACTGGAAGGGCTATCCCCTGAGTGAGCGCTCTTGGGTGCCAATTTCTGTTTCTAATTTTAATGCTCCTAGCCGAATCCGGTGCTTTCATTCCCTTCAGCCAGGCAAACTTGGACGTACAGCCGTTTGGAGGGGGCATACTGTCATGCCGTTCCTTGCACAGCTGTTCTTGATTGCATGAAAGAGCCGTTGTATCATCACAACATCCATTTTTCCTTCCAAGATGACCGGTGCTAGTTCTTGCTGTTCTCCGATCTGCTGTCTAGTTGGTTCAGTTCCCTCCAGCTGCCATAATATAAGTGTCGAGCGGCTACCTGACCTCGCGTCTCATTGCTCGGTTGCCTAGCCTTGTTTCCGTGCTCCCCGCTCCGTTTCTTGTTCCTTACCGTTGCTCTTGTTTTTCTCCTCCTGCTTCTACTCTGGAGCCTCTGCTCTGCCCCCTTCCGTTCCTCTTACCTTGCCTTCTTGTGAGGCGCTGCTTTGCTTTCCTCAGCTCCTCCTGCCTTCTGCTTTCATGTGGTGCTGCTTCCTCATCGCCGGCATCATTGTATCATCATTTTGCACTGCATGGACTGCTGCATTCTATGCTAACTACTCGAAGCAGACAGTCTTCTTTCATCCACGCTGTTAGCAGCCTGCCCACACATTATCTGCAGTTTTTCCCCATTCCGAGTTTTTTTTCCTGTCTTTGGGCAGTATCCCAACTGTCAGCCTGCTGGGTATGTTTGAACTAGCAGGGTGGTGTCAGAGTAAGCTCTCCCCTTTCTACACGAGACCCACAATACAATAAAGACAACCATGTCACCATCCTTGAAGAAGTCCTCATCCAAGTCTCCTCAGGTGAGCCCTGGCTCTTTGGTTGTTGAGTTTGGCAACTAACTGTTGTGAAGGTTATTTATTATTATTTTATTTATTTATTACATTTGTTACACGCCCAGACCCTCGGGTATCACGGCGAGATTACATAGATCATTCTTAAACATTTGCATAGATAATAAACACATGGTTACACAAATATTCTGTGCATTCTTAACATTAATACTATGGTGTGCACAAAAGGCATATTTAGCAAGGACTATGCAAGAGAGAAGGTTACAGTTATATTTACAATTACAGAGTTGTTGGACTTGAAGTTATTTGAACAGCCATGTTTTGAGTGATTTTTTGAAGCCAGAAAGGGAGCTCACTTCTTTGATGCTATTGGGAAGGGAGTTTCAGTGTTTAGGGGCTAGGTTTTTGAAGCTACTGCCGCCTGCTTTAGAATTCTTGAACCAAGGTGTTTCAGTAGTTGCTGGTTGTGTGATCTGAGTATTCTTAAAGCAGTTTTTTTGTGCAGTATTTTATTCAGGTATAAGGGGGCTGAACCTTGTTGGCATTTGTAGGAAATGCACATGGTTTTGAAGATGATTCTGTCAGCAATTGGTAGCCAGTTTTGCTCTCTTCTGGTCTTAGAAATGTGGTCGGATTTCCTTATGCCAAGCGCTGCTCTTGGGCTTTATTTTGAATGAGTTGTAGTTTCTTTAGATTAGATTTGGGGGTGCCTAATAGTAATACATTACAGTAGTCAAGTCGTGACAATATTAGTGCTCTGGCCAGGGTGACGCAATTGGTGGGGGTGAGAAATTGTCTACGTAATTAGATAAACTTGGCTGTGTAGGAGGTGGTTGATGAGAGGCTACTAATGTGTTTATTCATTGTTAGGTTAGCATCCAAGTAAATTCCTAGGGTTTTTACTTGTTTCGAGACAGGTATCATGGTACCATCAATGTTAATCGATAAATAGTCAGCGTGAAGGGCACTGAATTTTGACTGAGATCCCACTATGAGGATCTCGGTC
Source organism: Ambystoma mexicanum (assembly GCF_040938575.1). Lineage (NCBI taxonomy): Eukaryota > Metazoa > Chordata > Amphibia > Caudata > Ambystomatidae > Ambystoma > Ambystoma mexicanum. Next base: position 259,778,612 of record NC_090933.1, on the reverse strand, counting down.
TTCTCATCGTTTAGACAAAGGCTATTTAGAGCCATCCAGATTTGAATTATCGCGTAGATGTTGTTGATGAGTAGTGTGTCTTGGGCATAGATTCCTGAGAGTGGGATGAGGATCTGGGTTTCATCCGCGAGATTTGTGTAGATGACACCCATATCATCTAATGCTGAGAAGAGTAGCTTTGTATATGCGTTGTACAATGTAGGAGAGAGGCAGGAGCATTGGGGTACTCCTATGGGGATGGGGTCAGCAGCTTCCTTACCTATAGCGACTCTGGATGTGCGGTCTGCTAGAAAGGATTTAATCCACAATGTGGCATCCATGGAGAAATTAAAATCTTTGGCTAGGGTGTTGCAGAGTTTGTCGTGGTCCACGAGGTCGAACGCTGCTGAAAGGTCTAATGAAAGGAGGATACATAGTTTTCCTGAGTCTCTGATGGTATCCATTTGGATTTTGAGATCCAACAGAGCTGTTTCGGTACTATGGTTTGGCCTAAATCCGTTGTCTTTCCAAGAGATACTTGACTGTGTGTGAAGTCTGTAAGATTTTAATTATTGTTGGTACCATCTGCATTGTACCTTAGAAGCATTGTTATGACATACTTGCTATGTGAGTTTATTTGTACAGTGGAACGATTGTCTGAATTGCAAAAATAGCATAATATGCATGAGTTGAATTCTGCAGAATCTGGTGAAATTGAATGGATTCACAATTTGGTATGGATACATATAGAAATCGTTCATTAGGGATGTGGTCTTGTGAAATATGGTTGCAGAGAGTGCATGTATGCTTCCAAGTGTATGAAATATGGAAGATTCCATTTATAGGGATCTTTTTGGTTTGTATGTACATTAGGAATTCTTGTGGACCTTTTTGTGTGTTTATGATACGTGGTGTGCTCGCAGTGTGTCTGGTGGAAGGTTGGAAGGAGGTACGGCCCGTGATTGCTCCTGGTTTCCCCTTGCTATTTGGATTGAATTCAGCCCGCTTTTTCCATCAGTCCGCTTTCCATTACCGGTGTATTCCAAGGATTCCCAAACAAATACACAGCACATGCACAAAGCGCTGCGCGGTGTGCTCACAATGTGTTTGTTGGAAGGTTGGAAGGAGGTATTGCCCGTGATTGCCCCTGGCGTCCCCTTGCTATTTGGATTGAACTCAGCCTGTTTTTTCCATCAGTCCGCTTTCTATTACCAGTGTTTTCCAAGGATTACCTGATTTGGTGTTTGGTGAGCGGCGAGCTGTGACTGTGTATGGCAGCCTTTAGCGTACAATATTACTAGCGTTATCTACCCATTTTATTCCACCATTCTGTACATGCTGAGCACATGCGCTTATTAACAACCTAATTGGGAATACTGCCCTACCCCTAATGGTGACTGTGGAAGTTTTGTTCTTTGAGCCTGAGGGGGTTACCGGCTGTACCTTACAATGATCTGTCTGCTGGCACGTTAATATTTTTTTTACTGACTGGCTGCCTACAGGCAACTCATGAGCCTTCTGTGACAACTGCTCTACAAGTGGTGACTGCTGAACTTGCTCTTTGAGCCACTAGGGAGTGTGGTCGCCTTTAATGCTGATGATTCATCCTTTGCTTCTTCACGTATTGAGAGCCAACAAATATGAAGTTGCATAGTAAACTAAAAGGAAGTAAGAAGAATGGAAATATTAACGGCAACAATGCTACTGGAGAAGCAAGCACCCAGACTGATATTAGTAAAGAAAATAAGATAACAGACTTTTTCCCGGGTCAACCAGTGGTGGCTGAGATCCACGAGGAACATTTAACTACTGAGGGGGCACTGAGTGAAGCCGTATCGATATCAGCAGAATTTGAAAATAATAACTCTACTTAATCTATGTTATAGCCTTGAGGGCTAGAAAGCCAACCTGGAGCGAAACAAACCAAATGATATCCTACAAGTAGGGGACGAGGGGTGGAGGGTCACAATAGAGACCCTTCTGCACATATTAACCCCCAAGAGATCCCTACTTTATTTCATCCTGATAGGCTTTCCTGCTCCCGTTCGCTAACTGGATTGATAGACAGCTCTACTGGGTCCAGCGGTGAAAGCAAAGAACAGTCATCTCTGTTGGATAACCAAGCCGATGTGAACTGTATTTGTAATATTAAATTTAAAGATATGGAAGCGCATAATAAAGAATACTTCTAGGAATCGGCTATATCTGTACAGAGCTTCACATAATAATGTCGACTGGCAAGCTATGGTCAGTATTTTTTTGGCAGGTGACACCAAAAAATGGTGGGCAAATTCTAGGGTGGTTACCAATAAAGGTAATGAAGAGCTGGTTTCCTGTATAGATAGTGAAACTTGGGTAAACTACCTTGAGGATAAATGTAGGGGAGATAATGTGAGTCTGGTAAAAAAGTCTATAAACAATCTCACAATAAATTGAGATGATATTAGGGATATCATTAAGAAACTGGAAACATCTCATACCCCCGTCCAGATGGTCTGTGCAACACTATCATCAAGGAAATGCCGACACCTGGGCTGATATATTAGTCATTATCTTTCGTAAAGTTAAAGATACTGGAGTAATACCCAAGTCATGGAATACATCCATAACCATACCTATATTTAAAAATGGAAAGAGGAATTTTCCAGACAATTATCATTTATTGGCACTCACAGATGTGCCCAGCAACATTTTCTGCACGTTTGTCCTTTGGGAAATAAACATGTGGATATCCCAAACTAGGTTTTGCAAGGGTTATGCCACTGTTGATAATATACTCTTGGTGAACACTTTCATTGAGCAGGCTAACTGTCCATCCGGCATACCCCTTTATATCCTTTTTGTGGATTTTTCCTCTTCATTCGACATGGTAAACATAAGCATGCCCTGGGTAAAACTCGAGCATATGGGCAGGCCAGCCCATTTAGTATACATCTACAAGCTAATGTATGAACCAAACAGCACATGGTTAAGGCTTAATAATTTGGGCCTAATGTCTGATTGGATATCAGTTAGGATGGGAGTACATCAGGGTTGCGCTCTGGCCCCAATGTTTTCAATCTTTTCATGGCAGATTTTGGTGAAATATTTGTTGATAAAATGAATACTTTCCCCAAGATTGGCATGAATAAGCTAGGCTGGATCTGCTACGCTAATGATATTGTCATCTTTGATAATACCGGAGAGCTGCGAGGAGGTGCAGTCTGGCAGTCAACTCTGAACTTTTTTCCTGTCTCATTGCAGAAGTCTGTCTACAGTGTCCATTGCTACACAGGGTTTAAAAACCCATTTTGGCCGCGGAGCGGCCGCGGAGAGCTGCGAGGAGGTGCAGTCTGGCAGTCAACTCTGAACTTTTTTCCTGTCTCATTGCAGAAGTCTGTCTACAGTGTCCATTGCTACACAGGGTTTAAAAACCCATTTTGGCCGCGGAGCGGCCGCGGAGAGCTGCGAGGAGGTGCAGTCTGGCAGTCAACTCTGAACTTTTTTCCTGTCTCATTGCAGAAGTCTGTCTACAGTGTCCATTTCTACACAGGGTTTAAAAACCCATATTGGCCGCGGAGCGGCCACGGAGAGCTGCGAGGAGGTGCAGTCTGACAGTCTGGCTGCTGGCGCACTGTGCACTATCCTACCGACCTTAACTCATCACAACTGATTCACCATCTAAAAAAATAAAAAATAATAAAAAACACCTAAAGTTCCAGTGATTTCCGCATAATGGAGGACGCTACGGGGGCCAGTAAGCCTCAGCCAAACGACTATGAAGACACGGGTCGCGTGCTAAGGAACGGCATACAAACTATAAAAGTACCACTGTTGAGTGAAGCACGAAAGAAACCAACAAATAAAGCAACAGAGACCCCGAACCCGGGAAAGGGTACACTCTCTCCTCCAATACCCCCCTTTAGATCCACCCACCAGCACGACTCACCTTGGAGAGAGGAAATGCACCCGGAGCCTGAGTCTGTCGGCTGTGTGCGACCGCAGAGCCTGGGAGGGTGTGTATCCCTAGATGGGTATGCCCCGACTCAGTCTCCGCGGAGTGGGGTTGGCAACGAGGGAGGGGGGGATCTCCCGGAGAGATCGAGGCTGGCTCTGCTGCCTCCTGCTCCTGAGGGGCCGGGCTCGGTCGGAAGGGCCGGCGGCAACCAAACGAGCGATCTCTGTAGGGAGATGGAGGAGGCGAGAGGAAGAAGGGCGGACCCTGCACGAGTGGTTTCTGGGCTGAGCGTGGAGCTCTTGGGGAACGGAGCCCGCGGGCCTGACACCGTGCAGGCTGAGGAGCCAACCCACGATGGCACAATGAAAGCGAACAAGGACACGGACCCAGTCACAGATCCTGCGCGAGCGGTTTCGGGGCTGAGCGCGGAGCTCTTGGGGAACGGAGCTGGCGGGCCCGCTGCCGTGCAGGCAGAGGAGACGCCCCCTGGTGGTCCAACGAAAAAGTACAAAGTCACGGAGAAAACCAATGAAAAAGACTATATACAAAGTTCTATAAAGGGCTCAATAGAGCTCCCGGACAAAAATTTGACAAAAATAAACAAGAGGCTTGCTCTAAACGACACACAAAAATGCGAAAGTGACTCTCATCCAGTGACAGTGCGATCTGACTTACCCAGCCCGGAATGGAACCAAACAGAGTTTAAAGACACTAGTTGTCAGAACATTACCCTATCATACTCGGATGACCAGGAAATGGGAGAAATAGAGGAATTAAACATTCTGAGAGAACACAATTGGGCTAAAATACACACCTACTCACAACCAGAAAACCAAGAAGAGGAGCCTCACCAAACAGAATTAAAACACCTATTTGAGGACCAAAAAAATGAAGAAGGAGGACATACAATGCCTGGATATAAAGTAAACAAATCTATACTGGATCAACAACCAAAAAGACAAGGAATTAAAAAACACAACCCAACTGATTCATCGACCCACCAAAACTACAAACGAAAAAAACGGCTAAATCGACACTCCCATCTAAAAACCCGATTGGAAGATGTTTTGAAAAACTAGGGAAGACTCCCACAGTGAATCGTTTTGAACTTTCCGACTTAGAAATTCTGGCAGGAATCCCACCATCCCCTCAAAGAAACCTAAAAATGTCACCAAAGCCAGAAAAGACTTTTGAGAGGGGAGGCCTACAACCGCAAATACACTGGCACCCAAGCCAACCTTCCTCACGCCAAAAGTCAGAAATAACCAAAACCGGTACAGACAACGAAATCACAGAAAACAGATCTCAGTGCTATGAGGATGGTAAGAATAATTCAATATTGAAAACAGTAATATCAGGAGAGAACAAAGGAAATCAACAAGAAAGTAAACTAAACTCTGACCAGATGGGGGAAAAAACAAAAACAAAGAAACAACAAAGGCAATAGACAACGCAAATCAAAAACCATTTCTTATACAACCAGATATATTAGGGAAAAATAATAGCAAGACTTCACTCAACGAAAGTAAAACCGAGAAGGAGGGAAAAAAAAGAGACAGCTTGGCACAACCAAAAGCAAGCTACCAGTGGAACCAAGAAGAAATAAAACTGGCAGAGGCAATATTGAACTATAAAAAAATGCTAAAACACAGAGAGAACACCCCGGGTTGGAAACAGTCGCCGCAACATAAAAAGCCAGATGTCTCGACGGATGCCTTACGACTATTGTTCTCCACGCCACACAAAGCAAAAATAGAAAGTGAATCCACAAAGAAAAATGAAAAAAACTCACCTGTTAAAAACGTAGACATACTACCCGTCATGTCAGCTGTGACCATCGCACTGGCACCTTTCGGGAAATTATATGAAACAATAAACGAAACATTAAAAGACCATACTTCACTATTAGCAGCTTGCAACATGAAACTAACCCACTTGGAAGGGTATATAACAGCTTTAGAGGCATGGAAGGCATCCACAAAGGAACAAGGTACTATGACGGATAAAATGGAGGTGTTCCAGTTTTAAAAAAATCAGTATCCAATAGTTCTCAAACCGAACACATTGAGTACAAGGAAACCAGACACGAAGATGAACAAATAGCAACCACAGCAAAAATTAACTGGAGACCGTCACCAATTAAAGATAAAATAGATACGAACCTAGGTGAAACTAAAAAAGGCTTAAAAGAGGATCAAAAGAAAACCAGTCGACGAGGGTCCAACCCGAGAATAATCACCAACTTCAGAGAAAAAAGATCGCAAAAAATAGCTCAACTCAAAAAGAACAATTGAGCACAAAGGGATCCACTGCACAGGATAAACAACGTATGGAAAAAAATGCAAACTTGTTCATGTCTAAGTGGATATCTGGGATGGACCAAAAAATAAAAGTCGTAGAAAGTGAATTACAAGAGACAAAGACGAAAGCAACACATAAACTTGTGGAGGAGAGCTCGCTTGACTTATCGGACCTAAGTACATATTCGATTGAAAACTCAGAGTCGGAAATACCTCGACCGAGTGGAAAGAAAAGAAAGGTGTCCTTTGCGGAGGATAACTCCTCAAGAACAGAGCACGGGGACAAATACAAGCAGAAACAAACAAAGGCGCCAGAAAAAGAGGAAAATAAAATAGATGACTTAAACTACAGAAGAAGTCGGACAACTCCAGAAAGGAAAACATTGTTTCAATTGGCTAACATAAAGATAAATAAAACCAAACATGAAAGCCCCAAAGACCGCCCGCACAGAGTTCAAAGGAAAAACATGAGGGTGAAAGGCTTGATAACACACCCAATAGTGGAAACCGTCACAAACAATATCATCAACATAACCAAAGAGCACGACAAAACAAACCAGAAACATCTCCATATAGAAAAAAGTCAGAAATAGCAGATAATTGAAATACTATCCAAAGAAGAGAAAAAACGAGTCCAAGTGACAGACACTCAGAAAGAAGAACTAGATCAAACAGAAGACACTCGGACTATTCCATACAGCCAAACCCCACTCGGACATCAGCAATTTTTACTCACAAGAGTAACTCATCACGCACCTTGAAATTAGAAAAAAGTGACAAAAAGGGAGAAAAGATCTTACTAAACAGAAGAGCAACCATGAGACTTCTACAAAAAGTTCATAAAGAAGACCAAATAAGAAGTATGGACTTAAACATAGTAGAGTTCGCACACAAAGCTTGGACGGATAGTATCTTCCTGCATATTACATCTCAAACAGTGAAAAAACTCCTGTTATCAGTGGCAGGAGACCTAGCCAAAAGAGGATATACCTTAAGAGAAACTACAGCAGAGGAAAGAGGGTACAGAAGAGATGATTCACATAAAACAAGAGAAAAACGTAATTATGAAACAAACGAAAAAGAAATAAGGAAAACCACACAGATAACACCTGTAACTGAAAGACTAACTAGAACAAAGAGAAAATTCAATTCAATATTGGAGATAGATGACCGAAAAGAAGAAGATAAACGTCGAAAATCACGAGAACTATTGGATCAAAGTTATTCAAAGATGAAAAGTGACAAGGAAAGAGTAAAGACCAGAGAAAATCTCTCCTGCCAAGACAGCTGGACACACAACAACAAGAAATCACAAAGAACATCTCCGAGAAAGCCTAAAGGTCCTTTTCTTTCCCAGATCACCAGAGAAAAAGAAAAACGTACCATTCATGAAAACACCTCGGGGCAGAATCAGACGAAAGAGGCAGAAAAGAACCCTAAAAAATGGGCATGGATTCCTTCGGCGTTGACAAGATATGTTAGGAAATAGCAACCAAATCGTCCCTCTGACAACCTAGAAGGAGAAACGTTAAAGGAGCAACACGCAGCCCAAGAACCAGAGCAAAACATCATCCTTGGCTCTTGGAACACAAGAGGCCACATTCACCTGACGCAACCAGGAGAGGTGAATCTTGGCCTATTCGACCTAATAAGTTTGCAAGAGACCTGGTTGCTATTTCCGCCAAGCCTGGATGGCTATGAAGTAGTACTCGCACCGGCCCAAAAAGGAGATAGAGGAAGTCCTACTTCAGGCCTGCTGACAGCCGTAAGAACTGGCGGAGCTCTCAGTATAGTCCACAACCTGATATCATCTCTGGCAATTCAGACAACATTGCTAGAATGGAAGAAAGAGGACTCTAGGCAAAAAAAATCCAGGCAGGATCTTATCCTATTGTTAAACATCTACTGGAATCCACTGATAACAAAGACCAAGGGATTCGTAAATAACGTGGAAAAAATTCTAACAGACGCAACAGAAATGTATGACATGGATCACATCTTGATATGCGGTGACTTAAATGCCACCTGTCCTGCACTCGAGATGGAAACGACTCCTCATAACATGGGTAGTGCACAATCAATAGCAAGAGGTACAGCATGGGCAAAACTGATGGAATCCCGGGATCTGTACAACTTAAATTCCCTCGAATCAGCCAAATCCAGAATTCCAACATGGGAAAGTGCTGGCAGAAGAAGCACAATTGATTACATCTTTGCCTCAAAAGAGCTATATCTCCTAACCAAAAGTTTCAAGGTAGTGAAGACCATGGCCAGTGATCACAATTTACCAACTGCAAAGTGGCCAGCAAAAAAAAAGACGCCAGTGATAATGCCGAAAAATCTGGAAATAAACCAACAAGGAAACCGATTGAAAATTACGACAGAAGGCATAGTCTGTATCACGGCAGCTTACAGCGGACAAAAAAAACGAAACACTTCGAAAGAAAAACTGGATTACCGTCCTCTTTTGATACCTTACCTACATCCACGACGCAATTGAACTTATGACAAAACTCATTTACATACTCATAACGAAGAACTGAGGATAAAGAAATCAAACCTAAGAAAGGCTACTCGGCTTGCACAAACAAATCCAACACAAACAAATATAGATTCGGCAACCAAAAACAAAAGACTGTACAAATCGTGGATACAATCGATAAGATGGAAACTATATTAAGTGGATGCAGAGAACATGCTAAGAGCAATGTGCAAAAAAAACTCACGAGAGTTCTGGACAATCATAAAGCACAAAATCGCACCCACGGACATAAGAACCATAAACAGTGTCCCAGAAGAAAAATGGAGTGAGCACTACACTGACTTATACAAAGATCCTACCCCAGGGGAAACAACATCAACCACTCAAGACCACCTCAAATGGATAGTATGCTCAGAGGAGAATATTCTGATAAAGATCAAGAATCTGAACAACTCCCGTGCCCCAGATCCAGATGGCATCTCCAACGCCCACTTGAAACAGGATGCAGAAATTTGGGCTCCACTAATATCAGAAATCTTCAGAAGATCGAGGATTTCGAGATCCATCCCTGATACGTGGAAGACAGCAAACATCGTCCCAATTTATAAGAAGGGCCCGAGGGATGACCCGAGAAATTATATGCCGATTGCATTAGATGTTCTCGGCAAACCTTTCAGATCACTGGGTTGGATGAACTCCAGATATGGCAGAAAGAGGCAAAAACAATGGACCCCTTCCAATCAGGGTTCGAAAAGAATTTGGGAACGTCAGTCAACATTATGCTGATTAGCATCCTAAAATCAAAAGTGTTTGAGGGGCAACCATCAATATTCATTGCCTCAATTGATCTGGTCCAAGCTTTTGACCGCGTGAATAGGGAAAAACCGTGGAGAAAACTGGAGAAACAAAAATGTCCACCATCCATTCTTGATCCAGTGAAAGCCCTATATAGCGAAACGTCCATCAAAATCCGGCTCAACGAAGCAGACTTGATGTCTGAAAGCATAAAAATGGCCAGAGGTGTGAAACAAGGCTGCCCTCTGGTGCCGGCACTCTATAAGGCCTACGTGGCCGACATAGCAGATTCCGAAAACGACACTAGATCATTTCCTCCGCAAATAGGCTATTCAAAAGTGACAAGATTGCTGTATGCAGATGACATTCTACTAATAGATCAAACAGCAATTGGACTCCAGAGACAAATAGACAGTCTCACAGCCTATCTGAAGAAAAATGACCTGGAGCTTAATACATCAAAAACGAAAATTTTGGTCTTAGAAAAACCGACGAGACCGAACACAAGATCGCAATGGTTCGCAAATTCGAAGAAACTAGAAATAGTCAAAAGCTGTACTTACCTAGGGGGGAAACTCTCGTCCAGTAAAATTGATAAAACGATGCAAGTACATCTGTTTCCAAAACAAAAACTTTAGCAGCACAGGCAGTGTCTTTGGATAGGAAATTCAGGAAATTCTCAATTCTTCCACTCATAAACTTTTATAGAGCAAAGGTCTGTCCAACTCTGACCTACGGAGCCGAAGCCATGCCACTTCTGCCGAAGACACTGTGGGCTAAACTTGAAGGAATATTTTAGTGCAGAGTACTACGACTTCCAAACTCCACTCCCATTGCAATCATTCGACGCAAACTGAGTCTACAATCATTGGAATCTGAGGTCACGAGAAACAGCCTATTATTCCTGGGTAAAATCATAAGGAACCCACGACCAAAAATCCTGGACATCATACTTCAAGAGTTGAAGAGTGAAAAAAAAACAAAGATAACAAGCTGGTACAGTAGACTACTGGAACAAGCGGACAAAATCGGATGTTCAGAATGGGACATAGAACGGATCCCGGGAAAAATAAAGAAAAAACTTAAAATACAAGATTGGATTGAGACTCTAGACAAAGCAGAAGATCTCACAGTCACCACACACCATACAACGAACACGCAAAAAATAGACGAAGTCAGAAACTATCTAAAAAGGTTTCCAGATAAACGACTGAGAACAACCTTTTTAAGAGCAAGGTTAAACTTATTGAGAAAACAGTCAACTACCAAAAACTGTCGCTATTGTAAGAAGATGGAAACTGAAACACTACGCCATCTCCTCCTTCATTGCTCAGGAACGGAAAACCTGCGAACCATCTATCTCAATCCACACAGAGCTCGGCACCTAACATCAAATGAAGAAACTTGGTGGAATATGCTAATGTGTGGCAATTCCACATCTTTGACAGTGGCTACAGCGAATCTTTTGGAAAAAATGAATCTGGAGGAAATTAATCTATAAAAGAAAATTTCATTGGTAGTCCAAGCAAACAGAAAACTGCACGATATCCACAATGGGAAACAGTGAAAAACGCAAGAAAATCTGGACAGAATTTGTAAAAAATGTTAATACAATTAAACACAAAAAAAAAATACCTATATTGGGATTTGCAATAGTGCAAAGGCCAGTTGTGTCTATGCTGATAAGAATGGCCTGAAAATAAACATTATCAAAACACAATTTATGGATTCTGGCCGAAAGCAGTGTAAGAAGACTTCTATACCTTGCCCTAGTGGAAATATTAAAAGAGTGACTACATATAAGTACCTTGGATATGAAGTTGGCTCAGAAAATATCAGTGCTAATGAGGACTTGCAGTTAAACAAGAGAGCCAAGGTACGTCTCACCATGGGGGCGGTTCTGTTCTTTTCCAAAAGAACTGCAGGGAATAGCTTACATGGTATACATACTATTTATTGACAGAAATGATTTGCAGCCTTTCTTTATTCTCTTGAGGCTTCTAATTTCGATTGGACCACTTGGGCAGATGAAGGTTTAATCTGGCACAGAATACTGGGGTTGAGCAACTATAGGCCAATTGAGGTCATTAGATTGGAGATGGGATTAATATCTCTCTCTACCCTAATTAATCTAAACAGAGCTAAGTTGTACATCAAGATTATCTTTGTGGCTCCTAACTCTTTTCTGTCTGTCTTTAGAACCTCTTTGGATAGTGGCACTGGTATTGTGATGAAAAAAAGATTTAAGGCAATGAATGAGCATTTCTTTGAGAGGTTATGTTGGACCCCATGCTGGGAACATGCTGAAGGTACCTTAGTAAAATCTTTAAAAAATTGTGCTGAGAAGTTTGATTGGGTAAAAAGCCATGAGAAGGTTGCCAGCATGAAGTCCTTAAACACCTTTTCTAGGATGGTCTTCACCTACAAGGAACCTCAAGAATATCTAAAACTCCTTCCCTCGTCAGATTTTTTTGAACATCAGGTTAAATCGCCCAAATGTGCTTGGAATAAGAGGTGCATTGTCAGGTATTCCACTAAATGAAAGATTCTGTAGAATATGTCTCGATAAAGAGGAAGTGGAATCAGCAAGACATATACTTACCAAATGTTCTGGGATGAGATGTTCTTATGAAAGATATTATTCCAAATTTGTTAAAGATATTGGCGATATAGCCTAGGAATCATTTTGGCTGAGATGTATGTACGGCTACAACTGAAGGAAGATCATTGCCAAAATGCAGGTTTGGAAATGAGCTGACAAACTCCTAAGAAAGTTTGAAAAGGATGTAAAACTGTTGGAGGAGCTCTAACCCCTGACTTAATTAGTGACACTGTAGATATGATTATACCTATAATGACCAAAGACTCTTGGCGTTCCTATTTCCCGCTGCTGTAACGCTCACCTGATTCCCGTAGAGGCGCCGGTCTTGACTGGGCGTATACTGTATCTTCAAAGGTGATGTGTAACACACGGCTGGCTCTTTGGGCTGGACCTCTGTGCACTGTATGTCTGACTCGAAGGGTAAGATGTCTGCAGATAGAAAATATGGGATTAAGGAACTGGGTTATTGAATGTCTCTCTCTTCTTCCCTTTCTCTTCTCCTGTAGAACCCCAAAGGTTAACGCTCTCACCTTAGGTAAGTGAACGCTGTGCTCTCCATCTGCCTCGGGGCAGGGTGCTGTAACCAGTTTCTTCACTGGATAAGGGGAGCAGGCCTCTTGACTTCAGAGGACTGCTGTCCGTCGTTTACTGCACGAACGGTAAGTTTCGAGTAATTCTAATGTCTTTAAAGTCTTTAGTAATGATGTCTCTTGTTTTGCAGAGTTCCGGCGATGGCGGATGACGGGCTGAAGTGAGTTGAAGATGGAGTCCGTGTGATGAATAGAAGCGCCTGGAAGCACGTAAGTAAGCGCTTGTTGCCTGCTTCACGATGCGCTCTAACTGTCTTTTTATTTTACAGGTACAAGTTTGGAGCGGCTGCAGGGTGCCGGAATACCCACTGGGTTAGATGTGGAAAGGAGTAATGGCACGTGAGTATTAAAGTTCCCCAATGTCTTTAAACGCACCTTGTTTTGTCTTTCAGATGCGGGATGCAGCGCCGAAGGCCTCCGGAGCGTGCGAAGAGTTGGTAAGCTTTTGTCTTTCAGATGCCGGAATGCAGTGTGAAGTCCTCCGGAGCGCACGAAGAGTAGGTAAGCCTTTGTCTTTCAGATGCCGGAATGCAGCGCGAGGCGTTGGTGACAGCCGATGGACCAGGTAAGTGAAGAGCTGTCACTGAAGACCGTAATGCTAACCTGTTCTTTCTTGTCTTTATAGGTGTTGCTGAAGACTGGATTCAGGATGGTAAGCCTTTTTCCTTAGGCCCAGGATCAGATGCAGAAGACACAATGAGCGTTCTGCTGCAGAGGATGCAGAATAACGCAAAGCAAGATTCATCCATCGGGTGTGGTTTAAATAGCCTCCTGTAGTGCTTAGGTGTCTCCTTCCACAGCCACGCCTAGGTAAGAAAAGAGTTCCTGCTTTCCAGAAGAGTTCCAGTGTTCTGAATCTAGGGAGTGGCTCCTGCCCCACCCAACAGGAAAAGTAGTTCCAAACAGAAGAGGATCAGAGGCTCAACTGGCAGGCAAGTAAGCAGCATGGTCTGCTGCAGGTAAGTCTACCCAAGCATTATGAGCCCGGCGCTTCCAGCGCTGGGACTGGGCATATTTATGAGCCTGGTGCCACTGGCGCCAGGACTGGGTCCAAAAGGTCCCAATTGGGACTGGTTGGCACTCGGAACCTGGGTTATGGATCTGCTTCCAAGGGAGTTGGGAAAACCCTGACCTTTTGGAAGCAGAGATCATGACAGCTGCAGTGTCTTTCTTTTTTCTCTTTTTGGTATTTCTTCAAAAATATCTCTCTTAAGATATAAATAATTATTTTATGCCTTGTTTTTAAAAAAGAAAATATTCCTTCAGAGTGAAGGGGATGTATTAATTCTGCCTCTGGATTTCAGTTTAGCTTTTGTGATTTAATTAAGAGATTGAATTTGATGTACTTTTTTAAAACTATGTAAGTATTAAGATGATATATTTGATGTAATTTGTATGTGTAAAAGTTTTTCAAACTGTATACACAATAAAAAAATAAAAACGTTTATGATGCATTCTACCATTCCTGCACAGTAGTCCAATAATTGCCTTATACCTGAGACACTGTAAGTGTTGTCAGGATTATTAGTAGCATTTATGTGAAGGGTGAGCATTTGCATTTGTAAACACAAATGGTCTGGGCCATTAAAGTAAATGTTGTGAAAAGATTGGTGGCAATTGAAAGATAATATTCAATGTCAAATTAGCATAACAATTTAAGCCAGTTGGGTTTCTGAAATTAAATGGACCAGATAGTTTGTTTGTGGATCATTAGATCAGCCTGCAGATCTTTCTGATGGATGTGAAGTTGACTTTGTACTAGACAGTTTTGTGGTTGTGTTGTTTGATGCATGAGTTGGTTGTTGTTTTTTAATTGGTATTGTTGGGAAATCTGCTATAGCTTCTGTTTCTAGTATTTGTCTTTTAAAAGGTTTCTTTTTTTGAGGTACAGAGTACTTATCTAGATGGGGGTGTATAGTGCCCATTGCCTTTTATATTCTAGGATGCAAGGAATGTCAGCATTGAGTTTGTTTGCATCAAAGTTAACTAGGAATAGACCTTTTAATGTACTCAGACATGAAAGTGCTATGTAACTCATACCTTCTTTAAAAACTGTGCTACCAATGTCAGTCAATGCTTGATCTAGGGTCAGACCTTGTGATGTGTGAATAGTGACAGCATATGGAAGTGCATGAGAAAATGACTCTCTGCGTAAGTACATGTCTTTGAAAAGAAGAAAACATCCTATTGTTACGCCAATTTGTTTAACTTCTGCAAGTTTGTCAAAGTGGTTATTGACAAACTGAATTTTGTTTTCATGCGGATTTGTTTGGAAGTCAACAACTGTACTGTACAGCTCCATTGACCAAGCCTTGTGCTATGTCAAGGTTACATTTTAGATCTACTCTGCAGTTTAGACACAAAGTTAATTTTTTCTCCAATCTGGCTGTTTTGGCGATACATTTTTCTAAGCTAGTTGTGCTGTTGCTTGTTGACATATCGGAAATGTCATGCCGTGCACTTGTAGTTTGTGGAGCTGATATGCAGTATAGGTTGCATTTCTTTTTTCAACATTGTTTCATTGAATTGACTACAGCTTGCAAGGGTTGGCATTAAGGACATACATTTCAGATTTTGTTGAGACATCAGGAGCAGATGTGTTTCGCCCATATAGCTCATGGATTAGTCTACTAAATAAGATGGATTTTGCATCTTTAGTAAGCAGTCAAGTTCTAATGCTTTTTAAAATGTTAACATGCATGAGGTCTGCAGACTGGCACATGTTTTGAGTTAGTTCTCTGAAGTGAAAATGTTGTCAGAGATTTACATTTCCAATGCTACTGAGTGTATTACATCATTCTTTGTGTCCGAATGTTTGGAAAATAGGTTGCCCTTTCAGTAGAGTTAACTGTAGGAGGTCTCCGAAAACAATAACATGTTTTCCTCCAAACAGTTCCTCGTAGTTGGTTTTTAGAACTTCTTGCATTCTGAGATGAATTAAAGCCAACATGAGGTTGGACAGCATGCTTACTTCAACTATCAGGAGCACTTTCATTTGTTTTAGAATTCTGCGTACCTCAGTAGCAGCTTCCGCTGACAATTTGTAGTATTCAAATTTGTTTTGGTGTTCTATGGGGAGGAGTAGTAGTTGGTGCAAAGTGACACCACCTATGTTTTAATCTGCAACACCTGTTTGGGCTGTTACTACACCCAAAGGGATGTTGTTTGTTTAGTTTTGTAGACATTTGCTGATTACTTTAATTAAGAATGTTTTGCCAGAGCCAAAAATGTTGTCAGAGATTTACATTGCCAATGCTACTGAGTGTATTACATCATTCTTTGTGTCCGAATGTTTGGAAAATAGGTTGCCCTTTCAGTAGAGTTAACACCCAAAGGGATGTTGTTTGTTTAGTTTTGTAGACATTTGCTGATTACTTTAATTAAGAATGTTTTGCCAGAGCCAAAAATGTTGTCAGAGATTTACACCACTTACATACAGGAGCAGAGGTTTATAATGTTTACAGGTGTTTCAGTTTCATGTTTAAAACCATGCTCAATTTCATGAGTGACTTCTAGATAAATGGTGAGTTGTTCATTGTATAGCAGAGATTGCAGAACTGACAAGACTTCCTCAGATTGTTTATATTAATACATGGTATGTTCTACCTCAGTCATAGCTATTTCTGCTTCATTTAGAATGAGTGGTTCTCCAAGTGGGTCTTGGCTTCCTCTAAGGGAAGGTTTACTGCCCTCAGGAGTGTCTTTGTCTAGTTGAGCTTCAATTTCTTCTTCATGTTGGTGTTCATTGTCCAATATTTGTTTGTATTGTTTTGAATTGTCATTTGTTATGCTGCTTTCATTTGCTTTAAATACAGCTTTAAATGAGTCATAAGGCCTCATTACGAGTCCGGCGTTAACCAAGCCGGTAAAACTGCCTGGTTAACGCCGGACTCGTATTACCATTCCGCCTCCGTGATTCCCGGAATTACCGGGGCATTACATCCCCGGTTTTCCGGGAATCACGGAGGCGGAATGGTGTAAATCCCCATTCCCATTGAGTCCTATGGGACTCGATGGAAATGGGGATCATGGAAACACCGGCAGCATCTCGTAATGCTGCCGGTGTTTCCTCGTCCGCCTGCATGCGGGAGGTGTTAAACCCGCCAGGTCAGACCTGGCGGGAACATCACCTCCCGCCTGCAGGGGTCAGACTCAGGCGGTCTGGAAACAACGGTGTCGGTGGGTTTACCGCCACTGTTATTTCCGGACCGCCTGGGTCGTAATGAGGCCCACAGTCACCTAATCATTATTTTCTTTTCTCCAAGGTTTAAGAAGTTGGGGTAGGTCCATGTAATACAGTTATCTATGTTGTGGAGTTTTAAATGATAACTTTACATGATTAAATAGACTGGGTTTGGTTAGTGTCACTAGGCGTTCTTCACAAGTTGAAACTGAATATTTGCCAGTTGTCTCATTTGGTGTGACATTGTTTTTGTAGGTGTAGTTTTGGATAATGTCATACAGACACATGTTTCCCATAGCAGTAATTCCCTTTGGGTAGTATGTGTCAAGTACATTGTTTTTTTAAATCTCCTGACTGTTGGGATCACTTGTGGCCGATTTTAGTACTCTTTTTCAGGATGAGGCTGGTGCAAGGTTCAGCCAATGTGCTCAGATTTGCCATACAAGGCTGTATTTGTTAAACGGTCTGCAGCTTTGTAGGACCTGCATTCTCTATGGGACAGCATTTTTAAACCGAAGTTGTACAATTTCTGTGATAGTGTTTTGTCAGATAATATGTCATCCCAGAGGTCCTTTAGCCCTGTTTTCTCAGCTTTGGTGAGATAGGCTGTGACATATCCTGCAACTGCAGAGGGATATTGTCTGCAATGTATTGTATGTCTATGTTTGCATTCCACAAGAGGGAAATGATTGTATTGTAATCACTGATGTACTTGGATGTTTTGTCCCTTTTAATGTTGTATGTATTTTTAGGGGATTTGCCTTTTACGCTGTGTCTAACCGAAGACATCAAGCTAATACTTGTCCTTTTTTTGCACACTGGTTTAAGGACGCCAAAGCGACATTTGCAAAGTATTTCCCTTTGTTTTTATATCTGCATCGACAGTATTTGCCACATGTATGTTTTTGGAAGTGTAATACTTGTGTATGCAGGTCACTATCTGTGGTTTCTTAAGGGATGTCGCAGCAAATGTATTTTTCAATGAACTGTAAAACAGGTGCATCACAATCATGGCCACATTTTGGAGCATCTTTAAAACACAAAAGCATGTGGGTGTGTGGTGCTCCTCTGGATTGATATTCTTTTCTCCAAAAGAAGTGTTTCACTTCTCCGAGCCGAGGGGTAGTTTTATTGAAGATAAAATACAGCATGGCTATGAAGCGATGGTGAAAGTACCTTGATACATTTACATGGCCAAGAGAACAGAGTTCTCCTGGTGTTATTATGTCTATTCCGTCTTTATTTGGTTTTGCAGCGCGTAAAAAGTTGTGCAAGTCATCCCATGTGTACTCTGCACAACTTAAAGTAACAAACGATGTAGGTGGACCTAGGTTCCTTAGCCTACAACGTACATCAGCATGACATTGGAACCAGTATTCTGTTGTACCACGCATGTTTGCCAAGAGATTTTTGATACTTTACTGTAAAACTTCATCTTTGTCTTTCATTTTTTTGAAGCAGTTGGGTAGCTGATATGTTTAAAAGGTTAGTGCCTGTTTTTAATGTGTGTGCAACTCCATAACATAGAGATGCTAGTTCACTTTCACAGAGGAGTTGGAAAATGTATTCAACATTTTGCATGAATCTGGGGTCTTCAGAATACATTTGTAAAGAGCGATATTCTGATGCACTAATTTGTGTGGACCTTTCATCATATCTTCCTCCTTTTCCTATAGGAAAGAGTAGAGGAAAAGAAAATAATGTGCTTCTACACTTGTTTCCCATATGCTCATAGGGGATGCTTTTGCTTGATGCATTTGATACAGTTCTAATGTATAATCAATTGTTTCTTTGGAGTGCAGTGTGTGAATTGCTTACCAGTCTAAAATGTTGGCTGCTGTAACAGGAACTACACATTCAGTTTCTGGTGATTCTTGAATAATGTGGGTGGTTTCATTTAAGTTTTCCTCTATCTTTATATCGCTGTAGTATTCATTGTTTTCTTTTAGATGTTGTAGGGCTTGTCTAACTTTGTTTAAGTCGACAAGTTGTTCACAAATTATTTTGGCTTTTGTTGGCAGACCATTAACTACTACAATCAAAGATTGATCTATTGGCTGCTGTAGTCCTAGAGTTTGCAAATGTTCTTTTAGATCCAATGGTAAATATACTACTTTGCCATAGATGCCATTTAGTAGGCCAGATGGCAGTAATTTGGCTGATTTTGGTTGAAGGCGTATTATAGCTTGAAATGGGGTATTATTGTTGATAGCGCATTATGGCATTTGGTTATTGTCAAGCTTTGTGTTGCAGTACGTGCACACTCTTGAGGGGTTAGTTATTTTGTGTTTTCCTTCTGCTGGTAGATAGAAAGCTAATTTGAACCATTGGGATTCTCCATTGTCTTCTATTTTGTAAGCTAGATCTACTATTTTTGTGCTCTTTTTATAAAACGTTCTGCGGCAACAGGCACATATTTGGTCTGGTATTTCAGCAGATGTGTTTTGAAGCATAGCTATTTCTTTTTTGTATGTCTTTATTAGGATAATGATGTTTATGAGGATTTCACTAATGTTTTCTGAAGGTACAGAATATTCTAAGTCACCTTCAGTTCCAAAGTATTTACGTTGGATGTGTTCTATTTCTTAAAGAGGTTTTTTGGCTGTTCCGTGTAGTAGAAAGTTACTTAAATTTTGCAGTTCCAGACCAGGACTTTTTGCATGGTATAGTCATTGCACAAGATTCTGTGTAGTAGAATGGTGTGTCGCTAACATTTTGATGTGGTGAAAACTGCTTTTGCACTCAGTTCCTAAAATGCAGGCTAATGAATGTCCTTGCAGACCAGTGTGGCTGCGCACTGGACAGGAGTCAATGGTTTGTAAAGTTATCATTTTAATTTTGTCTTTTAGTTTTGCATAGTGATTGAGGAATTGCCGTAAAGATTTAAGGGATTGTTGGCGTACAAAACACATTGAGCTGCATGTCCATTTGTCCACTTGACGGTTTGTTTGGGTGAAAGGAACATTTGGTTCAAAGTTTGTTGGTTATTTTTTTTCTTAAGGGTTTCTTTTGCTATAATGGTTTGCGGAGTTGGCAGCAGTGTTGCTGCAGTCTTTAGCGGTCTTTCTTTGGAGTTTTCCTATGGAGTCCTACTGTGGAAGTCTTTCCGCCACCTTTACTGACTGGGCTGTCTCTGACCTGACTCTACAAAAACTCCATTCTGCCTCTGAGCGGCCACGGATTTGACAGGAGAGTTGCTGCAGTCTTTAGCAGTCTTTCCTTGGAGTTTTCCTACAGAGTCCTACTGCGGAAGTCTTTCGACCACCTTTACTGACTGGGCTGTCTCTCACCTGCCTCTAGAAAAACTCCATTCTGCCGCGGAGTCGGCAGCAGAGTTGCTGCAGTCTTTAGCAATCTATGGCAGCATTGGCAAGTAGGCATCTGAAGTCCAAGCCTGGTGTAAAAACACGCAGCACCAGGTTATTGTCAACGGACTTCACAACAATGGACCAGACAGATATCGACCTTACATTGCCAGATGAGGTATATCATTCTAATTCTCCACCCGGACTAGCTGCACGGGCTTGCCTTAACTACCCGGTGGACACCAATTTGACTTTATTGGAAGTGCAGGAGTTTGAATGTGAAATGCATGGAGAACCAGGTAGGCTCAAATGTTTTCAAACTTCGCCGCCTCCTTTTGGATTGCCCTTACCTGCTGCCACGTCTCTGCAGTCCCGGGTTGGCCATGCAGAGGGGGCTATAGCGGACCTTTCACCTTCGGCAGCCGGGGATATACAGGGCGGCGGCTCGCCGTCGACCGCACAACCAACGGCGCATCTGTACAGTGGGAGGGAGAGGGAGAATGCAAGTACAGGGGGCAGCTCTAGTGGGCGTAGCCCAATGGTCTCTCATAAGGGACCGTCCTTAAACATCCCTAACGTAGTGAATAACAAAATGCGTGAACCAGATTGTAGTCTATCATTAGAAATGGAAGGAGGCCAAAAAATTGACTCTCTCGTGGAACCACCCGGGCCAGCAGATCCTATTCACTTACAACAAATTAAAATTGTGCAAGCGGAAGTCCACAACTTTAATCCAATGGACGCTCCTTATGTTCCCCTTATCGCACAGCAGCCTCATGCGATGGCGTTGGACGTCATGGAAGGGGTGAAATAAAAAAGCTTACAACCACAGGAGCAGGCTTTCGCTATTCAACACGACAATGAGCATGCTATCTTTTTGTCAGACGCCCATGCTAATGCCCTGAACGGGGAGCAACAGATGGATGAACGAGTTTCAAAGCATTCTCATGTTTTAAATCCACCCATTCCATCAATCGAGGGTTTGGAAAATGGGAAACCAAACAAAAAATCAACTTCAACCCCAAAATGTCCCCAGAGAAAAACATTAAAAACACAAAGTCTTAAAAATAAGAAAGCTCAAAGGGACAAACGGAGAACATTACTGAAAATCAAAATGCCGTCACACTACACCTCGACAAACTCACTGGTGAAATATTTTTTCCCCAAAAAAAGAGATCCTGACCACCTAGGAAGCACCAATATCGGTGAAATCTCAAATGCAGAACTCCTAGATAAAGTACTTGTTCCAGAGGATCCTTTGAAGGAAATGAAAAACGAAAAAGAAGAAGTGAACAATCTCTTTCCTTCAACATGAGTAACAAGATCCACCCTCAGACAAAATTGCTTTTGCTTGATAACAGAAAATGCCATTTTGGAAAACCAACTATAGGATGACACCAAATTGCCCGACGGCGATTCAAGTTCAGTGAAATCAACATCAAACCAGGTGCATTGTTTTGGTCCCGCTAAGGATCCAAGTACTAGACTGCTTTTGCCCAACTCGGACACAGCGCAAAAAGACGATTAGCCTAGTCCATCAAACTCAAACGAGGTCGTCCCTTCTAGTTGCCGAGACCCCAGAAATGCCAAAAACATTGATACCCTACAACCCTCTGATATTTACCCTTAAGATCTGGAAAGAGAATCTGTGGAAACCCAAACTTCTCCCCCAAAACTTAATCAACCTAGTGATGAGAGGATTTTTGGGAGGAACCGCGACGAACAAGAAGGGGGCTTTCAGGAGAGAAGGCAGAGCAACAGATTGTATGCACCCCCAGAAGCTCAGCGTAATGTAGCAAAGGAGTTAAACATGCACAACATCAGTGATGAATCTTGTGTATCTAATATAACACCTCAGCTTAGAAGTTCTAGAATATGAGGACCGCAATTTAACAAAGACACTCCCACAAAAAAAACGGACCTACTAACAATAATGTCCACTGTGACTATAGCTCTAGCGCCTTTTTCCAAATTATATGAGGTAATTAACGATACATTAAGAGATCATTCAACGTTAATACCCTTAATGCACACTAACATCATCCATTTGGACGGATATATAACTGCTAAGAAACAACTTAAACCAACTCTAAGACACCAAGGGAGTATGACGGACCCTGAAGAAAGCTCCCTAACGCCCTCCAACCTGATCTGTGAACCAGTGGTATCGGTCAGCTCCAAAGACTGTCATCCTCAAAATGCCGGACCGCCCAAGGGTCCCCTTCATCAAACCGCTCAAATAGGAATGAAACCCTCTGTCATTTCAGGAACCAAGAAATTGCTTGAGAAACTTCCCATAAAGAAGTTACCTTAAAAAGCATGAATCGCTCAAACAAAAGTGGAAAAGATCCTAACTCTGCAACGATTGACCTGACAGAAAAAATCCAACCAAATAAAAGAAATGGATGTGTAGTGTTGGAATTGGACCAACCAATTCAAACACCAATCTTAAACAACAAAAATCTGAAGCATGACCAGAGACAAAAATCAATAGAAGACGCAAATAGAGACTTTGCAATTTTTGAAAATACTAAAAAGAAGTCTGACGATCAAAAACAAAGCAACGAATCTAGGGTATTAATTAAGTCAGTCAACCAAAAACGAAAAATGACTAAAGAAGTGATAAAACCACTAGGAAAAACTGATTCAACCTCACAAGACGACAAAGAACAAAGTGCAAATACTGGCAACCTTTCACAAAAAAAGCTCAAGAACCAGGAGCATAACCTACACCTAGGATTTCCCCTGAATCAAGCATTCACTTGCTGGACTTGAGCCAATATTCAATTGAAGAATCCGATTCCTCCCAGTTGTACGTAGATCATCAACAAAGCCCATCAAGGTTAGATGGGCCTCCAGGAAAACAACTTAAGGAGCCCAAAGAGATAATCAATGTGACTGGCTCCCCAGTATTCCTGACCATGGCAAAAAAATGAGAAAGGCTTATGGAGTGTGGGGCCTTCGGCAATATTGACGCAAGGGAACGCCACCTGAGCCCGGAAAGAATAGTGTCAAAGCACTCAAGACTCCAGCTAGATATAACAGCCCCCAAAAAGAACCGATATAGATCAGTCTCAAGAGTGATCTATATCAAGTGCAGATAAAAGAAGTTCTATTAATATTTAATATTCATAACATGATGATATGTTACACAGCCGACGCGCGTTTCGACCTAAGTCTTTTTCAAGGCCAATTGGGTTTGAGGGTTGAGTGTGGGGCCTTCGGCAATATTGACGCAAGGGAACGCCACCTGAGCCCGGAAAGAATAGTGTCAAAGCACTCAAGACTCCAGCTAGATATAACAGCCCCCAAAAAGAACCGATATAGATCAGTCTCAAGAGTGATCTATATCAAGTGCAGATAAAAGAAGTTCTATTAATATTTAATATTCATAACATGATGATATGTTACACAGCCGACGCGCGTTTCGACCTAAGTCTTTTTCAAGGCCAATTGGGTTTGAGGGTTGAGCTTCCAGGTGGGATAGGCTGGTCCTCCCAGGTGTGGGTGCCAGTGGGCTGGTTAGCCGTGCTTGGCCGGGTTCGGCAGTGCTGGTGTGTGGAGTCGTGGATCCAATTGGCCTTGAAAAAGACTTAGGTCGAAACGTGCGTCGACTGTGTAACATATCATCATGTTATGAATATTACCTTTACATCCAATGATGTCTTTCATTGGTGCTGACTACAACAAGGAATAAACCTAAAAACCTCATGTTTGACACACCAACAACCTGAATCATCTATTTTTTTGTACAAACTGCCTACCAACAAGTACTGGATTATCAAATCCAACCAGCGCCTTTCCAGTCCAAGAGTTTGTCGCTACCCACAAATCTGATAACAACTATCCACTTGATTTGGAACATCCTTGGAAAATTCCATATAAAGAAGAACTAATAAAGAAAAAGATATCAAAACTGAATAGATCCAGAGCCTCAGGACCCGATGGGATCAGAAACATTGACCTGAAAGAACATCAAGATCAATGGGCGCCTCTAATATCGGAGATCTTTAAAAGATGTGTGCAGACGAAATCAGTTCCCCCATCATGGAAACGTGCCACAGTTGTCCCGATTTTCAAGAAAGGCGCCCGGGATTGTCCAAAGAACTACCGTCCAATAGCGCTCTTGGACATCATAGGAAAGTTATTTGGATCCTTTTGTTTAGACAATTTGCAAGATTGGACAAGAACAGCTGCGTGTTCGGACCCTTTCCAAACAGGATTTGTTAAAGATTTGTTAAAGAGAAAATCGAGGACAGCAGTCCAAGAATCTTCATCGCTTTTATAGATTTGGTCCAAGCATTCGACCAGGTCGATCGCGACCGTCTATGGTATAAACTTACCCAGTGGAATTGCCCTAAATCTATACTAGAACCAATCCAAGCCCTCTATACTGACACGAGCATGAGCATCGGGCTGAATGGTGAAGGGCTTCTTTCTGAGAGTATTGGTACGCATAGAGGAGTCAAGCAGGGATGTCCCCTAACCCCAACCCTCTTTAATGCATATCTGGGTGACTATGAATACTCAGACGAGAATATTTGATCATTTCCACCAACATTTGGAGACGCCAAAATATCGCCCCTCTTATACGCCAATGATATGATTTTACTCGATCAGACTCCCATTGGTCTCCAGCGGCAGTTAGACAACTTGTCAAAATACATCAGTGACAATAAACTGGAGATCAACAAGAATAAGACCGAAATAATTATTCTTGAGAAGACAGCCAAGAAATCTGACATCCTTCAATGGTACTTGGATGGAGTTAAAATCGAAAGGGTAAAGGAATTTAAGTACCTGGGTATTGTCTTTAGCAACAGTTCGGTGGAACAACAAATGCAGATTACCTTACTTGAGAAGATTAGGAACCTGGTATCACAGGCCAAAAAGGTTGATAGAAAATACGGGCGCATCTCAATTATTCCCACAATTAAATTCTATAAGGCTAAGGTAGCACCTGCCCTAACTTATGGAACGGAAGCACTGCCTCAACTACCACAGAACATCTGGTTAATATTGAAAGGCCATTTTTGGTGCCAGATTCTAAACTTAACATCTTCCACCCCTATGCCGATTATTCGGCGTGAACTGGGCTTGTCGTCTTTGCAAAGTATAGTAGAGCGAAACACGTTGATGCTATACAGGAAAATTATAGCTCCATCCCATCCTACAGTGTTTACAATAATTCGATCTGAACTAGAAAAAGGAAAAAACAACATCATCAAAACTTGGGGAGAGAAAAATAAGTCTGTTCTGGAAAGAATCAATAGTTCAGAAGATGAACTTTGGACAAACCCAAATAAAATGAAATGAAAACTTCTGGAATCAGATTGGATTAATACACTTGATTCATCCAGTAAATACAAATCAATGGCAGATGTATCAACTAAACCAAAAAGAGTGAACCAGTTATCTGAGTACTTGAAAAATGTTCCTAACAAGACGTATAGAAGCTTTTTTCTAAGGATCAGGCTTAACATTCTGCCTACAAATGTAATCCTGGAAAGAATGGGACTATCGTCTATCAAAGATTGCAGATATTGCCTCAAGGCCGAGCACCCTGAGACTCTGAGACATTTACTGCTACAAAATCTGGGTCACGTGTTCTCAAAATTCCAAACATATTCTGAAGAAGATTGGTGGTCTATTCTGCTAAGTGGGGAAAGAGTGCAATGGGTCATAGCAGTGGTGGCGTTCATTCGAAAATCGGACTTGGGAAATAAAACAGTGGGCACTTGAGGAAGTGGGGAGGTTGCGCTTCCCTTTTTTTTGGTAATTTCTATGCAGGCCCACTTTCCCCACTCATGTGTAGTAATTAGAAGCTAAAGAACTTTAAAGACTCAAATGGAGTTAAAAGAATTTTAAAGATTTTAATTGGGGATATGTTTTTTCTTTTTCATCGCACCTTGATGGACTGTAAAGTTTCAAAGATGAGAAAGAGGATTTCTTGTAAAAATTGTAAATCAATTAAACAAGTAATAAAAAATAAATAAATAATGGTTTGTTCCACCATTTCATACCCTCGACCATAATTGTCTATGGCAATTGTTTTTTGTTGTTCTTGTTTATAAGCTTCTTCATTGAAGTACGGTTTTGTGCTGCTTATGTGAATTCATTCACCATTACAGAAGTTTGAAAAGGTCTCTATATTGATAGTGTGCATGTTTAGAAGTACTTGTTGTAATGTATTGATTATTTTAAATAGTGGTTTCATTTGGTTTAAAATCCATATAAAGAAGGTTCTCTTTAGTAGGAAAGCACTGTCAATTAGAGCTTGCAGGATAACTCTCATGTGGTAGTTTTTAATGGAAAATTGTGACTTTTCAGATTTTTTTTATAAGATATGTAAAGAACACTACGGTGGAAAAGTTTTTGTAACATCATTTTTTTGGATTGCTTTACCATGACTATGTTAACACTTGTAGATAGTAGATTGGGTTTCTTCTTAGGTCTGCTTTTCTTTGTACATCATTTTAAATGTTTTAGTTTTTGCAGGAGGGTCCTACAGTGTTTAGTCATGGTTGGTTTAGTTTTGTTGAGTGAAGCTACCAGCTTTTTCGTTTTAATGTTTTCTATCAATTGTTTTAGGGGTGGATGACTATGTGGTGTACTTTTAGTCTTACCTTCTCTTGTTTTTCTTTCTTTTCTATGGAGTTGCATTTTGTTGTGTCTGTAAGGAAAAGGGAAAGGTTGTATTGGAAAATTCTGCAATGTATATGATTGTATGGTGCATGTGTCTGTGGGTGTGATTGTAGAGATGAATAAAGTGTTGTTTGATTGTGAGGTGGTATATTAGGTGTGGTTGGGAAGGTTGCGAGAATACAAGTGTACAGATGGGTGATGGTGTTGGGTTAGTGAGGAAGGCAGTGGTGGTTTGATGGAATCTGTACAGTGAGTTTGCTGTTTTGAGGATCAGAGTGGAAGGAGAAGTGGTGGAGAAAAATGTAATGAAAGTTGTGGACGGTTAAACATGGTTGCTTTTAGGAGCATTTTCATGTAATTAAAGAAATGTGTATGTGCATTTGCAGAAGCTCTGTAACATTTTGTAAAAGAGAAGAAAAGTTGATAGAAAAGATTTGTAGTAAAATTTTAAATGGCAATTGGTGTGTATAGGTTTAATATGCCTCGGAGTATATGCACACTTGCAAACATGATGCATTCTAATCTGTAGGTGTTTATGTAGTCCTACCGATTTTCTTTGAATTATGGGACTTGTAGTTCCACTATTACTATTGTGAAAGTTGGAGTACAAGTCACAGACTGTAGAGAAAACAGTGGGATTTCATAAGCAGCTGAAGATTGGAATGGGTTGGTTATGTTAGGAATTGTACATATACTGCTAACATATTAAACTGGCATACACTAAGTGCCAATTACAAATGGTGTATACATCTTTTTTTCTGCTTTTACTTTCTTTTATGAAAAAGTGACACAGTGCTGATGGAAATGCAGATATTCATTTTTTTACATTTTTAAAAAGGCTTCCAAAAATATTTTTAAAATGTACAGCATTTCATATGTTTATTTGATATACATGTCACAGTTTCAAATATTGAAGTTTAGTTATGTTTTTTTCTTTGCATTCTGGGACTTGTAATTTCAGTTGTATAATGGGAGAAGTGAATTGGAAGTAACAGAATGCAAAGGAAAAAATAAGAATTAACAAGCACCTATGCATGTCCTGCCAACATATTAAAATGGCAGACACTAATTGCCCCTCCAAAATGGTCTACAGGTCTATTTTTCTGGTTTTCCCTTATTTTATGGAAGCACTACCTCACATGTGACATGTGATGTCATCAGTGACGTCATCAATGACATTTGTGATGTCATCTTTAATGTCCTGGGTGTTAGTCTTAGCAGTGCATGGTGGTGGTGCGAGTTATGGTTGCCTAGCTTACCATAACTGGCGAATTTTAGGGGTTTTTCGGTTTTACTTGAAACCATAACGTCCCTTTAACAACAGATTTTTACTGGATTTCATAGGTTTTTAGTAGCGCAACTTAACCATAACGTCTCTTTTACAACGTTTTTTTATGAATTTCATAGGTTTTTAATAGTGCAATTTAGCCATAACCTCCCTTTATCAAATTTTATTTTACTGAATATACATATTCAAAGTGTGAATTTGATAGATGTTTACTAGGAATCCCTTACTTTACATACATGTAACATAGAACATACTGAACCCCCTGCTAATGATTTTGATGTCCGCGGACTGTGCGTATGTCCGTGAACGGACGCAGACATCAACACTACCCAAACACTCAGGGGGTATCTTCAATCGTTTTATCATGCCACATAAACACTGCACAAGTTCAAAAAGCAGCACATAAACACATTATATGTAATAATAAATAAGAAGTGGAACCTATATATCTAACACATCAACCAACCATTTAAATACCATATTTACTAAAGTGGAATATACCAAAACAAAAAAGATATGCCTCCAACATTATTACCTCACAGAAACTGCACGGCTAGGAGCAACAGTAGACCAACACAACTAAGACTACAACTAACCAGAAACTAGTAAGTAAACTTCATTTTTCTTATATATTTCTAAACTTTTTGTATTAGGTAGACTCAAATTATTATATTTTTGTTTTTTACACAGAAATGTCCAGTACTTTGGAAGGGCTTGAGGAAAATGTCCCACGTGAGGAAATGTCTGAAGACAGTAATACTAATGGTAGACACTTCTCTTTATAAGCAAATTAAAATTCATTAATTTATGTGCACTTAACATATATATTTTTTTAACAGACCATACAAACATTGAAAATAATACACAAAAAGACACATTGGAAAATATTCTGCAGCGCATGGAACAAAAAATGGACATGCTCATGGAAAATGTCAATCTTTTGAAACATTTTGTGGAGGACCACATAAAAGAAAAAATTAAATACCATTGTCCCCCATGTACCTGTTCCCCCTCTCCATGTCCCAGTCAACTATCCCCAAACCCTCAACACCAAGAAAAACGTTTTGACGAGACTTCAATTCCTTCATCTCCTCCCATCCACCCTCTCCAAACCCCTAATTCCCCTGTATTTGTATCAGTTTCTGCTTCCCCCTCTCTTTCATAAATTGTGTATCTGTATATAATTAAAAAAAATATTATGTGTCTTTTATTTCAATCCTTTGTGTCTTTTTTTTTTTTAAATCAGTCGGGGTGTCCGCAGACAGCACGCCTGTCCGGAATGTTCGTAATTAGCCAAAATGGGGGTGTCCTAAGGATACTAAACCGGTCCGTACCATTCGCAAGCAAGATGGAACTGTTCTTAGAACACACTCAGTTTCCAGGAATGTCTGTAAATGAACAAAATGGGGGTGTCCTAAGGATACTATACCTGTCCGTACTGTATGCAAGCAAAATGGAACTGTTCTTAGAAAACACCCGGGGTCCGGGATGTCCGTAAGTGAACAAAATGGAGGTATCCTAAAGACACTATACCTGTCCGTACCATCCATAGGCAAGTTGAAACTGTCCTAAGAACACACGTGGTGTCCGGGATGTCCGTAGTTAAACAAAATGGAGGTGTACTAAGGACACTATACCTGTCCGTACACAGTCTGCAGAACATCTACGCACATTCGCACCACACCCATAAATCCTGCGAACATCGCGCCTGTCCGTCTCACTTGTGTCGCACTTTTAATTTGTTTGAGGGCCCAAATACTGTCCGTAGAACACCCGCACGTATGCGCACTACCGTTCCCGTGCATTTGGTGTCCTGCAGACACCCGTTCCCTTCGCGGATGTGTTCCCGAGGTCATCATGTGACCGTACCCACGCTGAGCATGTGTCCTAATTTGCGGACACTGTTCGGCTCCCCAACATTTTAAAAGAACTTTTTCAGACAATCCGAATTATTTTACATTAATAATTCACCATTGCACATGTCCCAGACAATGACCCTGGCTTTCCACATACTTTTTTGAACTTTTTGAACCTTTTTAGGGTGTTCGATCTGTCCGCAAAGTCCACCCCTCCACCCCTATAAAAGGCCACACCCCAGAGCTGATCTTCATTGTACTTCTGGCTACTGCAGATTAACTTTTGCTGCCTTTGCTGCTCTTGCTGAGATTATCTCATCAACCCTGATGGCATCCATGGCCGCTGTTGCTACATCTGCCTCAGCACCAACCCCAAACCCTCCACCACCACCACCTCCCCAAGGGCCTGCAGAGGGGAACAAGTGTGAGGATGTAGAGAACGAGGATGAAGAGGATGAAGAGGATGAGGTAGAGGAACTCCCTACTTACAGCACTCACCGGGAGTCTTGGGTGTGGCGGTTGTTTACCATTCATGGTAAAATACCAAAAGCATGTGCGAACAAGGTCACCTGCAACCAGTGCAAAATGGTGCTGAGTCGTGGGAGACGTGGTTTATACAGCTTTGGTACGACATCCATGAAGCGACACCTAATGTCGTTCCACGGTGGGGCCATTCGTAAGGTTGTACTTTGTGATCAACATAGTAGGTTGAGTTCCTCTACCACATCCTCCGTTTCCGCTCCTCTCACCACAAGAGATGAGGGTCTCGATATTGTCTCAAAATATTGTGTATGTACTGCGATGCAGTACTCTGCAGGGGGGAGAGTCTTCGAAGTGCTTTCGAGACTATGGTCACGGAGCACCAGAAGACCAGCTACCTACCTAAGGCCCACCCTACATCTTCCTCCCTCTACCTGCCCTTTCTTATCCCCGTGGTTGGTGTTCCTTCATTACTCTCCTTTCCCCTCCTCTCCTAGTGTGTCATGTGTAAAAAAACAAAAAAATATAAAAGAACAAACATAAAAAAAGGCTCTTTTCAGAGCCGCCTCTCACAGTTTAAAAATAGAAGTGGCAAATATACAGTGCAGGGCCCTGTGCATTTTTCAGAAAAAGTCCACGGACAGTCCTGGGACATATAAAGTTTTAGGGTGCTGCCCTAGGAAAACCAACGCACTTTTCTCTTGGAGGAAGTGGTGGCTCTGAAAAGAGTCTTTTGGTGGTGTTTTTGAAAAACTTGAAATCGTCTACTGCAAAATAGATGACTGTAATTCCAAAAAAGGTTGCAATGCATTTTGTACATTTATCAGAAAAATCTGATTGCCAGCATAATTAAGATGGACTCCATCTCTGCAAAAAATGTATGTGCTACGAAACATTTTCATTGTGAAAAGAGGACATGCCAACATCTCTTAGAAAGGCACAAAAGGCCTTATTGACATTGCGCTTCGCTTTTTCCATTTGTGGACCAAATGAAGAAGAACGCAGCCACGTTTGTCTTTGTGCAATGCGAGAAAAAATTACTTGGGAATTTAGAAACATGTCCATGACCTTTCCAAGTCCTTCTTTCATTGCAAATTGCAAATAAATTCCAGACACATGTCCTAAACGGTTCCCTACACAATGAATTATAAACATCTGGATGATGCTCTGTCTCTAAAGTAACACAGAGAGGTACCAAGTCCAGCCACTTCATTCCACGCACTCCATGCCAGTGCACTTCCACATGAGGGAATCCAAGATCTGCAGCTACTCAACAGCGTTCTGCATGCACCTCCAACCAATGTATCTATGAGTCTCTGAAAATCCAGATAATCTCTTTTCGGAAACACACCACCATAGCTATCTGTTTTTCTCTCAGGAAAAAGACGTTCTGACAAACTTTCTCCTTACACAACACACCCAGTAAACTTTACTGACCAATCCCTAGCTCTGCTCATTCTTATTTGCATGCCTCTCCAACCCAAAACCCCTTTATGTAATACGTGCTGTCTGCGGACTAACGCCATGTCCACGGACATATCGAAAATCTGAGCGTGGTGAATGTAAATTTAAATACTGTGCCCCATTTCCCCTTGGAGGTTGGCTCTGAACAGAGCTGGTTTTTTTTGGTTTTTTTGCAGATGCTTGACAAACACCTGTTATTTTGTATTTTTTGGGTTTTTTTTCTTCGTACTTTACTACTAAAATCTTCACATAACCTTCTCCAAAGCAACCCTTATATTCCAAAACAGCATAGCATTTCCCAAAAAAGATAAGGAAATGCCATCTTCTTTAAAATAAAAAGAATTACTGGAATCAATATTCTCATTATTACAGAAAAACATGCCAGCTCTAAGCATGAAAGCACACACACATTGGTTGATTGCACGCCTACCAATTTTTTTGCTGAGGACAAAAAACAGAACTATTATCCTATATTGCCCTAGGTAGTAATCCAGAAAAAATTACTTTGGCATTTGGAAGGATGTCTCCTTGAACCAAGTGTTCCAAATCTGCCAACAAAGTAGCGGCACTGACGTAGCCAAAATGGAAAGCACCATAGTGCAAAACTACCAGATGGGGACTGTTCATCCTGCCCATATCTTCACAAACTTGTACAATTCCCTGCTGTAAAGCAAGCACAAACATATCTCCAGCACCAACACCCTGACTTTCTCCACCTCTGCCATCTTCACTACACACAGTCTCTTTCAACACAAATCCACAACCTCAACATCTGATTGGCTGATCCCTACAGTCCCCTTTCCATGCTGGATTTGCTGGAAAAACCCGGATGTGGCACACCCTATCCGCGGACAGCCGCAGTGTCCGCAAAGCGCGTAACTCTTAACCAGCCCTTCTACCCTTTCCACATCAGTCTCGGTGCCATTCCCTCATTGGATACAGCTAAGCAGTCACACAACCATCCACCAATCACATCCAAGACCTCTACATCTAACTCCATCATCAGAGTTCCACTCTTGAAATGTACTGTTGATCACTCTGAGTACAAGTCTCATATCAATGGAAAGCACCTCCTACAAAAGCTACTCTACAAGTCTCCAAGATTTCTACTTACAGCTGCATGCACATCCACATGCATGAATACAAACTACAGGTATGCATATTTTATTCACAGTACATGTACAACTCTTATGCATGCATATAAACAAAGTAATGCCACCAAACCTGCAAAACCTAAAGAATGAACTTATTGCAATGTTTCCCATCTACTATAATCAACTGTCACTTTGAAACCAGTCTGCTATCTAAAACACATCTGTAAAAAACCAAGTGAATTTCATACACTTAAAATTCTACTAATTTGCAAACCATGTTGAACTAACATATTGTAAAAAAAATATAAAGGCTGCACATAGTCAAATGATATACATGCATACACTATGTTGAGATATCAAACAAGAATGCTACTACAATAACATAAAAATCAACGTCTAAATTAACATCAGTGCTATAAAAACACAAAATTACTAACTTCTTTCTTTTACAATTGCAGTGAATACCACGCTCCTGAAAATCAGCAACATCTGAACTACAAACAACCTATCTGAAGAAACCTGCTCATTCCACAAAAAAAGAGTAAGTACAATTCTACCTTACTATTCTTACTGTTACTCAAACACACTGTGTAGTTCATTCATTTAATTTGCGCACCAAAAAAAAAAAAAAACAGAGATTTCTGAACCATTCTGCCCACAAATCCCCATTTATTAAACAGGGATTAGCAGGCAGAATGGCACACAAATCCCTGTTTTTGGAAAACAAATAACATAACTCAACCCCTAGAATGTTAGTACTACATAAAAAAGAACTGTTTTAATTTTATACCATTTGATTTACTATTAGTGCTTCTCCTCACCACTAGCTCAGTTTCTACTATCATCTGAACCGCAGTATAGTAACACACAAATAGAAGAATAGCCTTCTCAACTAATTGTATCTTCCCAATGCACAATCACACACCACCACATACATCTTTACCATCATACTCAGACACTCATGCACACAGCACACATACATTGCAGAAAGGCCCAACCCATACCTTCTTGTTTTTTTTTTAAACCCAAAGAATGCCTACCAAAAAGCAAGTCCATAGAAAGCAAAGCAGAAATAGAGCAAATGAAAATAATAGTGTCCAAAATAAGCATCCATCTCGGGCAAAGTTTGTAAAAAAGTTCAAACAAAACAGCTAATACAGTAATTTAGCAAAACAAAACAAGCTTCCAGTACAGAAACTTTGCCTCCTCTATCAAAATGTAAAACGAAACAAAGAATAATTCAGCTACCACTACTGCTAAAACTGCTCCTATAAATCTTGCAAGAAACCATACCAAAAAAAGTATTTTAGCAAAAATGTTCTGCCACAGAGTCCTTCAGAATCTTAAAAAAACAGGAGAAAAATCATGCACAACCCTTAAAACCTACCATAGGAATTTGATCTTAGAAGCTATGGTAGACAGTGAAATCCTTCTCAAACGAAAGTTATTTATTTTAGTGTTATACAGAATGAAACCACTAACAAAACGAACTACTAAATTACAAAAAAGACTTCTCAATAAATGGAATGTCAACAAAAATAACTTCTTAAATATCTGTGGAGGTGAATGGAGTCACACCACGAGCACAGAACCATATTTTAATGAAGAAGCATACAAACAAAACCAAACAAACATAATTGCCATACATAGCAGTGAACGAGGTTATGAAAAACGTAATAATACCATAATGCAAAGAAATACTGCTTACAAAAATATCCCCAGAAAACTCAGAATTACCTCTCCATTCGACTGAACCAGAACGTCCAGTATACAAATGGCCAAGCATGTCAATGTGTAACATTCCCAAAAAATCTTTCAAATCTTTACGCCAGTTCCTCAATCAGTATGTGAAAGGCAAAGACAAAATCAAAATGAAACTGCTGCAAAATATAGATACCTGTCCAGTGCGCAAATACACAGGACTAAAAGGACATTCATGAGCCTGCATTTCAGGACCTATTTACAAAAGCACCTTCATCATATCAAAATGATATCAGCACATCATTCAACTATAAGAAATGTAGTCTATAAACTGTACTATGCTAAAAGTCCTGCTTTAGCACTAGCCAATTTAAATAACAATCTTCTACATGGTACAGCCAAAGACCTACTCGAAGAAATGAACCATATCCAGAAAAAATATTTTGGAAGTGAAAGCCACTTACAAAATTCAATAGCTTTACAACAGACTAGCAACAATTGTACAGATGGCAACCTTCTACTAGACACATACAAAAAAGAAATACTAAAATATAAAAGTACATCCGCTGAAGTACCAAACCATGTGTGTGTGTTGCTGCTGAACTTTTTATAAAAGTAACACAAATACTGTAGACGTAACATACAAAATAGACGACAATGAAGATTCCAAATTGTATTGAATTAGCTCTCTACCTTATAGCAGAAAACAAATACGAAATAACTGACCACTTAATACTTTGCAGTTACTGTACTACAAAACTTGACAACAACCAAACACCTTCACGTGCTATCACAAATAACTTGGAATTATTCCCACTACCAAAACCCCTGCAACAACTCAATTTATATGAGAGCATCATAATTCAAACAGTGCACCCATTTCAAGCAATAATACACCTTCAAACAAAAACAGCAAAATTACCTCCCTCTGAATTGGTGAAAGGCATTTGTGGCAAAATAGTTTATTTACCATTAGATCTGAAAGAAAAAGTGCATACTCTGGGAGTGCAACGTCCAATAGAGCAATCTTTAATTGTCTTAGTAAATGGTGTACCTACAAAAGACAAAGAAATTTAGCAACACCTCGTGGACTTACTTAAAGTTAGACAAGCCTAAAAGACAATGATGAATACTACAAAGAAATAAATATTGAAGAAAACTTAAGGGAAACAATTGAAATAATTCAAGAGTCACCAGAAACTGGTCAATTGGAACTTCTAGATCCTACTACAGTATCCAATATTTTAGACCATTATACAATTCATCCTTTACACTCTAATGACACCATAGATGATACACTAGAAACGTACCAAATGCGACAAACCAAAGGATCACCAAATAGCATATGGGAAAAAAGTATACAAGCACATGCTTTTCCTCTACTCTTTCCTACTGGCAAAGGAGGAAGGTACGATGATAGACCTATTAAGATAACAGCATCAGAATACCACTCGTTACAAATGTATTCTGAAGATCCCCGATTTAGATAAAATGTGGAATACATATTCCACCTACTCTTTGAAAGTGAACTAGCAACTCTATGTTACGGAGTTGCACACACATTGAAATCAGGAACCCACTCTCAAAATATGTCAGCTATGCAATTAACACAAAAAGTGCAAGAAAAAGATGAGGTTTTACAATCAAGCATTACAAATCTGCTACCAAACATGCGTGGTCCCAAAGAGTACTGGTTCCGTCGTCACGGAGATGTACGTTGTATGATAAGAAAGCTTGGCTGACCCACTTGGTTTGTTAAATTAAGTTGTGCAGAATATGCATGGGAAGATTTACATGATTTCCTGCGCATATCAAACAAAAACAAAACAAACATAGATATACTAACACCTGGAGAACTTTGCTCTGTAGATACTGTTAATGTTTCAAGTTATTTCCATCATCGTTTCATTGCTATGCTACAGTTTATCTGTAATAAAACTGTTCCTCCCCTCGGAGAAGTGCAACACTTCTTTTGGAGAAAAGAATACCAAGCCAGAGGAGCACCACATATCCACATGCTTTTATGGATTAAAGATGCTCCTAAATTTGGTCAAGACAGTGATGCCACTGTTTTACAGTTTATCGAAAAATATGTCACTTGTGAATTTCCATCGGAAGCAACAAATAGTGATCTTCATGCACAAATTGTACAATTACAAAGACACCAATGTGGCAAATATTATCATCACAAATACAAAAACAAAGGGAAATGCTACACCAAATGCCGCTTAGGTTTCCCTAGACCAGTTACAGAAACAGGTTAAGTGAACAACTTCATGTCTTCGGTTAGACATAGGCCCTCATTACGACCCTGGCGGAAATCGCGGTGCTAAATGCACCGCGGAGCACGGCGGAAAGCTGCCGATAGCGCCATGGAGGATGGCGGATTTTCCGCCCCATTCCGACCTTGGCGGGGCGGTAAATCCCCATCCCCCATTTTACCCTTCCCCATTCCCATTTTTGCCCCATAGGGTATAATGGGAGTGGGGAAGGCGTTAATTACGCCACCTCAAAATACGGTGGCGTAATTAACGACAAGGTCCCGTAGCGCCATGGATTTCTCCGCCCGGAAAAACCAGGCGGAAAACGCTCAATGGCGCTACGGAATCTCGTAGTAGGGCGGACGGGTCCGCCGCGAATAACGCTGGCGTAAACCCACTCCGCCAGGGTCGTAATGAGGGCCATAGTGTTAAAGGTAAATCACCTAAGAACACATATTACATAAAAAGAACAGAAGAAGCAAAATATATTAATGATTACAATGCAATCATTGCCCTCTTATTGAATGCAAACCTAGATGTGCAGTACATTGTAGACTATTCCACTGCAGTTGCACGATATGTTACAGCCTACTTAACAAAAGCAGAAAAAACAGAGCTTCAAGACCTCTGGAATGACCAATCATCAGACAAAACACTATCTCAGAAATTGTACAGCTTAGGCATAAAAATGCTCTCTCATAGAGAATGTGGCTGCTATGAAGCTGCAGCTAGTTTAACCGGTACTGCTTTATTTGGAAAATCTCAAAATATAGTATGGCTAATTCTTGGTCCTGCTAAATCTAGAAAAAGAGTTCTCAAATCATACGACGACATAGCAGCAATAGCCAAAAATGATCCCAACAGCCAAGACATTTTGAAAAACAATTTACTAGAGACACATACTACCCAAACAGGAGTACCACTTTGGAAACCATGTGTCTATACCACATAGCCCAAAACTTCACATACAAAAATAATATAAAACCCGATGAAAAAAATGGTAGATATAGAGTGACAAATTGTGAAGGCAGCTTAGTGAAATTTACCAAACCAAGCTTAATTAATCATATCAAATTGTCATTAAAAACTCCTCAACATAAAGAACTATATTACATGTCCCTGCTACAACTTTTTAAACCGTGGAGAAAAGATGAAGAGATACTATAAAACTATGACTCCTATGAAGATGCTTTCAAAGCAAATGAAAGCACTATAACTTATGTAAACTTTACTCAGTACAAAACAATGTTGCACAATGAACAGCAACACGAAGAAGAACTCCAGGCCCAACTAGATAAGGACACTCCCGACAGTAGTCAACCTTCTGTTAGAGGAAGCCAAGAACCACTGGGACAGCCACATATAGCAAATGAGGCAGAATTAGCTATGACAGAAGTAGAGAACACCATGTGTCACTATGAAGAAGATACGGAAGACTTAACTGTACTACAATCAAAATTGAACAAAGA
Organism: Ambystoma mexicanum; assembly: GCF_040938575.1. Classification (NCBI taxonomy): domain Eukaryota; kingdom Metazoa; phylum Chordata; class Amphibia; order Caudata; family Ambystomatidae; genus Ambystoma; species Ambystoma mexicanum. Next base: position 259,740,181 of record NC_090933.1, on the reverse strand, counting down.
CTAGCGTACCATTTTTCAAGAAGTAAGAAAACAAATTGCACATGGTGTACAACATGAAAATAAAGAATGTACCTGTTAAAATTACAAAACTATACTACTATACGTCAGTGGCGAAGCTGGTTCAGGCAAAACATTCTTAATCAAAATCATCAGCAAGTTCCTTCAATAATTGACAAACAACAAACTGTCAGCTGTTGTAACTGCCCCCACAGGTTTAGCTGACTATAACATAGGCGGTGTCACTTTACACTGATTACTAATCCTTCCAGTAGGACACCAAAACAAATTAGAATATTATAAACTTTCTACAGAAGCTGCAATGGAACTACGCAGAGTGTTAAAACAAATGGAAATGCTACTAATAGATGAAGTGAGCATGGTCTCCACCTAATGTTGGCTTTGATTCAACTCAGATTGCAATAAGTACTTAAAACAAAGTTCGAGGAGCTCTTTGGAGGAAAACACATTTTGTTTTCATAGATCTTCTTCAATTGACACCAGTGAAAGGTGAACCTATTTTTAAAACCTTAGGACACAAACTCTGCCGTAAAACTGTTGGCAGCATAGGAAATGTCAACCTTTGGCAACATTTCCAATACAGAGAATTAATAGAAAACATGTGCCAATCTGCAGACCTCACTTACGCCAACATTTTAAAAAGTAGAAGAGTTGGTGTACTATCTCAAGAAGCACGAGCAATATTAAAAACCCGGCACATGAATGGTGATCGGCCACCAGGGGGCGCACGTATGGCAAGCTTCTCCATTTGAGCTCTGCAATAAGGTCCGACAAAGTGGAATGAGCCCCCACCACAGGACCCCCCCCACCGAGCCGGAAAGTGATTGAATTGGATGTCGGAAGGCGCGGCACCCCCTGAAGCAAACCCGATGAAAATGATAAGCCCACACCAGGAGGAAACAATGGTTCGTCATCATAAGCGATCATCCGCCACAGCCAAAAGACCGCCGTGACAAGATACACCCACGGTACCATCTCCTTCATACCGCTGGGGGACGAAGAGCCCGCCGGAAGGTCGCAGACTCGTGGGGCCTTCCCCGCTGGAGCAGCCTCTCCTCTAGCTACTCTGCCATTACAACGACTGCCTCCGCAACGAGCCTCAGTCACGCCAACCACACATCCATCGGCTGGGCACGTCCACAGTTGAAAGCTCAGCACCATAGGAAGTGGGACATCGGTGCTGTACAGACCCACAGGGAGTTTCAGCTGCAGGTCTCCTTTGGCTTACTGCATGAATATTGTTTGCCCCTTTAGGCCCAGGTGCAGGCGTTAGACCCACCAAAAAACCTGTACTGGACACCCAAACCCAACGGTCAATCGACGACGAATACCACCCTAAGCCCACAGCGAAGAACACAAGAACAACATCCCATTGGCCACTGAACAATAATACCTTAATCTCTACACCAAGGTAGTACCTGACACAGACCCCAAGGCTCTATCAAACAGTTGTAGGTCCGAGTGTTGGGCCCCAAGTGTCTGGGGTGTGTGCCCTCCTCGGACGAAACCTGTCCTTCTCCAATTCAACTACTCAACCTGGAGACATTCGCCTTTACCTATGGACGCTAAGCAAAAACTGGCGAAATACAAGTTTTCCTTGACACCAGACACGCCTCAAACATCAAAAAGTACAAATATTGCATCGAAAGGACCAGAAGCAGCTTCGACTATAGCAGACGTTGCTGGTTTACTCACTGAAATGAGGGGCATGAGAGCGGACATTGGGAATAAAATCGACACAATCACAAATAGTATAGACAAAATGGAGGAGAGGCTCGAGGAAGTTGAACATATTCAATCCACATCAAGTACGATGGAGATGCAAATAGACCAGTGACTCGTGGAGATTGAAAACAAGGAGGAAGAAATTCGCCTGAAGGTTGATGATTTGGAAAATAGAGAGTGCTGCAATAACATACGTATATTTGGTATTCCAGAAAATGAAGTGGATTCCGAGCAACACCTAAAGAAAACCCTGTATGACATTCTGAAGCTGCTTTTTAAGGATGATGCGGTGGATGAACTTAAAATCGATCAGATCCACAGAGCTGGGGGCTGGCCAGGAGGCACGAGAACGGTACTAGCTCGATTCCATAACTACGCAGACAGAGCTCGAATCTTGGAGAAAGCCAGGCTCATGCCGCAAATCACCTTAGGAGAAGCAAGCATCACCATCTATCAAGATTTATCCTCCCTCCCAATTTCTCAAGGACAAAGACACAAGATACCGTTGGGGCTACCGATTCTCTCTCACATTCGAATGGGAAGGAACGAAGATAAAATTGATCTCTGAGAGAGACATCTCCAACTGCATAGCAGACTTATTGGGCGCCCAGGCAGAGGGGGCAGCCTCCGGCGAGCAGAGAAATGAGCTGTCTCTGAAAGGCACAGGAGACCCCACTCTCTAGATCGGGGTATTAACGTAATAGTTCATCTTAGAGAGAAAATCCAGAGGAAACAATTTGCAAAGACATATTAAGGGTTTTATTGTACCTAATACATTTACTCTGTGAGTTTAATCACGAATTAAAATGCACTCAAGCAGTTATTTATTTAACATAGCAGGAATATTTAAAAACATCAAAATTTGATAGAAATCATCCTTTTAAATCATTCATACATCCGCATCCATACGACGTCCATCAAACTACTCATACAACACATCAATAAGTACAAGATAAAAACATTTTGATAGGGCCACCATTTTTCGGCTTGATGGAGTTTGTGTGGAAAAAATTCAAAATGCTTTGAAGCAGTTTCTGTGAAAGTGAAAGTGAAAGTGAGAAGAAATAATGAAAATCAGTTAAATGTTTTCATAGTTCATTTTGTAAAATAAAAACATCTAAAAAATACCAAAGCCAAAACCCCCAAAAATGTTTTTTTAAGAGCCACCCTTTTTGAATGAATGCCCGGAATTGTTTAGATGTCAGTGGACTACTGCACTGTTCGCAGAATATGCAGGCTTCAGTAGCGCCTGTAACTTTTTTCACACTTATATTGTTTAACTGCAAAAGGTGACTACCAAAGGAACCTTTTTTGTGTGTTTTTGAATTTTGTATTTTATTTCTGGAGCAGCAGGTTATGGGAGGGAATGGAGGAAAGGGGCACCAACCACAGGGATGAACGGGCAGGTGGAGAGAGGAAAATGTTGGGCGGGCCTTACTCAGGAAGCTGGCAGTGTTTCTCATGCACCTTGACTGCTGCCCGAAGCACTCTGAAACTGCTCCCTCCTACAGATTGGTGCTTCAGAGTACATGCAGAGCACTGTGACCCTTGACAGCAGCAGATGAAGAAGATGCAGTGGAGGAAGTCAACCTGCTCTTACATGATAATGGTACTGCCTTTCTCAGAGGACTGCAGTGGGCTAATTCGGTGTGGCACCTCATGGAAGTAGTCCTGTGGGAACAAGCCAGGGTTCCTGCGACTGAGTACAACTTTGCACACAGTGCATCGAACCTTGTTTGCATGAGTCTTTGGGACATTTCCAACAGTGGTGAAAAAATTGCCACACCCAGGGCTCACTATGAGTACTGGTGACAGGGACTTCCTCCACCTCACCCTCTTCTTCAGGTTGTTGAGGTGGTGGTGGTGGTAGGGATGGTTGGAAAGCAAACATGGCCATGCCAGATGCCATTGCAGCAGGTTTTCAGATATTTGGAAAGCAGGTGTTCTTCAGATGCTCTGTGCTGGACAGCCAGATTAAGAATGAGGAAAAGTAATGAGTAGGTCCCTTTAGAGGAACTGTCCACGGGCAGTCATACTGTCCACAGACTATAAGTCAAAAATATGCCTTTGAAAGTTGTAAAAAGTTGTCAGATCAACTAAAAATTGGTCATGGAGCGGTGCAAGGTTAGCGTTTCTGCTTGAAACAAGCTAGAAAAGCACTTTTAAACTGTTTGTGTCCTCGGACACCCTTCATGGACACTGCCATCATGCCGCATGGGCGTGGTCACATGATGACATCCCCAGATGTCTATGGGCCGACGTCCATCCCCGGACACCCTGCAGGCAGGAATTGCAGTTCACATGCGCCGGGTGTCCGTTAAATAGGCGTGGTGTCTGCAGACTAATTAAAAGTGCATCATGTGAACAAGGACATATCCAGACATTCCGCCTGTCCGGGGGCACCTCCATTTTCAGTGTGTACACCCCGGACAGTCTCATGGTACGCGGACTCTTAATGGGAGTTTGAAAAAAATGAAGGATTGCCACACAACAATAAACAAAACATTTGTTGTGCAAAAAATATATTTATTTAAGAAAGGGATCGGGTATCGGAATGGGATACATAAATGCAGAATTTGTGCAATAATCATGCAGGGAGAAAGGGACTGAGCTTTCATCAAATTGTCTTTGATTAAAATGTTCAGAATTTGATGGGGATAATTGGTGGGGACAAGGGGGCAGGTGCAAGTAGGACAGTGACAAGTAACACTTTTAATCAAATGATTTTTGACATATTGTACACGTTCATTAAAATCATTAGTTAGGTCATCCAATTTTTTGAAAAGTTCTTGACTTCAGTATTTACATTCAGGGATACAAATTCTCTTTGTAATTCTAGGGACTGTAAATGATCAAACTGGGCCGTGCTTTCGTCATGAAACTATGCTCTGTAATAGGAACAGGAATAAATATTTCAGTATGGTGTGTACATTATTTGTACACAGTAAAATATGTATTGTATACCATTGGAGATGTTATCGTCATTAATTTCCTCTCTTGGGAAGTTCTCTTCTAACCATTCACGTGTGCTTGCCATTTATGTGAGAAAAAAAAGGCTCATGTCTTATAACACATGTTTATGTAATGAAGGCTAATAAAAGAGAAATAAATAGAATGCATTTACTATTTAGTGAGAATGTCTTTTCCAGTAAGAACCTGCTGTTGTTTAATCTGTATCCAGATTTGTACTGAGGAGATTATATGAAGTATACACTTATGGTTTGTGATTGTTGCATTCCATTGCAATGTGTATTACATGCAAACATTTTATATTTGTAAACATGAGCATTTGTACAAAAAGGTATATTCGCATGTTGTATACATTAGTTGTGATTTTAGGTACATCTGTTTGTTGGTTGATGGTTACATCTTTTTTGGGTCTCCCCTATGATTTTAAGCCTTGCAAATGCCGTCTGATGTCCGTGGATCACCACGCTGTCCGCGGACTCCAGAGCTGCCACATTGGGTTAAAGTATAATATAAGGAACCTGTAGCAGATAAAGGGTGCACTGGTAAAAACATATAAAATTCACTGAAAAAACTTTGTTATAGGGACATTATGGTTAAGTTGCACTAACAAAAACTCATGAAATTCAGTGAAAAAACATTGTTAACGGGATGTTAGGGTTACAATTAAAACCGAAAATCTCAAGAAATTTGCCAGTTATGGTAAGCTAAGTCTTAGCAGTGCATGGTGGTGGCGTGAGTTATGGTTGCTTAGCTTACAATAACTGGCGAATTTCTGGGGTTTTCCAGTTTTAGTGGTAACCATAACGTCCCATTTAACAAAGTTCTTTCAATGAACTTTGTTAAATGGGACGTTATGGTTACCACTAAACTTTGAGTAAGCAGGTAGTGAAACATTACACAAGGATCACTGGAAATCAAAACTGTAGAAAACATTGCAGTTTCTTTACTTTATTGAATTGTAACTCAGATGGGGAAATGGTCAATCTTTTCTGTCATTGTCTAATTTACTTTCACACCTCACTTTTAAATTTTCATTTAAGGTTGTGAACACAATTTCATTTTCTCTATATGAAATTATTATGAAAATGTGATGTACATGTGTATAGTAAAATACCTTTTTTACACACTGTCTGTGTATTATTGTCTGATTGGCCAAACTTGTTCAAAGGTTTTAGTTCTTGCAAATGAGAAAATGTTGATTTGAACTACATATTAGCACTTGTTGGCACATAATTTAACAATCGGCCTGAGCATGTACAGGATAGCACTCTTTATGAGGCTCTCAGAAACAACATCAAAATAATTAAACCATGTATTGTTGTTGGCACATTCACCCTATGTATTGGTAAAATAAGCATTGGCCATGGCTAAAGGCTATGACTAGTGGCCTGGCAGTGTCAGAAAATGTGCAGAGGGCACGGCTGAAGTAACTATGATATAACCAAACCCTGGAGCGTGCTGAGTTAAGCCTGTCATGACTTCACACATGCACTAAATTTCAGGGGTTTTGTTGTGATCAATTTGGTCAAGTTAACTGAAAGTTTTTTCAGTGAATTTGTATTGATATATTCTCTACAAAAATATGTTATGTTCTATTCCACTTTCAACCACTTCCCCTACACCAAAGTGGGCGGAATGCATATTAGTTAGAAGGAAGCACATATTTAATAAAATTCATCTTATGTGTCTTGAATAATGTGTGTACTCACAGAGAAACAACTTTTAGATGATGAAATTGGTGAAAACATCTGAAAAGTCATATGTTATGCCACTTGTGAGGTAGTGAACAATTCATTAGAAGAAGGGATGTAAGTGTATGTAGCTAATATCACTGTAGCTCTTACATTTGAATGTTTTTGAATCTTTGTGCCAGAACTTTATCTGATCCTTATCTGATGTGTTATCATGAACGCTATTACTATTTATGCGACTAAATGTGGTCCTGCTGCTAAATTGGGAATAAATATGTTAATCACCAAGTTTTTAGTACATTCCATAGGGTTTCAATGACATACAATTATCTATCCTACTTGGAGAAAAGTCTGCAAACCTTATTCTGTGCCAGTATGTACACTGAGAATCAATTCATGCCTGGATGTTATACAACACAACCATACTGTGGGATAACCACCAATTAGATACATGAAAATCTAATCAGCTAATATTAGGATGCATCAGGACGTTCCTACTCCCATGTGACTGAGTGTCAACGCTTGACATAGAAAGCTTAGTAGCCTACTTTCTTCTGACTTTGTCATACTAACAGATAGAACATGCAGGTCCTGAATCATGGAATTTATAGTGCAGTAAATAGGGACTTTGCATGCTAAACCTCGCACAAAATCCCATTTGTTGATGTATGGAATCAACTGGGTGGTACTTATTCATACTTTTGCAGGGAATTCAAGCAGGCTCATCGTGTCTCTGCGAGTGTCCAAGTGCCTTGCGCAAGACACCACAGAGAGCACTGCATGGCCTGCGAAGTGGGCATAATAGGGGGCAGATCTCAGGAAATGAAAAGAGTGATGGCCCGCAGGCAGTCCATCGCATGCCCACAAATGCACAGAATGAGATAGATTAATGGATCTGACCATGCAACCTCTCATCAGGTGAATGGAACCACAAAGCCCTCATTCTATCTGCCACCCGGGCGTACAGACACTTGCGCATAGGATTCACAGCGCAGAGGTAAGATTGCATGTTGGATTGAGGAGTGCGTGCACACAGTCGTGGTTCTGATCGGACATAGGGCTGTGCGTAGGCAGTGTAGCGAGGTGCAGGCACGGTTTACAGGGGTTTGTATACATATTTACTGGGAAATTACAACTTTTAGAAATGCATAGTATGCATGTTGTCAGGATGCTATGAGCAGTTATGGGGGACCCTACTCAGTGTTGCATGGTTTTTGGCTTGGTTGCGGTGGACCTGACGGAGGATTACCGGGGTGCATGAGTTTGCAACTGAGCAAAGCAGATAGGTAGGTATTATTGGCTACATCTGCTTTGCAGGGGGCGTGTCAGGGGCATTCTGGCTATGACTTGTGCATAGGGTTGCTTTGTGGGGGAAGATTCCATGAATACGCAGATTGCCCATAGTTGCCGTATGCGCGAGGGGGCATGCAAAGTCCTTCTCGTGGCGCAAACCTTGCAGGGTTTATGTGCCTTTTCTATGAATCGGGCCCACAGTGTTTCAATTACTTTCTCACAACAAATAGAAATAGGCTATTGGCACTGTCTTTCTTCTCAGAGATGTTCTTATAATTTCTTTATTTTCCAGAATTATGCTAGCATGGCCTCTCCTCCCAGAGAAGGGATTCTCTTCATATGAACTTCCAGGGTTGGTCCTTACACCAATATGAGGGGAGTCTTCAATCAGGTCTTCATCATGGTTAGGGACATTGATTTCCAATATCTGTCTTCCAGGGGGCAAGTCTCAGTTAAACATGTTATAGCCACTGGCACTTTTAAGCATCTCCTATCAAGTAAAATTGAGAACAAAATAAAAACAGTGTGTATAATTCCATCTATTATGGAGCTTAAAAAGAATAAAGATGGGTGTCTCGATGCAGAAATTGCAAAATAATCCTGTAGTGAGGAGTTTCAGGGTTTGGGAAATCTGGCAGATTTAGAAAAGGCAACACCTATAAAAGTGCCAATGTTTTTTTTTCCCTAAGGTATCTTGGGCAACATCTAATAAGGGATATGGTCATGAGTTATGCATTTAAAATATTAAATGTGCCCTTCAATTTTCCTTCTTGTCACCCTTTCGATGTTTGAGTTTTTTGTGGTTACTCTAGAATTTGCTCATGCGCCCATAATGCCAATGAAGAAAAACAATACGCCTCTTTTTTGATGATGCAGTCTTTTTATATCACAAATTGCCCTTTTATGATGACACGTGTTTCGACAGTATTTCCATCTTTTTCAAATCAGGGCTGTGTTTACCAAAACAAAATTATGTTACCAACATATTGTTGTTTAAGTTTAAAGTGAGTTTACATATAACTGAATGTAAAACATATTAGCGCAATTCAAACATTCATTGCAAAAATTCATTTTAAGAAATGATATAAAGTAAAAAATAAATAATAAGTAATACAAATAAATAAATAAATAAATAAAAAATGGCCATTTTAGGAGGGGTGTAGGGTAGGAGGTTTGTAGGTATTCAAAATAGAAAAGAAAAGAAAAATATAGGAGAAAGAAAGACAAATAAAATACATTATTAATTCACTCTTTTCAACTCATGTTAGTCAGGATTTCCATAGCTACAGTATATTGAAAACCAATTGCCATTTGATTCTTGTGTCCGCTTACCCAATCTCTTGCAATGCATTATATATTTTTAACAGCTTCTGTGTCATGTCATGGGGTAATCCCAACTTCTCCAAAAAATCAGTTTACAACCATATTGTAATATGTTGTTTGATCAAGTTTGATTCCCCTGTTGTTGTCCTGTGTATGTGTGTTTGTGTTCTTATTGTGAGTTCATGAGTGTTGTGGCGAGAGTTAAATTCCATTTGATTGACACTAAATGTTGTATTGTTGGGGATTCTTTGGTCCCGCGGGTAACGTAGTCATTCGATGTGTGTGTTTAAAGCATACATTGATGTGATTAATTTACTTTCTGCCATCTTTATCCTCATCTTTGGTGAAATCAGGAAAGATCAAAATTCTTAGTCCTCTTGGTATTTGTTTTTTGGAAACATAATTCTTAAGGGAAATAATTTCCCAGTATTTATCCACTTCTTTTCGAGATGCTTGTTCTAGTTTAACAAATTTGTATCGTAAATCTTCTCTCGGTTTAGGCAGGTTCGATGCAAACGCATGTGCATTGCTTCCTTTGGGAGCAAATAAGTTCACAGCATCTACTTCCCTATTTTCGAAATATTCAGCCATTGTGATTGGATAATGTAATGGGTAGATGGGTAGATCAAATACAAATACGATACAAATTTGATAAACTAGAATGAGCATCTCGAAAAGAAGTGGATAAATACTGGGAAATTATTTCACTTAAGAATTATGTTTCCAAAAAACAAATACCAAGAGGACTAAGAATTTTGATCTTTCCTGATTTCACCAAAGATGAGGATAAAGATTTGGTGGACTCCTGGGAAAATAACTTAAATCAGAGCTCAAATGGCATGTTAGAACTGCTAATAGAACATGCTTTGCGTGAAAACAAAAGAATAACACAACAAATTGAAGTAATTAAAAGGAAATTGCAGAGGAAAAGTCTCTGGAAGTTACGAAAGAGAAGAACTATCAGAAAATGTTTGAAATTCTCAAAGACTATCAGGATGAAATCAATTTAAGAAAAATGAGAAAATTCTTCTGAGACGATCGAGACTATCGAGATGATAAAGTCTACACCTTTTAGGACAAGTACAGACAATTTACCAAACCTGTCTCAAGAGAAAGCACTCCCAACACCTCACTGGGCAGTTCAGATGCAGAATCAGAAGAGGATAAAGAGAAAGACACAGAAGATACAGAACCAATAGACAAAACTACTGAAGGACAAGGTTTTTTAAATCAGATCAGACGAAATGAAAAAGGAAATAAAATAAATGTTCAGAAACGAGTTCATTTTTTATTACCCCAGCAGACAAACCAACAACAAGCCATAGGAGGAGGGGCAACCGGGGAAGTGGTAGACTCAGCCTACCCAGACGCTCTGGAAGATTTCAGATGCCTAACAAGAGCAGGGGCGAGAGAAGCAGCAAAAAGGAACAAGTGAATCCTTTAGTACTAAACTTATCAAATCATCAATTGAAACCAGAAGAGATATCACTACTGAACAAAGGATTTTCCTTTGCTCCCTCCACCAATTTCCAAACTATGGATGTGAACATAAATTTATTCAAATTCGTCAGGAAACTCAAATTCAAAAATATTTTGCGACACAAGTCATAATATTTCGTGCCAAGGAACCGAAATTGAAGAAAGTACTATACCATCAAAGACCTAACAAATATCCATCTCCTAAATTCACTACAGGATGAGAATGAACGCCCGATTCACCAAACCATACATGAACTTCAGATACAACAAACCAGCCTTTTGACACAGGAAATGAAACCTAAATCTAAGTTCACATCACAATTAATGCCAGACAATCTTGTAGACACTTTTTAGTCACCAAGGATCTTAACGATCTCCTAGATGGCAAAAGGAACAAAAATGTGTTCAAACACAAACATGACAACCTCAAGAAAATGGAAAGGAAAGCTCTGTCGGATTTGAAACAAGAACAACATTTAACTATTAAAGCTGCCGATAAAGGTGGAAAAATTGTAGTTATGAATCGAGAGGATTATGTAACAATGGCAACCAATCATTTAAACACACCTTCCTGTTATGTCAAACCATATCAATTGTAAGACAAAATTTGTTGTATATGCTATTATATGTCAATGCCAACAGATCTATATAGGAAGCACGATCAGGGAATTGAGGATCAGAATACGAGAGCACTTTTCATCCATAGGAAAACAGGACACCAACGTACCATTAGCCCAACACTGGCAGGAAAATCACCAGTTGAGTGACAAAAGATTATTGAGATTTGTAGGTTTGAAAAAAAGTGACTCTAGGACCAAGAGGAGGGAACCAGGAATTCAAATTAAGACAAGAAGAAGACAGAATGACCTGCAAATTTTCGGACTGTGGAAAGAGGCCTGAATTCGGACAATGAGATGTCCTCTTTTCTGTAATTCATTAGTGTGTGTCATACTCAAGCACAAACTCATCTATGGAGTATTATTAGACTAGACAGTCCCAAATTGTATTTATTCACTACACAATGATGAAGGAAGGGCTTCTGTGTGTATTTTTGGTTGACGACCACCTTAACTAAGAACATTGAAAATAGCAACACCCAAACAACGAAACAACAAAAAACATAAAAAGAACACAGATTTTTGAAATCACCAGGTACCAATACATGAGAGAGTGTACATGAGTAACCCCAAGCACAATTCTTAACCCACTTCGCCATTGGACAATTAACAAAATACTTTTTCTGTAACATCAAATGGGAACTTCCATTCCTAATGACCGCTTCCATAAAGCAGGCAATACAACACACAATAATCATGTGCAATACATCATAACCAACTTTAAGTTTTAAAACATCCTATAACACAAAATGTTTAGATGGGAGATATTAATTCATCAACCAAGTATATGAACGTGGCATACATATAAATACAATTTTTTGGTTTTCATATGGATAAGATGGCACGGAATTTTCAATTAAGAGACTCATTGTACAAGAAGCGGTAATCGCTATACGTTTGGATTATTAAACACGTCATGGTCATGAATGATGATGACTAGGTAGTGAGCACATAAGTCGCCACCTTCACACAGGCTTAGACTTTAGCCCAAAGCATGGCTGCCAGGATCACTAAGAAGTGAGCATATATGTCTGCAATACACATACACATAGATGTTAGCCCAAAACATGGCAGCCGCAATAGGCAGAGATGTAGGACTAAGTTGCCTAGCAACCCTACAAGAAACAACATGGAGCCTGCCCCATGGACAGACTGAAACAAGGACAGAATCACACAGAAAACTAAAATTAAGGTGAGACTCTCTCTGTCCCCCCGGCTCTGGACACAAGCAAATATTAAGCCCACGAGGACCCATGTGCAAACGACTCCCTACATGATTCATTCATATGAGAAATGGCATACTCTCCTACGCTCGCAGAAAGTAAATTGAACACATTAGAGCTCAATGCATGCTTTAAACACACACATAGAATGACTACGTTACCCGTGGGACCGAAGAATCCCCAACAATATAAAATCTAGGGGCTGATTCATGGAACAAATGTGCGCCAAATATCTTGGCGCATGCATGAAAAAGCAAGCACACGCTTGTGATTCATGGAAGTGCCTGTGCTTGTTTACTGCGGGATGTGCGCCAAATCCTTGCGTGGCGCACACGGGCGCACACATCATTTCAATATCCCGAACGCTGTATGCGACGCGCACAGTGATAGCACACAACCTCAGCACACACCAAAAAGGGGGCAGGACACGGGGCGTAACACGCGGAATGAGGGACAGTGCGTGAAAAAGAAGGCGTAACTGGGGAAGTACTGCAGGGAAATACACGGAACGCCCACACGCACGCGAACAACACGTATTCATGGAATCGAATAGGGAAACCCGCGCATGCTAAAAGACGCGCATAGGCGTCAACACGTCTGCCACACGAAGGCAGGCGGAAGCGTCCCCGCGCACAGTATAAAAGTGCACGCAACAACAAACACGTATATACAGCTATGATGAATGCCCCATTTGTCGCAGCACTGATCGTGGGACACCGCAGGAGGAGAATAGCCAGGCACCACATTTGTTTGCCCTGGACCAGCCTTTTTGGGATGCCTGATGACCAGGTCTATGGCAGGTATAGGTTTACACCTCAAATCATCCTAGATCTGGTCAGGGAGTGGGAAGATGACCTTACATCCCCCACCCTGTGCTCCCAAGCTTTGAGCCCCTTGAAGAAGATGCTCAATGTTCTGCATTTTTTGGCCACTGGGTCATTTCAGCAGACAACTGCCATAGTGGGTGGGGTCTCACAGGCCACGCAGTCACACTGCCTACACCAGGTGTTGGCAATCATGACTGCGCGCCCCTTAGTCCACAGGCACATATACATGCCCAGAACACCGCAGAAAGGCAGGCCGTGGTCCAGGACTTCTACAAGGTGGCACACTACCCCAAAGTGCTCGGTGCCATAGATTGCACCCATGTGGCCCTATGTCCACCTAGCGCCACTGAGCACCTCTATCGAAACCGCAAGCACTGGCATTCCAGCAACGTGCAGGTTGTATGCGATGCAAAGGGAATCATCACCTCTGTCTATGCAAACTACCCTGGATCAACCCATGACAGTTTCATATACAGAATGTCCTCCCTGAGCTGGGCCGTGGAAGCTGGGAAGCATGGCGACACATGGCTTCTAGGTGAGTACAAATGCCTGTGCACATGCATGCATGCCACACACAGACAAATACACAAACCCAACTAATCACAACCATTACGACCTCTCCAGGGAACAGTGCCTACCCTCTGAGCAACCACATGATGACGCCAATCCGGAACCCCACCCCTCCACCCCAGGTAAGATACAATGCTGCCCATATTGCAACCAGGGCCATAGTGGAGCGCTCACTCAGAGTGCTCAAGTCACGCTTCCGCTCCCTTGACCGCTCTGGCGGCCAGCTACTATATGCACCCCCAGTAGTGTGCAGGATCATTGTGGCAGCATGTGTCCTGCACAATGTTGCAACACGGCAGGGCGCACCTGTGGACATGATGGTGCCCCAACATCCCCAACCACAGGCACAGGTGCTGCCCATGGGAGGGGAGGAGCAAGTTGCAAGGCAGCCCGGACCGTGCTTGTGGCCACTTTTTTTACCTAAACTCCCACCCCTGCGTAGTGCACACAGGCCTGGCACATACCAGGTGACAATCGATGATGACAAAGATACAGTCAACTGTCACAACCTTACCACCCTGAGGATGTTGCCATGGGAGTGCTACATTGTTTGCATCCCTAGCTACTTAAACATAACCAATTCCGTGTGACCAAAAGGAACACATGCAAGGTGTGTATCACACCCCCACGCAAAACAGGCCATGACAATCCCTGGTATGTGTCATGCCTCGCTCACCTGTAATGCTGCGTTCCCCTTCTTGTGGCATCAGGAATTCTTTCGCTGTTAGAACGGCAGCTAAACCATTCCACACAAAGTGGAGACTCTTTAACAGACTCCCTACAAAACGTCACTGATTCCAGCATTAGAATCATGTGATCCTTGGTTCGGCATCTATCACGTGTTTCCATGATAGTATTTAGGTGCTTTCCTCTAATCAGTTGGTGCTTCTGATCGTGGATTCCTATGTGCCCGATTCACAGTGAGCCTGCGTTCTGTGTCTGTTTTTTCATGCTTTGTTACTCCACTATACAAGTCATTCTCTTTGGACTTTAAATTACGTCCAGCTTGCCACACAGAACTTTTCGCGTGTCCACCGTCTTCACCACCGCATCCAGTTTAATCTCTGTGGCATTTCCAGTAATGGCGGTTCTCCACGTGCAACCCTTCTATTTTTACGCTGCTTCCAGTTGGCGTGTAAAAGGCTTCTGTGTACACACTAATTCCTCGCCGCTTTCCAGTTGCTTTCGGCAGCCTTCTGAACATTCCTTCCTGCTTTCCAGTTGCTTTCGGCGGCCTTCTGAAAAAGACAATAACAGAGGTAACGCTTGTTTCTCCTCATTTTCTTAATTACGGCAGTGTCGTCCAGCCAGAGGAGGACGTTACCTCTAGCGTTCTAACCAAGTGATTTTCCTCATCATTGAAGACGTTTGTTTTGTTTCTTTCCATCGGTGACTCTAAATCACAGCCCAGTAGGGTATTTATATTATTTGTTAATGCTATTGAAGGGTGACTTGGACCAAGAAGAACACTTTCCTATAGTTTTCGAGGATCATTTAATGGGTGGAGTTAACCCTGTAATAAATAACTTTTTTTTGGACATTGTTGAAGACGACTAAATATTGTGGTATTGAATTTAGTGCACAGAACTAGAGGACGCTTTCCAGAGTGCACCAACCCGACTCTAGTGCGACCCTCGTGCCATCCGTGTTTTAGTATCCTACTAACTTCCTTTTTTCCTTGTCGTTGTGTTCTAATTGGTGACTCCTTCTTGGGAATTAGTTTGGAAATCGGAACTTCCTTGTACAACATTATCCAGGTTAGTGGGGAAATATTAGCGAGATTCTTTTACTTAATATAATTGGATTGAATTCTTACCTGATTATTTCTGTTATACAGATTGGAGCTTGTGTTCTTAACTTGCCCTTTCAATTGATTCCTCACTCTGGCTGTATTTCATACCAGACAGTGGGTGCAGTCAATGGAAAGGGTTTCACCTTGAGGATTCGACATTGAAGTTAGGAAGAAGACCTCATCAGGATACTGTATCCTTTTTGTTACACTTGTATCCTTTATTGGTATTGAACCATATAGTCTAATTCAGATTCTTAGGGCGGCATGTCAGTATGTCATCCAAACCCTCCCAAACCACATCACCCTTGTCTGCCACACCATGACAGGGCATGCAACAGCAAAAGACCAACACATGACCAATAATATACGAAGTGACATGTGATGAATGGAAAGTGGCCAGAGACAATGATGCCTGACAAGGAATCAGATGAAATGACTGACAACAACCTCCCACACATACCAAGTCATACACAAATGCTGTACACCAGTGGTAGCTTTAACACAGCACTGAATTCCTGTTCACATGCACATTGGGCAAGGCAAAATCGCCACTTCCAAACATGTGTGCTGTGTGTGTCTCCTGCTACACTCTGCTTAGCACAGAGCACAGTGAGCAGCCATTGTGTTGGGGAACACCTTGAGCATCACATCAATAGGACAAATTAACAGATCTTCACATTGACGCTTGTCCAGGACCCCCAAATGGTAATTGATCATGCGCTGCAGGGACACAGCGTGCCCGAGAAGGCAATATGTGTGCACATGTGGGCATGGAAGGGTGGTTGTACATGTGGTGGAGCATTGTGCAACTGTGTGTGTCAGTAGGGACATGCACTCAACATATGCATGTCAAATCAAGTGACCCTCAGTGTCCTATACACATCACATGTGAACATTGCCCATGTGTACACCCCAGCATGTCAAACCACAAAAATCCCCTGTAAATACAACACAGCAACAGCCATTGACCAGCAGAACACATCATGTACATAGTACCCCACAATGACATTGTCAGAGAGTGCCCAAACACTGTAGCCCAGGCTTACTGTCCAAAAACAAAAGGCCCTCCCTCATTTACACATCACCATGACCTTCTGAACAACTGTGTCTGGGGTATGTAGCCTTCTCCCTTTTAGTCTACCTGGCTTCAGGATCCCCCTACCCCTTGGTCTTCATGTTCCACCTTGAGTGTAAATAAGGTTCAGCCCCCTCAGAGGCCTCCTTGACTGGTAAAAATACCAAATCACAGAGAACTCCAAGGAGCCAAACCCCCAAACCAGGTAAAAAGCCTCTTGGCACAAAAAAAGCCTGGAAGGGTATCCAGTAGATTACTCAAATTGGAAAAAAAAGTCCTGGCACATGTACAAGCAGAATGATCGAACTACCAAGGTAGCACAGTTCAACAATGGTTCAACAGGAAGGGTATCTTTTTCCGGAAACAACATACATAGAGGATGCAACAACTGATGGGTAGTGTCACATCTCCGGTCTACAGGCGCAGGAGTCGCATGAACCAACCACCCCCTACGTGGTCTGGGTGCCTGCAAGGTAAAACTTATGCAGGCCTCCGAGACCGCAGCGGGGAAAGAGGGTCAGGGATCCATTGGTTGGACAGGCATTGGTATTTAAGATAACCTGAAAGAGGGGCAGGAGAGGGGAGTTGGATTTGCAAGGGAAAGTAGGCAAAATACAAAATACACTATTGACAATAACACACACTCAATCAGAGAAACCATGTTCTACATGCACATAGTACGAAATGAGTGAAATGCAAGACAGCGAGAGACTTATCTCTGGGTTGAGTGCTAGCCTCCTGCCTGTGCACTCTCAGGTCCGGTAACAGGATCAGTTCAATGCTGCAAAGAGAGCGTGAGTTACTAATCTGTGTGTGTTGACAACACACACACCCACAACATTCCTGCCCCAAAGTAAGTGACTTCTCCACAAACAAACACCCTTGTCTGCTGCTATGTACATATACGTTAGCTTGCCCCTGTGATGGTTCATACACTGTCAATGCAGTAAGGCAGGCGCACGTGGGCGCGCGGTAAGTGGAAGACTAATGCGTCAAGAATCACACATGATAGAATGGTCCCTGGGTGACCTGCTAGATGCATATCGCGAGGTGCGACTTCAGTACAAGTTGTTTTCTGGCAGCCATGGATTACAATAGGTAGGCAATTTGCACATGCAAATGATATGCACTGCACACATGTCTATGCCTCGCTGCGTGTCCCTGTGCGCTGTATAAGTTTCTGGCTCAGAACGCTACTGCGCTAATAACTCAGCTTCTATGGAGCAGGGGGGACTGGAGGATATGTGCGACGGCCCCTGCGTGTGCCCTTGACAACTTGTAAAGCTACTTGGCATTTGTCCCTCAACGCATCGTAGCTGTACTGTGCACTTCTACAACAATATCTGGCCAAGCTCCTCATCAGTAGCGCTACTTAGCATGCATGTGCAAGTGGCCTGGTGGAAGGTTGGCTGCAGTGTGGCCCCCTTGTGCTGCTCACCTTGCTTGGAGCTCCTGGAAACAAGCCTGCTTCTGTTGGACGTCTGAGCACAAGCCCTGTGCTACTGCTTGCGCACACATGCACATGTCTGCACCATCGAACGTAGCCAGGTTTCTGTAGTACTTTGCCCTGTGTCTGCTGGCAAAGGTGGTCTGGAGGCTAATTGTCCTGCAGAAAGGGCATAAAACATATAAATAACATGTGTAAGTTCCCTGTGTGTGTGTCTTCATGATGGTTGTCACTGGGCCATGTTAGAGACCTACATCAGAACTCATCCCACCATCAGTGTGACTTTGACAGGCAAAGGGTGCAGGGTACTGTCTACAGCATGAAGTGCATCAAGTACATATACAGGAAAGAAAATAACATACATCACAATCTAGATAAATTAATGGACACATCAATCATGAACCCACCCAAATTGATCACAGACATGCCGTGGATAAAACCCCCACAATCTGCACTAGGGGTGTTAACACAAGTAGCACAGCAGCAGACAGGCCACAGATATGACAGTCCAAAGCCCTTGTGTAAATGTTTGTTACACCGAACCATCCTTGCGAGCCCATGGATAAGGGAAGCAGGAGTGGCCTATGTGAGTCAGGACCCCAAGCTGCAAACACATACACGAGACAAGCTCGAAGGGTGCAGCTGGAACAGACAGTGGATGCTTTCAAAAGCCACAAAGCACCACACCGTCACATGAATGCACAATAGACAAGCAATTTTAAACTATATTAACTAATTAAACTAACTATAAAAACCTACATTATCTAATCAAACTAACTATCAAAAACCATATTAACTAACTAAACTAAGAAGAAAAATCAAAAATGGCCACATATGACCCGGGGAGGGGAGGCACCCAGGAGGGGGGAGGTACAGGGTGCACATCAACACCCACATGCGATGATGTTGACACAAAAAAATAATCCTCCATGGGCTCAACGCCTGCACAGCTCGATCTGTGTGGGAGATATCTCATAATCCGAATCACCCTCTGGCTGAAAAGGTTGACATGGCACAGTACCCCGATCACGCCTAGGCGCAGCTTGCCCCTCGTCGGCAGCAAGTCTGTGGGACGGTTGAGCCTGGTTCTGTGTGGCGATGACACATAGGTCAGCATGTAGAACCTCACGTGATACGCGTGCTTCCTCTTGCAAGGTAGCACATGTAACACTGAGTTCTTCCTGCATGGCCTGGCTGGACAACTGGTATACATCCTGGCAAGCACATAGCTCAGCCGAGATGGTACTCTCTAGCTGCTCCAACCTCTCCTCTGACCGCTTCCTCTAGGACATCAAGAGCACATCCAGAGTGGATCTGAGCGAATCATACTCAACCTCATGGCATCCATGTGTGCCTGTGCGTGAGCAGCAATTGCTTGACGCAAAGACACCATTTCAGCCCGACGTGCCTTGTCTGAGGCTGCCATGCCCAGCTTGAGCGAGCGGTCCGTGGACTGTGGCGCCTACTGCTGGAGTTCCACCTGCCTAGCTGGGGGTAGCAAGGATTGGGCCACACGCTCCATGCTCTCAGCGATGCTATCAATCACTGCCCCCTTGTGTTCTGAATTGGAAACCATGGCTTGCTCCCACTCAGTATACCCCAGCTGACGTCCTTGTTGGGTTGTCATGTGCCATGTAGAAATAGTGAATGTCACAAGCAAAGCAAAGGCCTGCAACCAGGCATGAGGGACCACAACGCCCTGTACTGTCCGAGCTGCAGGACATGAGGCCTCCACAACACCCCTCAGGTCCTGATTGTCCACATTGGGCTATGAATGTGCCCTCTTACATCATTCCCTGTGGAAATCTACATGCCCAGGAACCACCATAGTAGCTAAGTGGGCCTGGGCATACACATACTGCACAACAGTGAACCTTTGGGATCATGCCAGTTCCACATAACGTGCGCAATGCAGAAATCTCACCAGCAGAAATGTCTATCAACTACATATTACTCTGTCAACAATAAAGCTGCAGAAGACACATGTGTAAATAGACACTTTCACAAACACATAAGTGAGTACTCGCAATGTTGCACCACACAACGTTGAAGCTGCTTGCATATGTGCATGTGAAAGCATTCAAATACACCCATTTCCCCATACACCTGTATTGTGAACATGACCAGCATCCAATACACCAAATCAAGCAGCGATAACACTGCTTGCTTTGATGTATGTGGAAGTGCACACATACACAAGTGAAGGATGCTCCACAGTCATCACAACCCAATTGGCAGGCTACATCCAATCAGTGCCCTATGCCAGTTGGAATAGGCTGCACATTGACCAATAAACTCATCTAAACAACCACTAGGTAGTCCTAACACTGAGTACATGTGTCACAGGATGCACCTGTGCCCGTCGCATACATGACAGAGAAGAGATGAAAGACAGTCCATACATGCCAGGTGACTTTGACATAGCATCAGTGAGTAGTCATGTAGAAGGGTGTAACCCGGCTCGAAAGTGGGTTGATGCAGTGCAGGACATGTGTACATGACCCACTATCTACACGAACAAGTACATTATGAAGTCTACCAATACACGTGTAGGTAGTGCAAGGGCAAGTTCAGGCATGACGTGCAATGTGCATGCAATTGGTTGCATGGCTACAAGCAAACCACCCACCCCCCCCAAGTGAAAATGCAGGGAGGCATTACATGGCAGCAAAAGGGTGACCAGAGACCTGTGTATTGCCATACAGTGTTGACTAGCGTCAATTGGATCATCTGAGTCAACTGACAACACAGCAGATGAAGATGGGACAGTAAGCAGGACACATGTTGAACCCTCAGTACTACACCCATGTGTGCAGAAGCCACTACACCAGTTGAACACAGTCAGTGGGCATAAACAAGGTGAGGCCTGTGCCCCACACAGACTGTGGCACTCTAAACCTGTGGGTGATGCTGGCCCGAGCCAGAGTGGGCATGGAATTGATGATCAAATGTAGGCCAGCCTGGACACATACTACTATGATCATCCTGTCAAGGACACATAGGGCATGCATGGAATGCACATGGAGCATGAATGGGCACGCATGTCCCTGCTGAGAATCTGCCATCTGCACAGTCCAAGTGAGATACCCTGCATCAAGGACAGAGGATGTGCCCCACTGCATGGGTTGGGCAGGTTGGCTGGTAAAAGTTTGCATGTACACATGCCAGGGCAGTACGCCAACATGATGCACACCAGTGCCATGGTCAAATTGTGGTGCAGGGGGGGTGGAGGGCCAAGGGAGCATGCCTACGTGGAGTACCCGAATGCAGGCAGAGGACACATGCATGTCAGTCATGCAATGACATAGTCCCCGTGCTGAGAGGAAAGACACCCCAGGCTACATGCAGAAGGGCCAGTAAGCTGGAACATGGACCGGAGGGGCAGCCGGGTAACTAGCATGTGAGTATGGTGCAAGTGTGGTGATGAGGACAGTCCCCGTCTGCTCTACATGTCCACTATCCTGCATCAGTGAAGCATTGCATGACTTGCACATGAGAACCATGTACACATGACATGTAGTGGCAATCAAGCACAACACATCACACAAGCAAAACACACATGGCCTTGACAAACACACAACAACACTCACTTGACGGGGCATCAAAGTCCAGCATCTCTCCCACTCCTTCGACCATACCATTCCTGTCGGTATGAACTCTGCAATGACTGACTCATGCGGAGTGAGGTCTTCCTCCTCAGGTGGTGGCCCACTGCCAGTCACCAGAGTCATGTTGTAATTAGAGGCATGCTTCACCTTAGTGCTGCGTTTGAGGTCATCCCAACACTTTTTACACTCTTGAGTTGTGCGCACCTCATGGCCGAATGCACTCACATGATCTGCAACTTGCTTCCAGTGGGTATTACGATGGGCAGCCGTAGTTTGACAATTCGGCCCCAATAGCATGTCACGGTTGTGTTCCTGCACATAGTCCACAAGGAAGTCCAGTTCCTGCACGCAGAAAGGCTTCTTCCTCGATGTGCCGGAGGCTGTAGCTGTGTCTGGGGTCCCAAACTCTACTGCAGTTGCAACCGTCCTCCTCTTGGACGCTGGTCAAGACCCTGGCTGGCAAATGCTGCCCTGATCAGTATGGGCAGTGGCGCTGGTGGAATGAGCCGAGGGAGTGGCAGGTGGAACATGGATGGAAGCCCTGACTTGCGTCAGTGTCTGCTGGGTGCCCTGGAATGGACCCTGCGCAGGGTCATTGACCGGGACTGTCCTGGTTGGTAGACTCACAACCGGGGTGGTGTCACTGCATGTGCCCATGCACTTGCCAACACCCGGCTGGTCAGGGCAGCAGATGACATTACTGCCCCAGGGACACGTGCCTCGGTCAGGGCAGCGCTGCATGCACCTACGGTGTGCCTCCTGACCTCCTGGAAATCTTCCATGGACTCTTCAAGTGCCAACACAGCCTGCGCTGGCAGAGCCTAGGCCCGGACGGTGGTGTCCACAGCTGCACCTGCAGCTACCACTACCCTTGGGCCCGTGGCAGTCGATGAAACGGACTGCCGGGTCACATGAGCGCCAGTGCCAGATGCAAGAACTGCATCTCCCGGAGCTGCAGGGGGTGGTGGCATGACTGCGTCAATATGTGGCACAACATCATGCCGAGCTGGCGCACCCCTGCCTCTTCCCCCTCTGCAGCCACCCTTGACACCCTGGAGTCCCCCTACTCCCTGGTCACCCCAGCCACATCCCTGACCATGCCTGCCACGTGGAGTACGCCCAGTTGAGGCTCCCTTCACCTTTCATGGCCTCCCAGCCTTGGCACAGATGGAGTAGTTCCGGCACAGATGAAGTAGTGCCAAAGGGAGGTGTACACAACAATTGTCCTGGGCAATTGGGATGAAGGGGCTGGATACAAGATGTTAACAGCACCCCTGCACCTGCAAGGCTGTATGTGACCCCGGTGATAAAGTGATGGGTCACGCAATGCTCAGGTACCCCAAAACTACAGTAAAACTGTGAACGCAACCCCCGGTACCCCAAGTGTGTGGAATTAACCTCCCGCAGTACGCAGTGGCACCCAGGGACACGAAAAACATGCATGCGTGGGACACGCAGGCTACTATGACCTCGAAAACGGGTATGCGACACACAGGGGCACCCTCAGTGGGAAAAATAGCATGCACGACACACCGTCAGACTAGCATGATAATGAAAAACAGGCGTAGCCAATACCATCACCAAAAGAAGAAATACGTCCTTGATCCGCTGTGAAGTTGTGATGGCGTGCGAAACAACATGAAGTAGCAACACACACGTTGGTCTCCACGAAAGGGACGTTCAGCGAACTGCTGGCCCAGCTCACCTTTAACCTGTGCTGATGGAAACGCCTGCGC
This sequence comes from Ambystoma mexicanum, assembly GCF_040938575.1. Classification (NCBI taxonomy): domain Eukaryota; kingdom Metazoa; phylum Chordata; class Amphibia; order Caudata; family Ambystomatidae; genus Ambystoma; species Ambystoma mexicanum. The sequence goes on along the minus strand of NC_090933.1, from coordinate 259,716,787 downwards.
GCGTCACGTAACGTACGCGTTTAGGCCCTTTCCTCGGAGTACACGCATTAACACACGGACGTTCAGTTTTTTCACGTGCTGCATCACTATGAACCTGTCACGAGGGAAACACCCGCACGCGTAACGTCACAGATGCGCTTACGCGCTTAGGGCCTTTCCTCAAATTACACGCTGACGTGCAGTTTTTTCACGTGCCAAATCACTCCGTATCACGCTGGCCACGCGACAACACACGGAAGACCACGCGACAACACACGGAAGACCACGCTCCTGCCTGAAGGCCATTTTCCTGCCCCCCAGAGCCCTGAGCACGCTCCCACCTGCCATCTGCTGCTGCCTGCCTGCCTGCTGGCCACGTGCCTTGCTATTTGGTGCCTGCACGTCAGCCATCTGCAGGGGTCCAGTTGCTGTGACCACCCCTGCTGGAACAGAAGACTCCCGACTGGTATTCCATCACTCCACAGCCCAGCCCCAGGACCCAGCTGCCCACCCACACCTGCCTCAGAGGTTGCCATGGCGGGGGAAACACCATCGGAGACCACTGGCAATCTCCAGCCAGAGAGGCAGAGGGCTACCAGCTTCAGAAGTTGGTATCCCGGTGGAGCAAGTCCTGGTGCATTATGATGCCCTCTTTGGAAGTTCACGTGCCGACAATGAAGGACGGAAGAGGATCTGGACGGACATCGTGGATGCCATCAACGAGGAGGGGGTGGCAGCCGCGACATGCAACATGTCCGGAAGCGCTGGAAGGACTTCAGGTCCAGGACCCTCAGCAAGGCCCGGCACCTCTTGAAGGGAAAGCATGCAGAGGGGTGCCGTATCCGCATTAACAACATCCAGATGAGGGTCCTGGAACGCATAAACCCAGCGCTCCACCGCCAGATACTTCAGAGGCAGACCCGTCCGGAGTCGAGCGGTAAGTGACCATGCCTGCTAATTGGACGCTGTGCATGTCGAGGTGTGGCATGAGTGTGTAGGTTGGACATATGTCTTGGAAGGCTCATGTATGGATGTGTATGTACAGGGACATGAGCCTGCCACATGTGAGTCCAGTCATGTTTGAGGCACATCAATGGTATATGTGTTTGAATGTATGATGCCCAAATGCATGTGCCTATACACACATGTTTTGAATTATGTGGATGTACTGTGGCATGGTTGTGGTGTGACACATGGATGCTGGTTCCACCTTCATGTATGTGCACAATGTACATGTGCATGTGTGTGTATTTGACATGTGTGCCACTGTGATACACCATGGATGCATGTGACACTGACATGTAGGAGGACGATTGGCAGATGTGACATGGATGCTGATGATTTAACTGGGACAGGTGGTGGAGATGTGCAGATGCATGTACATCTGGTGGCGTGTGTGCATGTGTTTGGAACTCCCCGTGTTGCATGTGACGTCAGGCTAACCTTCGGATGCTCATGCTGTTGTTTGTGTATGGATGGTGCTGCCTGCTGCAACATTCCTGTTAATTTGCGAATGTGTGTGGGTTGAAATGATATGTGTATTGGGGAGTGTGATGCCATGTGTGAAGTTTGAGACTGCCACTCATCTGCAATTGTCATGTGTGTATCAGACCATTGTACAGTGCCCTGATGGCTGTGTTCTGTCTCTCCCTGTCTGCAGCGTCAACTGATGAAGAGGTTGGAGACGGTGCTGTGGAGCACAGCGGCAGGGATCCCACCGCCAGCCGGAGATGCAAGGCCCAGCTCCCCTCCCATGTTGTCATCTCGTCAGGGAGTGAGGAGTCTGGTGCTGCATCCGCGGCCGCAGCTGCAGAGGGTAGGTCCAAGAGGTGGAGGTCGGAGTTGGACTCCTCGGACGCCACAGGGGCCTATGGTGGAAGATGGCACCGAGTTATCCAGGTTTGTGGAGGGTTTGGTTGAGGAGGAAGCCATGGAAATGCCACACACGGGGTCTGGAGGGGGGGTTCCACTGGTGCTAGTGGTGCAGTCCAGGGGCAGGGAGAGGAGGCAGCACAGTCGGCCTCAGAGGTGCTTGTGTGTAATCCTGTCCCCAATCCTGTGACTGCATCATCCCGCACCAGCAGGGATGCCTTCGTCCAGACCCGTTTTCAGGGAGGGGATATGCTAACAACAACTGGCCTTCCTCTCCCTGCGGACGTGGCAATCCAGGAGCGTGTTGAGCCTGTCCTGGCTGGGGTGGAGTTGCATCAACTTGGCATCTGGGATAACGTGCAGGGTTCTCGTGAGGACGCTGCACGTTACTTCAGATGCCTCGTTGACCGCGTTGACTGGCTAGGAGGGATCACCGGTGCTGGGTTCCTCTGTGTGCTGGGCCTTATGCCAACCCCCTCCTCAACTGAACTCCCTCTGCACCAGCCATCCTCCGTGCCATCTTCCGGTGCAAGTATCACCTGGGCACCCTGTGGAGCTGCCTCTGACCCAGCAGCCAGGCTGGTGGAGGACACATCCCTGCCACAGTCGGGAGTCGGAGGTCCAGCAGGGGTGGCCACCACAACAACTTGACCTAGCAGGAGGAGGATGTGCTGGCATCAACAGGCAGGGCACATGCACGCAGAAGTAGGCTCAAGGTGGGAGCGATGATGACTCGGGGCCATCAACGTCAGAGGGGCAGGCATCGGCCGGAGGGCAGGAGGACCCTGGATTGGGAGTGTCTTCCATGTGGCAGCGGTTGGGCCAGCAAATAGATGCAGAGCGGCGGTGGGCGGTAGAGGCACGGCTAACTGTGGTCAGGACGGAGAACACCATGCGCAGGGCGCTGAGGCAGGCTGAGTGCCTCGAGGAAATTTACAGGGAGTTGGAGGTGGACATGGCGTTTTCCCTGCGAGACCTCGGGGCCAGGGAACAGGCCTGCCTCTAGGACGTTGAACCGGAGTTCAATGATGCCCTGGCCCGGGAAATCAACAAGTGAGCCATAGGACTTGCCCACTGCCATTGTATATAGTTCATTAGTGTTAGGTTTCCTTTCTATTTTTCTTTCATTTTGGGCGCATGGACTATGCCCCACCTTTTTGTATATAGTTATTTATTAGGTAGGGTTTTCTGTAGGTTTCCTTTGGATTGTTGGGCTCAAGGACCCTGGATTTTTACATTGTATATAGTTCAGGACTGGATTTTACTTCATCAATTTTTTTTCAATGGTTTTCTATTCATTTTTACCTTTGGATTTGGTTTGATGGACTAACACTTTGGAGCCATTTTCTTTTGGATTTATCATTCATATATTTTTTTTTTATTTTGGACATCCAGCCTTTTGTTTATCATTTTTTTTATGGTGTGATTTTCTTTCATTCCGTTGATTTTGTATTTAATAAATTTTGATTTCATACTTCATTTGTGTGGTATTCTCTCATTGGTTTTGTGCATGCCACAATGTGGGTTTTCTCATTCACTTGCCCCCATTGTGTTTGTCTGACAGACATGTATTGATGTGCATACTTGTCATTTGGGATCTATCATGACATGGTGATTTCAATGTGGAGTGGATGGAATACTTGGTTGGGTGTTTGGACTGGTGTGGCGTGGGGTGGGATTTGGGTGGCCATGAGGGCCATGAGTGTGGATCGTGATGACGTGTTGGGGGGGCATGAGTCGGGGCCTGCTGGCAGGTGCCTGTCACTGCTGGGTGGGTGAGTGGGTGGAGGGACATGAGTCGGGGCCTGCTGGCAGGTGCCCGTCACTGCTGGGTGGGGGTGCAGGTGGACATGAGTTGGGGGATGCTGGCAGGTGCACGTCACTGCTGGGTGGGTGAATGGGTGGGCAGACGCGAGCTGGGGCCTGCTGGCAGGTGTCTGTCAATGCTGGGAAGGTGGGGGTGCAGGGGGACATGAGTGGTGGCCTGCTGGCAGGTGCACATCACTGCTGGGTGGGTGAGTGGGTGGGGGACATGAGTCGGGGCCTGCTGGCAGGTGTCCGTCACTGGTGGGTGGGGGTGCAGGGGGACATGAGTCGGGGCCTGCTGGCAGGTGCCATCACTGCTGGGTGGGGGTGCAGGGGGACATGAGTCAGGGTCTGCTGGCAG